>NC_137014.1:13804872-13851804 GCF_032717465.1 Coenobita brevimanus
GTAATATTACATTTTAAACAAGTTGTATACATAATTGAATAAATGCACTAAAGTTAAACTATTGTACTGTAATACAGTTTGTAAATTGGTTACTGTAAGAAAATGCATATATGCAAAAAAAAAAAAAAAAAATAGTTTGAAGTTAAGATTATGGTAAGAGCTATTAATACTTCATTTAAAGATAATGCTACTGTATAGCATACTTCTATATAATGGGTCATTCTTCTTTGTATATATATATATATATATATATATATATATATATATATATATATATATATATATATATATATATATATATATATATATATATATATATACACACACACAAAACATGTACACTTCATTCAGGGGGGTTAACTTGGATGTTAACTCTACCCCCACTAAATACTGACTCCAAATTTGCAATTCTTGCATGCATTCTGTGCATTGCGAACAGCACTACTGCAAATACAATGCAGAAGATTATAAAGACAGTAGGTGCTGGGCTATACACATAAAATGGGTTGAACATACTCAAACTCAAATCTTCCCAGGGCTTCATTGTTTCACTGATCAGTTGCATAGTTTCAAACTTAGGTGAAGTCAGCTTAATACTTGTGCTCATGTTTAAGTCCATATTAGGCAGTGGGTGGAAATGTTTGTGTGTATGATTGAGGATGGCGTAGTGATTGATGGTGGATAAAGTGGACATGGATGGTGTAAATACCGCACAGTAGTCTGGTGCTATGTATAATCCTGATGCTGAAGTATGAGATGGTGGTATATCTGGACAGACTATGTAAACTGATGTGTTATGAGTGAAATAAAAAAACTGTGAGTGTCCGATGCGTTGATGGTGTACAAGCTTATCTGGAGCAAAAGTGAAGTTGCAGTGATTATGAATATTGTGATTTCTTATGATAGCCATTTCACAAGGGACTGTATCAGTAGGCTGAAACGTGAAAATGTACGCAGGACAAAGTTGAACAGCATGTAAGGATGTGTGGCACTTTCGTTCAATCGTTGATTCACTTGCGAAAGTGACAGTGTTCCGTCTCTTGGAGACCATGATGAGTTCGGTGTCTGTGTTGATGTTGATGATGACCAAAGTGTTGTTATTTTTATAGAGGAAGGGGTGTATTTGGTATACTGTGAACAGGTCTTCAGTTATGAATGGTACATGAACTACTACTGATGTTGGTGTTAGTGTTGCTTCTAAATACGGATAATATTGCATGAATTCCCTACTTCGGAACAAAGGCTTCAATTTATGTTTATGTATGCCTTGACTAATTATCTGACGTAGCTCATGAACTGGAAGTATGTCAGTTGTGATCTTGCCATCACCAGCATTCGAAATTCCTTGCATAAGTGCCCTGTAACGAACTCTGGTATTGTCTAATTGTAGTAGAATTGTGTCAATATGTTCTGTGATGATGGAGAAGTGTTGGAAAAGTGTTATGTTACCTTCCATTTCATTTATTTTATCTGCACTTTCGAGAGCTAATTTTCTGCCCTTTTCAGATTTTTCACAATTGTCTTCATTGCTGAGTTATGTCCTATGATGAATTTATCTTGGTATGTTAGTACCTGAGCTATTTTATTAAATTTGTTGTTTATTTCTTTAAGGTCATCCTCTGTAGCCAATCCAAAGATGTTCTCAAGAACTGCGCCACCCAGGTCGAACAAACCGCGCTTTTGGCGAGTACGTGTGATATTGTTCTTGTTGCTCAATACCTCCGTTCCATAAGATGGGAGATCTTGGATCATGATGAGCATAGTTGACTTAGCCTGCTCTATTTTCCATTTCGCTAACTTCACTATTTCATCCACTTCCTGTGTATTATGTGCTTGTGAAACATAGCCTCCTATCGTGAAGTCCAGGGTTCTCATGGGTCTTGCGATATTTTCTAGATAAGAAGGTAATTCATACAAGTAATCCAGACTTATTTCAGTACTCATGACGTCTTTTACGATTGAAGTCGTGGCCATTGGAGCTATGAGGCATCCTTGCCGTACTATGTGTTGGGGGTCTAAGTGCGCATATCCTCATGCTATGTAGAGGAGAATCCATAGCATAAGTCCCTTCATCGCTACCTACCGACAAAAAAAATCAACTAATTTTCTAATATGGTCATGCTGTGGTCGATGATAGTGATGATGTGCGTTAAGGTTGATGAACGTAGAACAATAACTTGATTGTTATTTCATTTATAGAAGGTGTTTAAATCGATATTTAATCTTGTAAATGATGTACTGTTGATTTTATTGGAACAGTTGCACCTATGTTTGACTGTTTGGTATATGACCTTAATTTATTTTTGTAATTATTGTTGTTTTCTTGGTTGGTTTCATGAGTTACGTTCACTTGTTCGGTTGTATCCGAGGCTGAATAATTATTGGATAGTTCCCTTGAAACTCGTTTTAAATGGTCAATATGAACTTGTTTCTCTTCGCCACTAGACAGTGACTTAATTAAAACTTTTTGCTTTTATGTTAATTACTCTGTATGAGCCCTCAAATTTTGGGGATAATTTATTGTCTCTCGTATGAATGATACCACTAACAATGTCTCCTAAGCTGTTAGGTGAATCTCTTGCCTTCTTGTTAAATGCCTCCGTCATTTCTTCCTTGGACATCGTTAATTGTTTTTTTACTCTTTTGTGTATGTCCTGGAATTCACGTAAACGGAGTTTAGAGCAATCATCGTAATTGTATATGGGCAGACTGTCACCTTCTAGGAGCTCATATGGTAGTTTTTTATTTGTCCCATATATAATGAAATGTGGTGTGTCACCTATGGATATATTTATAGATCCATTAATTGAGGCTTCTACTCTGGGAATCCAATCATCCCAGCTTGCATAATTTTCATTGAGAATGTGTTGTAGCACATCTAATACTTTTTTGTTTTGTCTCTCTGCTAACCCATTAGATGCTGGGTGATAGGCTAAAACGTTAACCTTTTTGATGTTGTATTGTTTACATATTTCTTGTAAGATATCTGAATTAAATTCTCCTCCATTATCACTTATTAGTATCTTTGGGGTAGTAAAGCGACATATTACGTTATCTGTTATTGACTTTGCTACTTTCTCTGCTGTCTTATCTTTAATTGGAGCTAAAATGACATAACGGGAAAAATGATCCGTTGCTACGAATAGGTATTGGTTATTATTGTATGCTAATGGCATCTTGAGCAAATCAACAGCGACAACGTCCCATGGTTGATGTGGTACAGGGTAATTACCCATCGGTGCAGGTGAAATTGGGTATCCTTTGTGTTTTGCACATGATTCACATCTGTCTATATGATTGTTTATATCTTTTCGTAATGAAGGCCAGTTATATAACAGCTGGGCTTGTTTGAATGTCTTATCCTTTCCAGGATGTCCTGCATGTGGGCTATCGTGTATCGTTCGTAATACCTGGGGTATCATGTCATTAGGTACTACCAATTGGTTAGTATTTCTTTGGCGTTTTGGTTGTTTCGGGTTAATCTTGTATAATGTATTACTGACCATTGTGAATTGTTCGAGTGGTACATGCAGTTTGGGTAATTGTATGTCATCTCCACTTTCTAACTTGTATATAACTTTAGACCATATTGGGTCAAGTCTTTGTGCTTTTGCGATATCATGGTGGTTTGGGATATTTCCTTTGAGATCTAATGCCGCGACCTGAATTGTGTTCGGGTTCCTAGATAATGCGTCGGCTACTATGTTAATTTTAACTTGTATATAATGAATTTGTACACTGTGGTTTTCGACTGTACATTTCCATCTTGCTCTCCTCCCAGAGAGGAGTTTTTCTTTAAATATACCCACTAGTGGTTTATGGTCGGTGAATAGGTGTATTTTGTAACCATATACCAAATCTCGAAACTTTTGAAATGCAAAAACCACTGCAAGTGCCTCTAAGTCTGTAGTGCAATAATTTTTCTCTGCACCTTTTGTTTGTCTGCTGGCAAATGCAATTGGTTGATTCTTTCCTCTTTTATCTTCCTGCATCAGTACAGCCCCTAATCCTTTAACTGATGCATTTGTACAGATAATAAAAGAATTTGTGAAATCCGGATATGCCAAACAAGGTGCATTTGTTAGTTTAATTTTTAGATTGTTAAATGCTTGTTTTTGTTCTTCTTCCCATTGGAATATAGCATCTTTTTGGAGTAGCTGGATTAGAGGAAAGGCTATATGAGAGAACTGTGGTACGAATGACCTATAGGACCCAGCTAGACCTAAAAATTGTCTAACTTCGTCAGTCGTAGTGGGTTCAGGAAAATCTCTCACTGCCTGTAATTTGTCATCAGTGGTGTGAATACCATTAGAACTTAATTTGTGGCCTAAGAAATTTATTTCCTTAAAGCAAAATTTGCATTTAGAAAGCTTAATTTTTAAACCAGCATCACTAAGCTTTTGTAAGAGTAAGTTTAATTCTTGAGATGTTCTGTAATATTTTTCGTTGCGATTATAATATCGTCAAGATAAACAAATATTCCTTGTCCTAAAATTCCGGACCATACGTAATTCATAAGACGCTGGAATGTGCCCGGGGCTGTCCTCAGTCCCATGGGCATCCTTCTATATTGATAGTGCCCTCTATCTGTGGAAAAACCAGTGTATTTACGTGACTCCTGTTCAACCGGAATTTGGTAATAACCATTTAGTAGATCGATTGTGGAAAATACATTATTTTCCTGTCCAATATTCTGTAGGACGTCGCTTGGCAATGACATGGGAAATCGGTCTGGGATTGTGTGATTGTTTAGTTTACGGTAATCTACTACCGCACGCATTTCTCCATTTCGCTTGGGCACGAAGAATAATGGGGCATTCCACGGGGAGACTGATGGTTCAATAATTCCAAGTTTTAACATTTCATCGACATACTGATTTGCAAGTGTATGCTGAGATTGTGGGATGCGGTAGGCTGGTACGAAAATTGGTGGTGTTTCTGGGTGCACATTAATCTTGTGATTAATCAGGTTAGTACACACTAATTGTTCACCGGGTAATGCTACAGTGTCCCTGTGTGTTTCCAGCAGGGTTAACAAATCATTTTCTTCATCAAATTCACCTGAGTGAATTAAAATCTCTTTCATGCTTTCTCTAACCGTAGATTTTATCTCACTTGTCACTCCAGCTATAACTATTTCCTTCACAGGGGTGGGACATCTTTCAGTATTAACTATGCAAGTCCCGTTTTTCAACTGTACTTCCCCATTCATGTGATTAATTATGAATATCTGAGTTTGCCCTTCGTCGTTCATCTGACGTAATGCGTTTTCTACTGACAATCCCTTTACATAGTTCTTCTAGGACAAGAACAGTACTATTCCGTACTTTGCTCATTAAGGTAACTTTCATATAGGAATTAGGTGGTATAACTAAATCATTGGTGAGATGGGCGGGAAAAACTGATAAATCAGTACTGTTACCTGGGTTTCTAATCATGGAGGCTGGAGCTGGTGGTGTGAGTGGATCTGTACACTCATGTGTTTGTGTATGTTTGTTTAAGCTTTTAATAATACCAATTCTTTTTGGTTCTCTTTTACTAATCGGTGAGGGCTCTGATGGTATTTCCTCTATGAATTCATTGTCATAGTCTATTCCATTCATTTGTGGAAGTAAAGTTATTTTCTCTGTTCTCATGCATCTTAAGCCTAATAACATATGAGCTTTAATTGCTAAGTTTTCAACGATATAGAAAAATGCAGAGATTGGTCTTGTAGTCTCTGTCAAACTGATATTTAACCTTATCATACCTTTTACTGTGATTTGTTTTCCATCTACTGTATAAAAATCTAAATCAGATTCCTCCAGAAAAGTTACTTTCTTCTTATTTCTGAAAATTCTATTTATTTCTTCTTGTGTTATTAAGTTCACTGGAGAGCCTGTGTCTAAAAATAAGGAAACGTTTTGATCCTCACATACAGCTGGTATCAAGATACACTCATTTCCTAACATGCCTCCTATGTGAATTTTAGACTTGCTTTTCTTTACGTTTATTCGTTTTTTGTCATGAATTGGTCTTCCCCCGATTTGAAGATAGACACAATTTTTTCTACTGTTTTGCAGTTACTGGTCCAGTGCCCTTGGCATCTATGATGCCTACGATAGGGACCAAATCCTTGTGTCTTTTGTCTATCCTCTTTTGTTTTGATAAAGCATTCATTCCTTGTGTGTCCTGGTTTTGCACAATAATGACATTGAATGGACCTATCTCTTGACTGTGATCTACAAGGTGACTTCCTATATGTAGTGTTGCCTGTGGCGCGAGATCTGCTCGGGCTGCGAGGAAACTTGTGAAACTGCCTGTAGCCTGGTGTTTGTGATTGAACCCTCGGCACATTTAGTTGCTTGCTCTGCCTGCTTTCGGGTCGCGATCGATTTTGTTCTCTGTTTGGGGTCGTTGTAGACGTTTTCACAGCTGATACTGTCTCAGGTACTCTCATTCTACTAGAATGTGCGTGTGTGTCGATCATCCCTGCTTTACTGCACTGCATCTCTACCTCATTCATTAAGTCTAGTAAGCACATGCCTGGGGTGTACGCGATCGTCTTGGCGATCTTAAGGGTCCTATCAGGTAATTTACACAAGGCAGCTACATAACCAGTGATGTCCACGACGAGGTCTGGGGACATCTTTCCATCATCTGTTATCCAGTTTGAGTTTTCCAAAGTAGCTAATAATGTTCTTTTGATTGTGGAGACATCAGCAGTTATTTCACTGAGCGCATGGTTTGTAGTGTGCTCCCTTACAAGATCTACAATTTTATGTAATTCTGGAATTATACCTGGCAAGAAGTTCATACCTCCAGAAAATTTCTTCAGAAATTCAGTTATAAATTCATCATATGTCTTAGCCTTGAGGAGCTTATCTGACCTTAGTAAATTGCTTGCTGGACATCTTTCCTGGCTTATGCAAGATAAAAAAATGGCAAATTTCTCTTGTTCATCTATTATATGTCTCTTGATAAAGATCTGTTCACATTGACTGACCAATGAAATGACGTCAATACGATCATTTTCTGTGCCAGAGAATTTTGGGGCAGATTTATCCTCCTGATAAATGTAAACATGAGGTGGGGATGTTTGATCCACGGTATTGGTTGCGTTATTCATTTTCACTGTTTGCTCTGTTAATTTAACTTGGACTTGTTTATCATTGTGTGAGGGAATAGTGGAATAGGTTCGGCCTGAACGGTGAACCCTGTTAAGTATATTGTCATATGTGTGCAAGTCAGAGACAAAGTCCTCACTTGCTATGTCAGAGGGGGTTTCCTACTCATCATCTAGAACTGACGTATTTGTTTCTCGATCTTTAGTTTGTGTTGAGTTTTGTACAATGGGTGTGGTGCCTTGGTGCTCTCCTAATTGTGGATCCGCTGTGGGCGCTAATTGTTTATCATCTGGTATTAACACAGGTGGTGGCGAAAATATCCCTGTCATTAAGGTATGGTTTTATGAAATACGTCTTTTGTTTATGTCCTAACTAAATAGATGAGTAAATGAGTTGTAATAAATGATGGATAGTGAGTGTATAAGTGTATATATAGAAATAAGTAAAGGAGTTGAATACACATAATTTTAGCACTGAGAAGAAATGAGTAAGTATAATTACACCCACTTGATACAGATTGGAGAGGCGTGTCGATGCAACTGTTGATCTCGGAAGAAAAATGCAGGGTTGAGTGAAGATCTCTCGATAATTCTAGGGCTGTGTTGATGGACGATATTACTCATGAAATTCCATGGCCTGGTGCATGTAGTGGTTAACAGCTGTAGTCACAGGCGAACCTCAT
This sequence comes from Coenobita brevimanus, assembly GCF_032717465.1. Lineage (NCBI taxonomy): Eukaryota > Metazoa > Arthropoda > Malacostraca > Decapoda > Coenobitidae > Coenobita > Coenobita brevimanus. Next base: position 13,812,661 of record NC_137014.1, read on the forward strand.
CATAGAACGTCGAATTTCCAACTGAATACCGTGGAAATAAATGAGTATGAGTAGGAGCTTTGTGAATAATGAGTAATGAGTAGTGGGTGAGAAGTGCCTGGTGTCAGTCACATGTTGATTGGCATAGCATTGTCTCAGCACTCTCGCGTGGTGATGTCGGCTTCCCACACTGGTAGCTGTGGTGAGTAACTGAGTAGTGATGAGTAACCTGAGTGAAGAAAGGTGAGTAAGATGCGTTATAAATGTGGCTCTGGTGTTTTGCTGTGTGTCTTGACCTCTGCGTCAGCGATGGAGGTAGGTGGGAGAGAGTGTTGGGGTTTTGTTTGCTTGTTGCTCTGGTCTTTGTTTTCCTTTACTTGTTTTTTTTTTTTAATTCTTCTTGCTGCTGCATGAAGTTGCGTGAAGATTATAGATTTGTTTTGTAGACTTGTTATTTGTAATTCGTCGTTGCTACTGTATGCTCGTAGACTCATAGGCTCGTAGACTCATAGACTGCCACCATTTAATGTTAAAAGCTTTGTAGCCTTAATTTAGATAGGTGTAACTCTTAATTCTTGTAATAGATGAGTCTTGAGTTTTTATTGTTATTTTGATAATTGAAGAGCAGGAGGAGTTAGAGATGAATGCAGGGAGTTGATCTTGATTATTATTTTCAGAGAAAGTCATAAGTTGAGCAGCATATAATACAAAGACAATATACTTAGCAAATCTAGTTGGACCCCTCTTCTTGTTCACTCTCTCCACTACCTGTCAGTTCTATGGCTAACCTCCTTCTGAGCTCTGCTTCCTAAATTCTGGTGTAGCAGGGGTCGTGTCACATGTGTTACACTGTTGTTGAAATGTTCTAGAAGCCTGTGTGTGAGTATGTGTGTATGTGTGTGTATGGTCAATAGGCATTGCTCGTGTGCCTATCTCGCTGACACACTACCTATCTCATCCCCTGACTTGCTGCTTCCGGTGTATTGTCAACATTCCCTCACTGAGACTTGCAAGCTCATATCCCATTTCCAGGCTTGCCTGGTGCTCTGTCTATCTATCTATCTATCTATCATGTTTTCTATAATGAATTATATTTATAATATGGAGTCCTGACACCAAGCTGGCCGGCACGAGGCAGGTTAAAAGAGCATTTTCAAACTGGGGAACTTGGATACTACCTTCATTAACTTTTTGTAAACTAAAAGACTCCAGGGATGTAAAGAAAATTGTCTGTAGATGACGAGACTGAAATATAATAATACGTCGTGGAACTGAAGGGGATAAAAAGGTAATGCCCCGGGTGAGAATTAAACTCACGACCTTGAGATTACACTCATGCGCTGCCAACTGCACCACCAAAGCTTAAAACTTATTTTGTAAACAGATAATTAAATTGTTAATATGAACCGAAATTGACTGAGCCTGTTAAAGTGTGGAATGTCCTTTTTATCCTGTTGTCACAACCGACGCTGCTGTATTCAGCTTAGAAGACACTCTTGAAAGATCTAGAAACCATCTACTAGAACCCCTTCGGCTCGAGGATGTTATTCAGTTTTAGTGTAGCTCCCAACACTTCTTTTTTTTTCCTTATAAGAGATACCCGGGGCGAAGTGATCCATGCACGTGTATTTAGCATCAGATTTTATAATGTTTGAAAGAGGTTCAGGAAACAGCATCGTAGGCACAGGAATGTGGAAGCGGTAACGAAGGTAGCGTAATATATGACAGTAGAAGGGGTGAGCAGAAAAAATATCAACGAGAGTGATAACAACAAAAGTAGTGTGAGGATGTGAGACAGACATTTAAAGGAATACTGATATATGGAGAAAATAAAAGAGTAACTAATGGAAAATTGTGCTGCGAGCAGTAAACAGATTGTATTGTAAGGTATAAATTGTGTTTACTATATAATTCTCATAGGGAAAATGTGGTGCATTTCATTGCTATTCTCTCAGTCATGTTACTCGTAAAGTATAGGTCGCATCATCTGAAGAAAGCATGATCAAACAGATGATTTCTTATGCATACTTTTGTAAAGGAAAGTAACCTATGTATGCAAATAATTGGGGAAAACCTGCGAAAGACGAACATACTCAGCCTGTGAGCCGGAGCGTTGGTGCTGTCACTGCACGCAACCCATCGTAACTTTTCAAAATGCATTTTCTCAATAACAATAAGGGTTATAACAGTGTGAAGTATATCATGGGCTTCATTAACCTTAGGCTACAAAACTGGATAGAATTTACATATATGTTTGTTACAGTGTCATTAATAACATACAAAATAATAAACAAATCAGACCTTTTTAGGCAATTTTCGTAGTTTTTTCAATTTACTTGAAGACTATTGGACATATCAACTTGAAACTTTCTCATATGAAAGATCGTGAAATTCTGCATATAGACATGTCCTTTGTAATTCCGCATCACGGGAGAAATTTTTCATGGTGATGTTGGGAAGTTATGAGAAGCTAGTTTTCACACAAATATTGTACGGTTTATTCTAGCTTCATTTCTGTACATTTATTCATCTGTTTTATGTTTTTTTTCTTATCTGATAGTATTAACATCAGCAAAGATGGTGGGAAGCGATTTATAACAATATAACACTTTCCGAGGGTAAATTAGGCCATAGAATTTTTTTCCTTGAAACACGAGCGGAGCCAGCCTGAGCAAGGGTTTTGGTTCTATGCGTGGAACCAAAACTTACTGAAAACATATGGTGTGTGAAAGGGTTAAATTTAAAGATAAGATCTAGCATTAAATGAATGAAGTTTGTTTTCTACAGGTGTTTGGTCTTGTGGTACATCATGTTAAGGGAGTTAGAAATATCATAATGGACAGCTTGTCTTCTGCTGATTAAGAACCGAAACTTCTCCACCGACAATTTCCTTTAGCATGGTGAAATGCTAAGTGAACCAGCATAAGAAAGGAGCGTGGCCTGGACAGAGTGGTGTCGAGGGTGGGGCATCATACCCTGTGACCTCCACAGCCATGAGAACGAAGGCTGACCATCATGAAAGGTGACTAAGACTGTACAGTAAATCTTCGCCCTAACGGACCTGGTTCAAATGGATTATGGATTTAACAAACCTTGCCCCAACTGAAGCAGTGGATTTACTTAGCTGTTTGAACTGTGGAAAGTTAAGAAAATTATATATATATATATATATATATATATATATATGTACAGACAAAGAGAGAGAGGGTGGCAAACCCAACCCATCCCTTAACCCCTATGGCATTGTTACCAGCAATGACCATGAGAAATCAGGTGTTCAAGAAACCTTGGCTGACAGACGTAGCCGTTCTACTTCCCCCCCCCCCCCGGCAGTTTGAAGTTACTGCAGTCTCCTTTTATCACCAGTGCATCATGCAAGCACAATGGAGACAGGTGGATGGCACTGGCACTCTAGTGTGTGGCAGGGAAGGGCAAGGAATTATGAGTTCCTATTCCATTTCGAGCAATTCGTTTGCCATTGCTTCCATCCACCCACCTACCCCTTCTCACTCCATCACTGCTAAGCCTCTCATCAATGCAAGGAAGGTATTGAGTGACTGCGATCGGGAGGGAACTAGAGGTGGCAGTGTCGTCATTGTTGAGTGGCGAGAGGATGTCTGAGGAGGGAAGTTACAACATGGAGAGTGACTTGCCTCAGCTGCCTTAGTGAAGTAGAGAAATAATGAAAATATCAGCACAGAAAATAAGTGTTATTATGAAAGTAAGAACTGATATAACTTTAGTGAAGTAAGGTTTTAGAAAAAGTGCGTTATACAAGAGTTAGTAATGTATAAAGAGAACTACAGTACAGAAAATAAGTCTTATGACTATAGTAACCATTTAGAAATGAGTGCCATGCCTGTAATGAATGAAGAATTTAGAACAATAAGTGCATTCATTATACGTAAGTGGGACGAGTGGGAAAACCGAGTGGGGGAGCCTCATCCTGCCTACCCCATGCTGGCCTGCACAGATTGCCTGCTGTAGCCACAGACATGCATGCTTATCAGGATGCAGCATTGCCGTTACTCTAAGAGTGACCTCTATTCTTTGCCTCCAGGCTCCACAATGCGTCCAGCTAGACAGCCGGGGGAAAGACCGGTGAGTATTTTGGCCTTTTATTTAATGTCACAGGTGTTGTAGTTGCTGAGGTATGATGATTTGAAAACAAACAAGTTTTGTAAATATCCCTGGGTTCAGTGAGCGGTGTGCCAGATTCAGTACCAGGCTTCAGGGGTTGTCAGTTAAGAGCCAGTTTGGAGGGTGTGCGCTATGTAAACATGTAGGTACCAGCTGATAAGTGAAGCGGAGTGACTCAGTTTTCAAAAATTCCAATTAATTACATTTCCTCTGATTTCCCTCATTTATTGCTTTCTTTTATGGCCTTTGGATGTGATAAGAAAAGGAATAAGCGAGAGAGATACAAACATCAAAGTGAGGAAAATAGGAAAGGGAAAAGGATAAAAATGATGAAAACAACAGGAGCAGGAAAAATGAGAAAAAGATAGACAGAGGATAAGAAGATAGACAAAATAATCATGATTTGTTAAGTTTAGATAGAGATAATCACCACTTCTTAATGCTTTCAAAAAACGACTGCATAAAAGGGCGAGGGGGTGTTAGGGCTTTACTAAGTTTTTTATACTGTAGTACTTTCTTATAATTTATAAAATGATTTAATAAACAGTGTGTTTGCAATGCACATGGTGTTCTTTATTTCTCATTGTTTACACTATTTCAGATACATTCAGAAATAATGATTTTTTTTTTTTTTTTTTTTTTTTTTTACGAGAGTGCTCTTCCCCTCAGTCCTTACACTGGAACATGACTTGCTGCAGAAATGTTAGAGGTGGTCTCCATGTTCTGATAATTTTCTCCATGCTTTGATAAAACTGCATTAACCCTCAAAGCCCGGAATTGAATCTACTGTACCACTTGCCGTACACAGGAATATTTGTGAAAATTGGTTGCTTTTAAACTATCATATCTCAACAATTGCACCACCTAAAAACATTCAGTAGAAAAGCAAAATGCCAATCTTTCGTCTCTCCACTGCAAGTGCCTCCAGGGGTCTTTTTGGATGTGATGTGGAACGCGAGGTTGGATAAGAGATCACCTTTGGAGTCGGTAAGCACGTGTGCAGCGGAGCGTCAAAGTCTGCGACTAGGGCAGGTTGTCTGCGCAAGCCAGGGAAGTTCGGGAAGAATGGAACTTCCTGGTGTTCGCTTCTCAATGCCTAGCTAGACTTGCTCACTTGTCCTACTTTTTTTATGCAAGGAAGAAAGAACCAAAGGCCAGGAGTCAGCAAACCGTTCCTTCCAAGAAAAAAACAAAAACAATGCAAAAGAGAGCCAAATTCAGGATCCGTTCATTTTGAGGTGCCTGGACACACTGCGTTTGAAAGACTGGAGATCATAGGAAGTAGGAAATACAGACAGAGGGAGACAGTTCCAGAGCTGACCTGTTGCATAAATGAAGGACTGGGAGAAACAGTCAACTCTTGCATTAGAGAGTTGGGCAGAAAAGGGATGAGAGTTTGTTCCTTGATGGGTGCTATGCACCCGCCGTAGTGGTGGAGGGATGCAAGCAGACAGTTCAGAGGAAGTGACCATTGAAGTAGGACAGAAAAGAGATAAAGATGCAACAGTGCGGCAAAGAGACTGAGGTTGAAGGGAACCAGTAAGAGAAGGAGAGTTTATGAGACGAAAAGCCTCAGACTGCACCCTATTGAGAATAGCTGCATGTCAGGAGCCTCCTCACACATGAGAGCTGTACTCTATACAGGGGCGAACAGAACCCGTGTATAAAGTCAACAACTGTGCAGCGGTAAAGAAGGTACGGATTCTGCTTAGCACACCTAATCTCTTTGAACTGGATATTACAAGGGACGTAATAATATTATGATCTTTTCAAGATAAGTCCCGAGAGAATGAAACCCCAAGTATGTTAAAGGATGATGCAGGATTGAGTCGGATATTATCAAACGTTAGTGGGTACTCCTGTGGAAACTTTTGTCTGGGTGATTGGTGTAAGAACTGAGTCTTTGATGCATTAAAAACAACAAGACCACTTACGTGTAATGCACTTCTTTTTCTAAATTCCTACTTCACTGTAGAAATGGCACTCATTTCTAAATGGTTATTTTAGCCGGAACCTTTATTTTTGGTGCTGTAGTTTTTCTTAACTTTTAATAACTTGAATATATTGCACTTATGGTTCTAAAATCTTACTTCACTAAAGCAGTGTGAATACTTACTTTCCTAATAATATGCTCTGGAATGAAAATTTCCTTATGTCTTTATATCACTGTTTTTTCTATTTTTATGTACAAATTTACCAGGATGGGCAGACGTGAGTGGCGGTGAGACGGTGGTGTGATGGGCGCTGTAAAGGAGGTTGGGTGGCTGTAATGTGGTGCTTGTGCCTTACGTGACTTCTGACTGCCTGACCCTCATACCCACTCAGCAATGAAAACAGTCTTCTCCAGTTCCTTCATGATTGAACTTTCATTTTATCCATTCTTTGCATGAGTGGGCAGCTTTGCAGGGGTGGAGATGGCACGGGTTGAGTAGGCATCGTCGGTGGCGAGTGAATTGGATGGTGTGGAATCAGAAATCATTATTCCTAACCATTCCATAGTGTGCAGTAAATTGCCAGTCCCATCCTCCTGCGTCCCCTACACTTGCATGATACCGTGGTGACAAAAGGAAATGGCGGTCTTTTAAAATCAAGTTGGGAAAAGGAAAATGGCTACGTCCGTCAGCGGTGCATTTCCAAACACATCATTTCCGATATCCAATGCCATCAGCCGTGCATTTGGGTTAAATGAATTTGAGCATCATTTCTGTGCCTCACATCACTGTTGTTTTATCAGATAAGGATTGTATTGTACTTGCATTAAGTGCTTTCTGAATTTAAAGGTCATATTATTTTATGTTTTTGTAGCAAAAAGTAAAGTTCAGTTACTGAGTTATTGGCAGAGCTGATGTTACTGTGTAAATCTGTGGCTGTACTATAATGGCTGAAGAACGTTCATGCATATTTTCTATTGTATTTAGTTGTTTGTTGTAAAGTTAACTGTATGTAAATTAAGTGTCTTTATTTAATGTTTTATTTAACATATGCTTTGTTGCTCCCTCTGCATAATTATTTCATACCCGTTGGACATGTTAGAATATAACAAAGGCCTCAGGATAAGAAGGGATAATGGGATTCGATCTTGAGAGTAGGCAGTTGAAGGTCAAGGTCACAGGGAACGGTGAAATGTCAAGGACATACGGCAAAGGCAACTCAGTTTTGATCTGATGTGGACAAACTATGTGGAAGATTGAAGGGTCAGTCTAGAAAGAAGTAATTCGATTCTAAGAGTATTCTGTTGATTGTGAACGTCACAAGGCAAAGTTATGTGTTCGGCTCTTAGACCAATTGGTGGGCGCAGGTGTTGCACTGTCTAAGTGCTCCTTCTTGTCTGTTGATTTATTTATTTACTTATGCACTGGCAACCTTCATATAACACCTTTCTTCTCATATATAACCTCAATATATAACACCTCTAGTACGCTTTTCAGGACATGGACATCCTTTCAGCTTTATTCATGTAATCACAAAACGATTTTAAGATCACGGAGTACATCATGTTCTGAAAGTTAAAGGTAAAGGTAGGGCAGACACAGTGAGGTGCTTAGCCATGATGCTCGGCTCTGTAACTTAGGTCTTTGAGCCTGTGGTGGGTCATTCAGCAACTGTCCCGGGATACAGTTTACCACAGACGCTGACGCGGAGCCTACTCGTGGTGGTGATGCTCAGGGTGAGTGGAGCAACTACAGCGTCCACCCAGGAGCCAAACCTCCACATCTCTCCTTGCACCTCACCTTGGGAATGCCCCTGGTCTGACACTGGTGAGGTGCTGTCTGCCAAAAGGGGCTGGCGGATTCAGACATGATGTTTATAGTGTGTTTTACGAATACCTGCAGCAGTTGCTTACCTGTGGCAGACGGGTCTGCTCGGCCAGAAAAACTGGGGTTAAGTAGCAGTACCACATATTACGCAGTTAATTCTCTTAGATCAGGAGTTTTCAGTCTGGGGTTTGCAAACCCCCAGGGATTTGCAATTAGGTCTCCAGGGGGTACTTACATGGATAAGGAAATGTATTGTGTGTGTGTGTGTGAGAGAGAGAGAGAGAGAGAGAGAGAGAGAGAGAGAGAGAGAGAGAGAGAGAGAGAGACAACGACGGAGATTGATATGCGTATCAGGTTGGTTCACATTCAAACAGCAGCCCTGAGTGAGGATGGGGATACTGTCTCGTTACAGTTAGCTAACTGCAACTAATCTACGTCTTGTGTGTGTTTTTTTTTAAATAGGCTAACAGAACAGAGAAAGGAAAAACAAAAGAAAAAAAAAATCCATGCACCATATTACTGGTGTCCTCTGTTCATAAAATATCTGTAACAGTTAGATTTGAACAGCTGTAGGTTGAAGTTTGGAGGGAAACAACTCTGGGGAAGTGAGTTCCAAAGAGATGCAGTTCGGGGAATGAAAGAATTCTGATAGGCAAATGTTCTGCAATATGGCTGAGTGACATTCCAGTCATGAGCACTACCAGATGCCCGTGTAGCACGAGGGATGGCATGGAGAGGTGGCACCATGGACGTAATTTCGTCTAAGCATTTGCCATAAAAATATCTGTAAAATAATGCAAGGGAGGCAGCATTCCTTCTTACTTGTAGGGAAGGTAGTTTATTTGTAATGGCAGGGTTGTTAATAATTCTAACAGCTTTGTTCTGAATTTTGTCTAGTTGTTTTAATGGAACCTCTCCACATCCATTCCACAAGGGTGAGCAATACTCAAGCTGAGAGCACACATGACTCTTATAATTTATAGCTAACTGCTCGTCAGTGAAGAAGTTACAGACTCTGCACAATAATCCAAGTTTCTTTGAGGTGGTTTTAGCAAGTGATCTAACATGAGAGGTCCAGCTGAGGGCATAGTTAAGTGAGACGCCAATAATTTCAATATTTTTGGAGATGGGAATATTAGTAGCACTGACGGTAATATACGAATCTGGCAATATCTGTCTATTAGTAAACTGTATATATTTAGTTTTACTAGCATTAAATGAGACAAGGTTGTTTTGTCCCCATTCACTGATCGTAGATAGGTCTTGATTTATGGAGATGGCTGTACTGAGTTGGTAGGTAGAGATATTAGAGTTTGTAAATGGATGTCTGAGTGTGAATGAACTATGTAGTGTTGAGTCATCTGCATATGAGTGGATGGGATTGTGGGTGACAGATAAGAGATCAGTAATATGAACCAGGAACAGGGTTGGCGCAAGAACTGACCCCAACGGCACGCCGGTGTAGCGTTATAATCTGTCCCCCTGTCCCGAGCTGTCCGCCCCCTACAGCGCATGCATTAACTGAGTGGAAATTGGAATATACATAATCTACTTTTACTTTTATTTTCCTGTCACAGAGATATGAAGAAATCAAAGGAACAAAAGACGTTAGTCCATAGTAAGGGAGTTTGGACAGCAGGGAACGGTGCCATACTCTGTCGAAAGCTTTAGAAATATCAAGGGCCACTGCATGAGTCTCTCCATGTAGGTCAGTTGATTTGATGGATGGTATGAGTTAAGAGACTGAGTATGTCAATGGTGGATCTTTTGTGGAGAAAACCATATTGTCTATCACTAATTAAGTTGTTGGATTCAAGATGTTTAACAATGTGCTTATTAATCAAAGTTTCAAATACCGTACCAAGAGAAGATGTGACAGCTATTGGTCTGTAATCAGAGGGGTCAGAGGAACTTCCTTTCTTCGGAACTGGGTGGATATTGGCTTCTTTCCATGAATTTGGGGATGACGAAGTACGTATGCATAGTCTGAATAATTTAGCTAGAAGAGAGGCAAGTTCAGGGGAACATTTTTTCAAAACAATTGGCGGAATTCCATCTGGGCCTGGAGTTTTGTTGGTAGGTAAATTGTCTAGGATGTTTTTTTTTTTTACGTATCTTGTCTGTATTTTAAGTGGAACAATTTCGGGAGAGTCAAGTTCTAGGACTGGGATATTGGGACGTCTATGGTAGAATTTCTGGCAAATGTACTAGCAAAAATATCTGCTTTCCCACGCGGGTCATTTGTAATGTTGCCATCTGAAGATTTTAGTGGGGGAATGGATGATGGCTTGTTAAAGTTATTATTGAAAGAAGAGTTGACCAGAATATTCTATTGTCATTAGGGTTGTTAAGTAGTTTTGATGCTTGCTTTTGAGGAAAGTTTGATTTAGTTAGATTTATTACAGCTTTTGCATGATTTCTAGCAATTTTAAACTGAGAGAGTGATTCAGATGTTTTTGATTTCAAGGAAGAGTTATATGCTAATGACTTTTGGGCCGTTGCTCTGGCAGAGTTGCCATCAAATCATTTTGGAGAGTTCGATCTTTTAGTGAACTGTTGACTTGGTATGAATAAATCCATACCAGCTAGTATTAAGTCGCAAATGTGGGACTAAGTAGAATTGGGATCACTAGAGAAGAAAGACTGCCATGGAATGTCAGCAAGATAATTTCTAAATCCATCCCAGTTTGCCCTATCAAAGTGCCATCGGGTCACCCTGACAGGTTCAGAATGGGGAGGTGTGGGGGGGTTAACTAATGAGGCTTATGTGAGATTGTGGTCAGAGGATCCAAGTGGTGACAGTACCTCTATCCTGTATTGATCTGGATTATTTGTCAAGAACAAATCCAAGAGATGGGCATTATGGTCAGGATTATCAGGTATTCTGGTTGGTTGCTTTACCAGCTGGGTGAGATTAAACGATTCTGCAAACTGCTCGCACTCTAGACCAGCGTCATCAGTCCTGGCAGAATGCAATAACCATTCAACATTATGTATGTTAAAATCACCCAAAATTGTAATTTAGGTGCTAGGGGCAAGGTTAAGGTTACTCAACTGTGTGGATATGGAATCAAATACACTGGGTTCCGAAGAAGCGTTGGGGGAGTGATAGACTACACAGATATATTTGGTATTATTTTGACAATTTAGTTTGTACAATGAGTAATCAAAACTGGATGAAGTGAAGTTTAAAACTGTGTCAACTGCATATTGAGATTTGATATTACAACTGTCTCCAGACATATTTGTTTACCTAAGTAACGTATGTTCATACATCAACAGTGTGTTCCTCGATGGAGGAAGTGCAGCAGACAGTAAAGGAGATGAAAGCTGGGAAAGCTGCAGGTATGGATGGGTGTGCTGTGGAATACTTGAAAGGTGGTGGAGCAACTATTGTTGAATGGTTAGTAAGATTGTTGAATGTGTGTTTTGTGAGAGGTATGGTGCCAGTTGACTGGACAAGTGCATTTGTGATTCCGTTGTTTAAAGGTAAGGGTGATAATTATGAATGTACGAGCTTCGGGGGTATAAGTATGTTGAGTGTTGTAGGTAAGGTGTATGGTAGAGTCTTAATTAAGTGAGTTATAGGGGGTACAGAGGGAGTGATTGGTGATGAGCAGAGTGGCTTTAGGAGAGGGAGAGGATGCATGGATCAGGTGTTTGCTGTGGGACAGGTGTGTGAAAAGTATTTAGCGAAATTTAAGGATGTGTTTTGGGCATTCATGGATATAGAGAACGCGTATGATTGAACTAATAGGGAGGCTTTGTGGACTGTTTTAAGATTGTATGGACTTGATGGTAGGTTGCTAAAAGGAGTGAAACTTTTTTATGTAAATAGTAGACGTGTGTAGGAGTGGGAAATACTGTGAGTGATTGGTTTTCCGTGAGAGTGGGGCTGCAGCAGGGATGTGTGACGTCACCTTGGATGATTAATATTTATTTGGATGGTGTTGTTGGGGAGTGAATGCAAGAGTGTTAGGTGGAGGTTTGAGTCTGATGAATGCTTATGGTAGAGAGTGGAATCTGAATCAGCTGCAGTTTGCAGATGGTACTGCACTGGTGGCTGATTCAGAGGGGAGATTGAAACAGTTGGTGGAGGAGTTTGGAAGGGTGTGTGAAAGGAGGAAATTGAGAGTAAATGAGAATAAGAGTAAAGTTATGAAATGTACGAAGTTGGTAGATGGTAGGAGGATGAATATAGTTCTGAATGGTGAATTGCTTGAGGAGGTAGAGTGTTGCTGTGGATGGAAAAATAGATACAAAAGTGGAGTTTAGAATGAATGAAGTAGGAACGATGCTGGGAAGAATGAAAACAATGTTTAGATGTCATTCGCTTAGAATAGATTTAAAGAGAATACTGTATGAGGGTGTTGTGGTACCGACTGCGTTATATGGGGCTGAAACATGGAATATGGGTGTAGCAGAGATGAAAAGTTTGAATGTAGCCTAATGGAGATGAGGTCTCTGAGGAGTATATGTGGAGTGACGCATATGGATTGAGTGAGAAATGATGAAGTGAGAAGGAGAACTGGAGTTGTGTGGGAGATGGCTGATCGAGCTGAGCAGAGGGTGTTGCGATGGGGTGGGTATTTGGAAAGAAAGGATGATGAGAGATTGGTGAAAATGATAACTGGATCAGATGTGAGAGATGTAAGGCTGAGAGGAAGGCCACGAATAGGATGGGTGGACAGTGTGTGGAGAGTGTTGGATGCGAAAGGGATGTCTGTTGAGCAAGGATGAGTGGCTGTGCGTGATAGGAATGATTGGAGAGAAGCTGAATGAATAAATGGTGATGCAGCGCTGAGGGGATATTCTCCCGCATTTGGTCCGATCAGCTGATCAGGTCAGTTTTGGGTAAGCGGATGGGTCCATTATGGTGAGGCAGAGGTAAACCAGCTCTGCAGTCATCCCCTGCTGCGGGTGTCGCTAACTGCATAGCGCAGTTGACCGTCGTGCGGTGTGGTGCGGTGAGGATCTGTCCCTTCTCCCTTTGGGGATAAGATGTGAATGAATGTGTGTGTGTGTGTGGATGAGTAAATTGGGAGTGTGTCGTCCTATCTCTGCTATCTCTCTTTCTTTGGGGGAAGCAGCCTAGGTAGCCTATATAGACAGAGAGATCGTGTTGTGTTAGTTTTTATAAGATGATATTGTCGCTAGTGTTATTTTTTCTTTTCAGCACTGTGGTAATTACAATTACTTAGTGGTAATATAGCATTTTGGAAACTCCTGTTTATGACAGTGATCGTATGTGTGGCTGGTGAGCAGCAAATCTCATAATTTATTGGTGTTAGCGAAGGTAAGCACTCTCTGAGTGCTTTCCAGTTAGTTTGTTCTTTTGTCAATGGTGGTAATATGAGTGCCTGAAGTAGTTTCTAATGTATGATCTTACGACCGTGGAGATAATATGACTGTCTGATGGCATTATTATTGTTTATTGTGTTATAAGTGCTTGAAATTGTTTCTGCTGTGTGATAATGCCTGAAGTTGTTTGTACTGTATGATCTTATGACGGTATTAATAATTTGACTTCCTGGTGGTATATTTGATCTTTTGACATTATCACTGCCTTAAGGTGTTTCTACAGTGTGATCAAGGGACAGTGATGCTAATAGGAGAGTCTGATGGTGTTTTTATTGTGTAATCTTATGACGGTAGCGATATTATAACTGCCTGTCAATGCCAGTGACTTTATCTATGGCTTTGGTTATATAAGTAATTATTAACAAAAATTCTTGATACCGTTATGGCCTCATCAGCGATGAAATGTCAGGATGACGGAAGCTACATTCAGTATGAATTCACCACTATTGTCAATAACGGATGTGAATTTCAAAGTTTTATCATCGGAGTGCAGAAAACCAAGTTTTTTCAGGCGGCATTCAATAGCTGTCATTCGAATCTGGAAAGTAAGAAACTTGCCATATTCTAGCAAAAGGAGGGACTGAAGCGAGCACGCTTTGATCTTACGGGACAGTTCGGTCAACAAAATGACTCTGGGTTACGTGCATCATGCATGGTATCACTGAGAACTGCACAGGAAAAAGATAAAAAAAAAACTCACAACATAGCAGAGAAGTTAATCGACCCCTGCTGTAAAGATTTAATCCAACGTGTTGTGCGATGTGATGCCGAGCAGGTCACATCACTACCCCTTTTAAATTATACTGTTCATCGACGAATATTAGGTACAATACGTCTAAAGATATCAGACAACAAGTAACTGCTGAAATGAAGGTGTCGTCTTAAGATAAAGTTGTAATTCAGCTTGATGAGTCAACTGACGTGGTTGCTTGTGCACATCTTCTGGTGTTTGTACATCAGTGGTGGAAATTTCAAGTAGGGTATCTTGTTCTGTCATGTTTTTGAGTCAATTACAAGAGGTAAAGCCATTTTCTATGAAATTTCAAAATTTATATAGGCTGAAGGACTTTCCTGGAATAATATATTTGAGTGCACAACTGACGGAACACCAGCAGTGCTTGGCAGTCGATACCGTTTCGAGGAAGAGTGAGTGAGGCGAATCTTGAAAGAAGACCTAAATACCATTAAATCAAGTTCCAACTACTGTGCCAGGAGTTTGGAGCAGATGAAAAAGTGTTAATCTTTCACACTGAAATTTACTGGTTGTCACGGGGTGTTAAAGCTTTGTAGCCAACATTTACACATATGTAACTCTTAATTCTTGTAATAGGTGAGTCTTGAGTTTTGTTTAAAGTTATTTTGGCAATTGAAGAGCAGGAGGAGTTAAAGATGAATACAGGGAGTTGATCTTGATTTATTATCTTCAGAGAAAGTCAAGTTGAGCAGCGTATGTATTATACAGAGACTTAATATACAAAGTAAGTCTAGTTGGACCCCTCTTCTTATTCACTCTCTCCACTACCTGCTGGTTCTACGGCCAGTCTCCTTCTGAACACAGAATCCTACATTCTCGTGTAACAGGGGTTGTGTCACGTGTGCTGTACTGCCGTGGAAGCTTCTAGAATACTGTATGTCTGTGTGTATGTACTGCTTCCGGTGCACGATCAACATTCCTTCACTTAAAGAGTTGCAAGCTAATATCCCGTTCCCACACCTTGTCTGGTGCTCTGTCTATCTATGTATCTATCTCTCCATCATGCTTTCTGTTATGATTTGTATTTATAATATGGAGTCCTGACATTGCTCGGTCACGCAGCTGGCTGTCCTCCGACAGCAATCATCATTGACATATGCTAATTTATTAATACATAATATTCTTCTTCTTCACTCTTAATACATAATACTGATTATAATATTGTATAGACATAATATTCATGAAATATAATATTGTACTGATCCAGTAATATTAAATTTTAAACAAGTTGTATACATAATTGAACAAATGCAACATATTTAAATTGGTTATGGTATGACATATTGTAAAATGTGTATGTATAACAGACATACGCATATAATTGTGCAATGGTAATACTGCTAGGTCATTATATTACATATTGAGTTATCCCTTAAGTAATGTCTAATATTTCACCTAACTTGTGTGATGATTCTGGTAATACAGAATTGTAGTAACACTGTATGAATTGTTACATAATATTGTAGTAAGATTGTGGTAATGCATAACTGTAACATTGTATGAATTGTTACATAATATTGTGGTAACATTGTGGTAATGCATAACTGTAACATTGTATAAATTGTTACATAATATTGTGGTAATGCATAACTGTAACATCGTATGAATTGTTACATAATATTGTGGTAATGCATAACTGTAACATTGTATGAATTGTCACATAATATTGTGGTAACATTGTGGTAATGCATAACTGTAACATTGTATGAATTGTTACATAATATTGTGGTAATGCATAACTGTAACATTGTATGAATTATTACATATCGCTTATAGTTACATAATTATAGCAAGTATAGCATAATGCAATCGTTTGTCGTTAAATAATTGTTACATATCGTTTGTAGTTACATAATTGTAGCAAGTGTAACATAATGCAATCGTTTGTCTTTACATCTATCTATCTATCTATTGCTAGACGCCTCAATTATTACATAATTGTAATAATTGTAGTCCTGACATCACTCATCCGGTCATGCTGCGGTCGATGATAGTGATGATGTGCCATGCCACTGGCTCGTGGAGGATACTAATTTGCATTTTGTTTCACTTATAAAAGGAGTTTATGTGGTATTTTGGCATTTGTAGTAACACTTACACCTACTTTCATTTGTTTGTTATGTGATCTTACTGTATTTCTTTTCTTTTCTTTTCTTTTGTATGTATTGATTTTCTATAGTTTGTTTTTCTTCGTATGTGTACGCTTTTTCGGTGCTGGCTAATTCCCTTGGGAACCTTTTTAAAAATTAGTTTATATTGCACAGATATTACTGTAAATGATGTTATATAGCCCCGTATTTTGTTATTTTACATAAAAAAATATATATACACTATATACAGTATTAACTATGTACACTGACTTGTTGTTCGCTTGTACCTGTCGTGGGCAATATATGTGTCAGCACTATGCGGAAATCTTTGTCTTCACGATTGTGTGGAAGATGTTCATTCTTGCTAACGTCATTTGTGTTGGCCATTCATTTTCTTTTCCTGGTTTTCCTTGTAACTTAATTTGTCTGTTTCCACTAGGTAGCTTTAATTAATAAATGTTTAATACAGTTCTTTTAATCGCTCACTGAGTAACTGTGATGGTATATTTGTAAATGTAGTAATGTATAGCTGTATGTATGAAATACGTATTTTATGTAGGTATAAATGGTAACACTCGTTGGTAGTATATAAATGCTATAATAAATGAATGAATATATACAGTGTAGAATATTTATTGTTGGTGATTATTTAGTGATTGAATTATGCAGATAACTGAAGTAAGTATGTGTATGTAAGTTGTAACTATCCAGCATGTTTTATACGTTTGTGCTGAAGTTTTTTGTCTACCACTGTGTATTGTATAAATGAAGCAACTATGTAACTCACTAGTTTTTACCGTGGTGGGAATGGTGTGAGTGGTGTTGCAAGTGGTGATAGCGTTGTCCTTCAAGGGTTGATTGACGTGTTGAGGGGTGTCAGACACACGTTGATAGGCGTGGCATCGTCTCAGCAAACACGTATGGTGACGCTGACTTCCCAAACTGGTAGCTGTGGTGAGTAAATGAGTAGCGATGAGTAACTTGAGTGAAGATAAGTGAGTAAGATGAGTTGTGAATATGGGCTTGGTATTTGCTTCGTTGTCTTGACCTTCTCGCACTCCTGCGTCAGCAGTGGAAGTTGGGTGGAGGTAGGAGAGAGAGGAGGGTGAGGTCAGGTGGTTGTGAGTTGTGAGTCGTGTCTCTCTCTTCGTTTGCTTGTTTTGTTTTTCTTTCTCAATGTTTTTTCGATCCTTTCCTCTTGTGATTTACTCGTTGTGGGATAGAGAATGTCGCTACTTGTAGGTGCGTGTAGAAGATAATACAGACGACTCGTAGAGCTGTTACTTGTAGTTGATCATAAATGGTTGTAGTTCGTTAGTTCGTCGTAGAAATTGGAAGATTGTTTGTATCAATATTTTGTTAAACTACTGGCAAGGCGTCCTGTGACCTCTTCATGTCTAAATCAGCGTGGTGATCAGGGAGACCGAGGGGGGTTGGAGAGAATACTGCCAGGAGCTGGTTGTGAGTTGTTGGTTGTAATAGGTATTATTTGTTTTAAATCTTGATAATGTAGAATCAACTGTACACTCATAGACTCGTAGGCTTGTAGACTCGTAGGCTCGTAGGCTTGTAGGCTCGTAGACTTGTAGGCTTGTAGCTAGTATTTTGTAGGAATTCACTGTAGATTCGTAGATGAGGTTCGTACGTTCGCTGCCGCCATATCTTACAGTAACTTTGTAGCTTCTTGTAGTGTATTTTGTAGATCAGTTATACATATATTAGACTCGTGGACGAGCGGTTGTTATACGTGAGTAGTTTTGTACGTAGATAATCTTCGTTACCTTTTGTCATGCAATGACAGGAGAGGTAAAGATTAGTATGGGACTATTTTTATTTGTCTTGGAAATATTAACAAAGTCTCTCACACATGAGTGAAGTATATAGTCCCGTGAGCTACCTCCTTCTCTCTCTCTCTCTCTCTCTCTCTCTCTCTCTCTCTCTCGCCCATGTTGCTAGCCTCCTTCTCCCTACTACCTGCCAGATCTATGGCCAGTCTCCTTCTGAACTCAGAATCCTACATTCTCGTGTAACAGGGGTCGTGTCACGTGTGCTGTACTGTCGTGGAAGCTTCTAGAATACTGTATGTCTGTGTGTGTGTACTGCTTCTGGTGCACGATCAACATTCCTTCACTTAAAAAGTTGCAAGCTAATATCCCGTTCCCACACCTTGTCTGGTGCTCTGTCTTTCAATCTATCTATTTATCCATCATGCTTTCTGTTATGATTTGTATTTATAATATGGAGTCCTGACAGGGGGAATATGGTGTCACTGAAGAAGGAGCTTTCCGAATTCTTCAAACCTGACATCAAGACAAAATCACTTGAGTTCACCAAGAAAATGTCAAACAACCGGTGGGTCCAGAAGCTGACCTACTTAAAGGACATAATCTTATAACTAAACGCATTAAACTTATCTAGTTAAGGTCGTTTTACCAAAGTGATTGTTTTCATGGACATGAAGCTGGAGCTGTGGGAAGGAAAAGTCAGAGACGAAAATATAAGCATGTTTGAACACCTTAGTGAGGCATTTGATAAAAGCAAACCCACTGGAAAACTAGAATTGGTGCACCTTGTGGAAACACATCTTTCCTCCTTGTGGATGGAGTTGGAATATTATTTTCTTGAACTGAGCGAGTTTGAATCAAAATTGATTTGAAACCCATTCATTGTTAATGTGTACCCTCTCCCAGATAACATACAAGAAGAATTCTAGAGTTGGTGAATGACTTTGTTGCAAACGATGCATTTGAAACACTTCCCGTGATCAAGTTCTGGTCTAAAATGAGTATGCTTTACCCTGCTGTAGCTGATGTTGCTGTGGGGATTTTGCTTATATATCCTAGTACTTACCTATGTGAGCAAGGATTTTCAACACTGTTGAGCATGGAAACTAAACACTGAACACGGCTTTATGTGGAACATGGCCTTCTAGTATGTCTGTCTAATACTGCTCCTCGACTTGAGAAACTTGTTTGCACAAAACACGTTCAGCCTTCACATTGCACTTTAATACTGATTGTCATATTTAAAACATGATGTAAATGATTACTTACCAAATGAAGTAATTATAATTTCGTTAATCTTACCATAGGCGGTATAGTACCATTCTACACTGAATTATTGCTGATGTTTTGTATTCTTCATTATGTAACTATAGGTTCACTTATCATATTATATTCCGTATCAGATTATTGGTGGATACAGGCCGATGGTCGGATAAGTCAGGGGGTACTTGGTGGGGAAAAGGTTGAGAACCCCTTTGTAGATGTTACCCTTGCAACTCATTTTATCTCCCTACGCAACGAGTATTGAAAGTTGGACACTCTCATAGAGTTGTGTCAATTTGCCGCATCAGAATTCGAACACTGACGCCAACGAACCAGCATCCTCACATCTAGCAATGTGAACCATTCAACTACCGCGGTTCATGAAGGGATTAAATAAAAATTATATGAGGAACGTCGCATCTGATAGAGAACGCAGATTTTTGTCATTTACATACAGTGAAAAGAATTTATTTGATGCTGGGCTGCAAGTACAGCATATTATCTTTGTAATTTGTCTTGTGATAAAAACGAAATATTTGAAAGGAAATAAATAAACAAAGAAAAGTTGCCAAGTCATGCTTTATTGTTGTAAGTGAAATAATACAAATAATGTGCACCAATGTTTTACGCTGTAACCATCGTGTATGTGGAAGATTAATTTAAAAAGTTATCTTTTTATCCTCTCACACCAGTTTTCATGAGTTAGTCTTGATTTCTCACAGTCAGTGACAGAATAAGCGAAAATATTCATGCAGTTGAAATATCGTTATATTGCTTACTTGTACAGTATATACCCTGTTCTGCGAACGTGCTGGAGGGAAGGCAAGCAAAAAATAAGTTGATTTATAAACGCACGATCAAATGCATGTCATAAGTATGACTTTCTTTTTTTCCATGAAGGACCAGGATCGAAAAGTGAACAGTTTTTCCAAGTCACTGCTTCTTCCCACGAAAACAAAACAATATGAGAATGAAATTATTGTAAGTTATTTTATAAATCTCAGTTCAGGTTAAGGTCTTGGAATTAGACGATGGTGTACTTGAACTTCATGCCTCGACTCCTGCGCTTGGACCCTTGGTAGGCCAAATACATACGACCCTGGGTGGAGTTGGGGAGGTTGGTCACCTTCCGTCTCCCACAAAAGATTTTGCTTGTAGACGGTGGGAAGTTGTACTGACCATAGTTGTTCACGAGAGCCCAGTCCACCGTGCAGCCTCGGGACCAACGAGTTCTCACGTAAAGGTAGTCCAGTTTCACCTGACGTCCACTAGGAGCCTAGGGGAAAGATGAAAGTTTTTCAGGAGGCGCCTCAAATAACATTCAGAGGGAGTGATAGTGGAGTATTGAATCAAACTGTCCCTTTGCTGTTTACAATTTGTGTCTACTTCTAAAGTTACTTTAGGCTTGGAACCTCGCAACATGAACTCATATTGCCAGACGCATTAAAGGATTCTGATCGTGACTATACGCTACTCCCTTAACACTAAACTAGTGTGTCATGGAAAGAAAGATTAATTGATGCGTTACCTTGTCTGGTGAACTCTGATTATGGAAGGAAACTTTGCATAATCGAGGAAGTGTTTCATTAAAAATGAACTTGGACATGGGATTGCTTGACGGAAATAACTGAAGTCCACACAAACATATAAAGTTGGAAGTTGTTCTTCATATTTGTTCAGAAAACAGTGAAAAGTAACGATAGTAAGAAAAATTACAAGAAATACGGAAACAGATTTACAGTACAGAGATACAGTCGCTCACTTACGAAAATGCGATAGTAGCACATGAAGCTTGTTGCATGAGGCCTGTTGAAGGCAGGGGTAGATATGATACCGGAATCGCCAACACTCCTCGTGTATATGGTCTGGGAGAGAGGAAGGGGTGAAACTAACATCTCAGTGTCTTGTTCTGTACCAACATCTCAACCCACTTTCACACAAAATGGGTTTCCTATTACTGACTATGAACACTTCAGCCTTTTTTCCATAACAATAAACGCTGTGTTTTTAATGCAAACAGAAAAAAAAACTACAACAACTGTCAACAGCCTGCACCGCTAATATGAAGGTGGGTCAATTTTTTATTAATCCGATTCTGGGCATACTGTAGACAACTTAGCTGTCCGTTCCTTGAGACCTAACAGCCTTTTTAAGCACAAAAGAAGGCGATGCATACCTTTACATGTCACTCCTTGGTTGTTAATACCATACATCCTATTATGAGGCACGAATTAGCCATCTTATTCTGAAGTGATGTGATGATATTAGTGGAGAGGGAGGGTGGTGTTACAATACGTGTATGTTGGTGGAGGATCAGAGACAATATTACAGACGAGGTTAGACAAACCTTATGGCAGGGTGATGGTTCAAACTGTATGGAAATGTTGAACCCACGCCTAGTGATGCTTGGGTTTGATAAGAAGGCCAAGCTGATGAACGAGGGGCTCCTTATAACTTTCTGACTGACCTTCTTCGGCTGACCGCAAATACTGTAAAGTAAGTGATAGGGGTGAGCGAGAGAGTGGAGGCGTGGAAGTGGAGCAGGAATGCGAGAAGGGAACACTCTGCATAAGAAGCTAAGCTTGTTGTTGCTATGGGCACACTCATGTAATTTGATTAGGCTTTCTTGGGCATCTGGTTAGCTGAATGAAATTCAAGCAGTCTGTGAAGGTAGAATTATCTTGGTTAACCGTCTGTCTGTCATAAAATATATATTTTTTTCTTCAGAAGATGTTCTTTGGCTGAGAGAAATCGTGGCAATTCAGAAGTTAAGGAAAAGCAGTTAGAAAGAGTTTTCAAGCGGTAAATTAAGGAGACATAAAATAATAAAATGCAAGCAGCAAAAACGAACTTCGAAATATTCATTAGATGTAAAGATGATGGGGGAGACTTATTATTAAACAAAGTGGACTAAAAAGGATATGAAGAAATTAACAGAGAAAACACTGGTGAAAAGTGAGTTAATAAAGACTAGAGATTACAGGAAAAACAAAAGTGGATCCGAGAGAATAGTTTGTGAAAAAAAAAAATGCAAAGCAGTAACATGCATCGTTCCTAGGAACAGTGAGAATTCGTCAGCTGCAAGGGAGAGAGGAGGGGTATTTGTAATATGGTATAGGGTTACTGAGACTACAGTATTGTTGGAGGTGACGGACGAAGAGTTTAGTTGCTGCACAGACATAGGAATGGAATTAAAGAGGTGACATTTGAGGAGAAACGCGAATGAGAGTTTGAGCAAAATATATATATGGGTATTTTTTCTTTGCTGAACAATATAAGAATATTTCAAGCAAGTCTAGTACTGAAATCAAACTCACGTCTTTGTTCTGCCGTAGAGTTGGTAGGCTTTAAGATAGTCGACACATTGGCCACTGACTTTAGGCTGCAGTTGAAATTTCAGCAACTTGACGATCACCTTCCTGCTGGACTGGGGAGGGGAGGGGAGGACAAAGGAAAACATGTTAACACATTGATTGTCATAGGAGGCAATGCCAATTGGCAACTGATGTCAGCTACAATGTTTGATAATCACCTTTGCTTTTATGGCTGTGACAAATGGTATAAAAAATGTTACTTTGATAGAGAATGCACATAACTGATGTGAGCAAACTGCTTTTGATTACAGATGGCATCTGCCAACGTCTGTACATAATGGATAATTTTAATGGACAAAGGAGAACATCGTATCATTACATGAAATAAATTCCTAACGCTAACAGTGCCAGATCAACTATTTTCCTTTGAAACAACAGTTGCACTTACCCACAGAGCACTAACGTAACATTTCGCGTTGTTTGGGTAGTTCTGGATGCCATAGTTGGGAGAAGTCCAGTAGTAGATCCCGTTATATCTCTGCACCAGGCATCTTGCGGTTGATGGTCTGGTAGTGGTAGAAGTTTGTCTAGTGGTCGTGGAAGGCAAAGTAGTTGTCGTGGTGGTATCAGTTGTGCCTGAGGTGCTGTATTTTGTAAATAAATAATTATGTAATTAGTGAAACATTAAACCATGAAGGCATTAACCATCCTCAGTAGACCTATAAGAAAGAATAATAAAGCGACGAAAATGGTGGGAAAACTAAAGAGAAAATCGTGCCCCAGTATTATCAGGATAACTTTGATCGCTGAATGATGAGAGAAAATAAGCAATAGGTATTTCTTAACAACATGTGGTATGGTGGCCAACTTTTCTGAGGCGGTTTTAGCCAGCAGCGATTAAAGTGAGAGATCCAAGTACTGTTATGCGATACACCAAGAATTTTAGTACTGTTAGAGGTAGGAATATTGGTAGCGCTGAAGGTAATGTAGGAATCAGGCAGTATCTGTCTATTAGTAACCTGGATAAGTTTGGTCTTCCTAGCACTAACTAATACTAATTTGTCCCCATTCAGTATCTCAGATAAGTCTTGGTATATGGAGACTGTTGTGTTGGTTTGGGAGTTAAAGATACCAAACTTTGTGGAAGGGTGGTAAGTGTGAAGGTACTGTGAAGCGCTGAGTTGTCTGCATATGGGTGAATGGGTTTATGATTGGTAGGTAATGGCTAGTTAATCTCTCTCTCTCTCTCTCTCTCTCTCTCTCTCTCTCTCCAGTATATCTATCTATCCATCTATCCATCTATCTATCTATAATTGACATACTTTTGTACAGGCAAAATTTGTCGTGTAACGAAGGTGGAGATCAGAGACAGGATAAACATCTTTATTTTTCTTGGTCAAACTTTCGGCATCTACTACTGCCATGATCACGTCTAAAAACAAGAGAAGTAAAACCAAGATCTTAAAATTTAGTGAAAACAAAACAAAACTGAAATTACTGCTTATTCGAAAATATAACAATACATTCTACGTATGTTTACACCGAAGCTAAACAGAAAAAAAAAATGGAATGACAAAATGGTGAAGCACTTAGTATTATCAGGATAAGACGAGTCAGTCTGGTTACTAGAACACCCATGTATTTAGTGGTTAATAAAACCTGAGAATATTCAAAGGTAAATGAATATAAAATAAAGAAAAACAGTCTACAGTCGATCACGCTCAGTACATGTTATATCTGCACAGTAACCTGAGTAAATGTGGACGCGAAACAAAAGAGAGAATAATAAACTAATCTGTGCGAAGAGTTACCCAGGGAAACAGAGCAACTGTATGAGGGTATCGTGCTTCGTTAATATGGAGATGTATTTGGTATGTATATAAAGCGTCCATGATGTCCAGGTTGGTTCCTGTAGGTGAAGGGGCTAAAATACTGAACTGGGTCCTGTTTATAGGGTGGTCAAGTGTTGGAGAATGGCTGAGTATGGCGGCTTTGACAGCAATCTGTTTAGTAAGATTTGCCTAGATGGTCGCTGACACGAATCCCTAACTGCCGTTAAGTCCTATCCGTATACTCGATCTGGCATGCTAGACACGTATATTTATAAATGACACAGAACTGAAGGTTGTCAGGGATTCTGTCTTTGAACCTGAAGTGTTGCCCTATCAATTTTTGTGGTTTAAATTTTCTTCTGTAGTTAAACTGAGAGTAGGATTGTCTTAGAAGTTTAGCTAATTTTTCTTTCGTTTTGTTGCTCTGTTTGCCTGTATAAGTGATTGAGATATACATATAGTCTCTCTTGCCTGTGGGAACTTGATCGGGTATCGAAGCAGCAAGCAGTTTACACAGCTGTAAACCAATGTATGTTTCTGTGAATTGACGTGGGAAACCATTAGCAAATAAAAAAATCAGCAATGAAAGTGAATTCTTTGTGAAACTCTTCATATGTCGATGATAATTTATTGTATGTAGGTGTGAGTAAAATACTAATAAAATTTCTTTTACATTGGAGAGGTAAAGCCGAGTAGAATTTGGTAAAAAGACCTGTGAACGTTTTCTTGCAAGAAATAGCTGTACCAAATGAATGGTTCTGTTGTTCAGTTTCCATGTGAAGTAAGAGAATTTTACTATTTTGTTCATCTTCTGAGATAAAAATAATATTGTCATGTTGAGAACTGAGATAAATAAGGATTGGGTGTATATGTGAAGGTGAATTAATGCTTAAAAAGCAGTAATCGACATATCCTCTACTACAAAGGCTTAAAATGAGCTGGGCAATTTTCTAACCAGATTTTCTCGTGGTGACATAATATGTCGGTAAAGGAACAGCCTAACGGGCTTCCATGCCTACTCCGTCTACTTGTTTATTAAGCGTGTCAGCAAATAAAAAGTGACATCTTTCTCCGCCGGCTCTACAAGTAGGCAAAATTATTTCTTATTAAAACCATGAGCGATGTCAATGTTCTCAGTTACCTTGTCTACATATGTGCTTATTGTTTCTTCAAAATGAATGTTGTTATACAAATTAGACTTACGAAATGAGGCCACTATTGCATCAGAAAAGTCATTTTAGGTATACGTTTCACGAAAGGAAATGAATCCTTGATCGTGTACTTTGAAGTTGTGAAAGGGGACAATAGGGGGACGAGATTTTGTACAGTTTTGTAATTCGCGGTGCCGATGGCTGACAGTATGGGTCGTAGAAGATTGCCCTGTTTATGACTTTCGGTAGACGGTAAAGAATACCTGGCTTTGAACTCGTTGTGAATAGTCTGCAGCAAGTGATTGTCTGTTATGTTACTGACCTTTGCTTGGCATAACATACTGTTGAGTTTGTCTTCAGATTGAATAATCAAGCAATACTCGTATGCATCATCTTTAAAGATTCTTTTCATGTTGCTGGCACAATTGTCTCAGTCAAGGATCAGTACACCGTGTCCTTTATCTGGCTTGGTTATCAGTGGTATCGTCCTGCAATAACTCTCTCTAGCTCTTAAATTCCTCAGTTGATAGACTCTCTGACAAAGAAGAATTATACTTTTAATAGGAAGATAAAGTAATAAGTTTTAAATTGCCTCTAAATACTCTAAGCCTTTTGAGGTGTGATTATAAATGTCCTCATTTTGGGGTCTTTTGAAAAGTCTCTCAAAAGATAAACGAGTGATCAGTGAAGTTCAGTTCTTTGATGCGAAAAGCAAATTGAAGTTCTTTTGATGGTTCTGATTCTCAATGGCAGATAATTCTCGGGAAGACAAGTTAAAAACCGCTTTCTCTCCGAGAATTTACCACTTTTCTTCGGATTAATTCCAGTTTTAGTATTTTTATCAGTGGTAGGTGGTGGCGACCATCATCCACTCACTTGATGTAGTGCTGCCTACTTCTTCCGTAGCCTGTATCATTCTTTTTCTGTGCCTGTCCTCCTCTCTTCCTCTTTCTCCCATCTTTCCTGTCATTTCTTATTGCTTTTCTTTCCTTTACAGGTGGCTTTACATTGAGTGACAAGCCTAATGGTTTCCTGTAAGCCAAGAAACCATTTACAACGCTGGGTGGTAACCATATAACCAAACCATACGTGCTCCCTACGTGTCACCAAGTGGGTTGGTGGAGGGTTAGTGTCCCCCCTCGTAAAACAACTAACTCAAAGTCAAATGGCCACCCCTTACGGGATTATGGCGTCTGGCAGTAGATAGATAGATAGTATTTTTATTAATAAGCTTTTAATACCTTGGTTTTATTTCTGTTCTTTTTAGTCTTGATCAAGGCAGAAGTAAATGCCGGAAGCTTGTCCAAGAAATATGAAAATGTTTTCGCAGTCTCGGATCTTTACCATTATAGAGCAATGCGAAGAGAGAGAGAGAGAGAGAGAGAGAGAGAGAGAGAGAGAGAGAGAGAGAGAGAGAGAGAGAGAGACTCGGTGGATAAATATGAATGCCTGGAGTGTCCAGTGTATTCAGAGGAATCCAGCCTAAGTGCATATTACTCAGTTTATGAACTACCTAAGAAGGCAGGGAACAAAATCTAAATGGTAACAGTGCTGGAGTGGAAAGAATGTATGAAGATAAGTAGCTAATGATAAGCTGCACAAGACTGTTGGTCCTATTTCCAAGGAAACAACTAAGGGATTAGGACAGAATGCCCTACATATTTTGTAGAAGTCTGTAACGAGGTCAGTTATGAAGGCAGACTGGAGAATGTAGGTGTAATGCTAGCACTGGTGGTGTTCTGTCATATCAAAATGCTGAGAATGGAGAAAGATGAAGAACTACTCAGTGTCAGTGTATGCAGTATATGTGTTAAATACGAGTATAAGGGTAATACAGGGTACTGTCACAGTCATGCTGTGTTACAACAAAGCACAGGAACTCACGAGCAGCCAGGCACGGCAATGAAGGACAGAGTGGCCGACCAGCCTTGGTAGGAGTTTGTCCTGGCGAGGAAGAAGAGCACCATTTCACGTCCAGAGGCGGTGAAGGTGCGACCCTTGGCGATGTCGGTGTCACAGAAGCTGGACACAGTGAAGTTCCGATGAATCACAGAAACGTAAGAAATCAATTAATGGATACTTCATATATTAACTAGTAATGATGGATTATCAGGTCCATCGTATATGGGTTAATTAAGCAAACAACCTTTATGGGTATAAGACTTGAGGAAGAATTCTACAGTCTTCATCCCTCTTGATGTTTAGCCACAACGCCACAAATGCTTGGAAGCACCCCAGTTTTGCCATACAGCCACTACATTTACAATAGCAGTATCAGTACACACACACACACACACACACACACACACACACACACACACACACACACACACACACACACACACACACACACACTCACACACACACACACACACACACTTCTTCCCTACCTGCGGGTGGGGAAAGGTAGAATACAGAAAGTCATGGAAAGGAAATAACATTGCAGTGGGAGAACTGATCGACAGCATGTCTAAATGAAATGAACTATACCCATTCATACACCATTCAAGCCCCTGGAAGCCTGGCTCTACCTGATAGGTACACCTTTCCACATTAGTTTCGTAATTAATTATCAGTCAGAGTCAGTCTGAGGACTGATAAAATAAAAAAATAAAAAAATGCCAGACCTTCGACATACATTCCTCCGTACATCCAACCAGCTCGATCCATGTCAGTTTCCTCGCCTGGTGAGCGCCCATACCTCTGTTTCTCACACATTCATTTACCATATATATCCACTTTCTTTTTGACCTATCATGGCTCCTCCTGCCGTCGAATTCAACCACATTCTATACGCTTTTCCTGACCCTATTTATATCCATTGTCTCCACATAGCCATACCATCTAAGCACGATTTCTCCAGTTGTGTTTTCCACTGATTTCCTTACTCCCCATCTGCCACGAATCACGTCATTTATCCTGTCTTCTCTCTGCACTGCACGCACGTTTATCTAGCATGCCATCTCCGCAGCTCTAACTCCTTTTTTTTTCCGTTTCCATGTCACATTAAAGTCTCACGTCAGTAGGTTAGTGGGGGTACTATAACCTCTTCTCTTGCAACTGCCTCGCTTTGACCTCTGTTTCCTATCGAGCCTTTCATAGCACCGTCCACTTTCCTTTCCTGTACTACTTTATCTTCTGCTTTCATTGCATATTTACTTCCCTTTTTCTGTCACTGGTTTCAGGTTTTTACACTTTCTCACCAGTTCAAATATCCCTTTACCAGAACATCACACTGGGAGTTCACCTTCTCTCTCGGCAATCATCACTCTGCGCTTCTCTACATTTTTTTTGTTTTTTTTTCAAGGCACGATGCTAGCAGACGTCATCAGAACTCCGCACTAGTCAGCATAGTTCCTGCCTGCTACCAGTCAACAGCACAGCATTACCTGCACACATCAGATTTGAAATGCTCCATCCTGCACTATTCATTATTGTTGTCAACTCTACTTCCAGTACTTGAGTTTATACTTTAGTCATAACAACATTCATATGAATATTGAACAGTCATAGGGACACCACACATCCTTGTCTTACTCCAGTACTAATGGTGAACCACTCACCTAGTCAACCGCGTACTCATATGCAAGGTTAGCTACCCTCATAAAACTTAGTGGCATTCAGCAGGTTTCCTTAACACTGTACATAGACAACGTCTTTCATATTTGCTCTCCATT
Source organism: Coenobita brevimanus (assembly GCF_032717465.1). Lineage (NCBI taxonomy): Eukaryota > Metazoa > Arthropoda > Malacostraca > Decapoda > Coenobitidae > Coenobita > Coenobita brevimanus. The sequence goes on from NC_137014.1 coordinate 13,841,764, forward strand.
TTCCTTGTGTGTTTTTTTTTCCTAGATCCATAAATGCCATTAATACCACACAGTCATTTTCACAAGCTTACTGCATTATTTGTCTCATAACGATTATTCGATCCACATATCCCATATCACGCGCAAAACCTCAGTTCGTCACTCGCTAAGCTTTTGATTCCTTCCTTTCTTTATGATAATTCTTCCATATACCTTTCCAACGACACTCATCAGACGGTAATTTTTACAATGACTCTGATTACCTTTATTTTTTTTCAAGGGTACAGTCAAGGCCTTCTTCCACTCTGCTAGTACAGTTCTACTCATCCAAACCTTCTTCCATATTTCCAACAAACACTTCATTCCAGTCTCTCTGCTACTGTTCATCATCCCTACATATACATTTTTCGGCACCACATTCCTTCTCTGTACACAAGTCCTTATTTCTGCCCTGCTTTCACCACTCCCATTCACCAGTCTTTCAAAATATTTCTTTCCATTTGCTCCTTAATTCAGTTTCATTTGTTAGTATTCTTCCACTCTTATCCTTCACACTTCCACACGCTTATCATGCTCATTTATACATTTTACCATATCTTTCCAGAATACGTTATATTAATTTTTTTTTCAAGATCATTATTTAATTCTTTCGCTTTTTTCTTTCATACTTCTGTTCAAATGCCAGTTTGTCTCAGTATATATACGAGTTCTGTCATTAGATCCCGGCTTATATCGACTCTAGCCACTTATTTATCTTTTCCTCCGCTGCCCTTTCTGCCTCTGCATCCCATCAAACCTTACCTTTCGTACTAGTTGCTAACTTCACAACACCACATACCGCCTTAGCGTTCCCAGTAAAACATTCCCTATACGCACTTCCCAAAGTTTCCAGATCCATTTCGTTCCAGTTCATTTTCTCTAACTCCTCCCCTACATTTACCTGGTAGTCTATTCATCAGCCTCTGCTGTGTTTTTCAGCTTTTTCACTCAGTCTTTCACTCTGATTAGCGATATTCCTTTTTGTCCTTACCCCCCATGCACTTTTCAGTTTTACATTGCACACCATAGTCAGATGATCAGATAAACCTCCAAATCGTCCTCTCACCGCCCTCCTATCAATCAATAACTCTCCCAGTTGTGTTTCTGTCCACCAGCACATAATCAGTCAGGCTCCTTTCAACATTCGTTTCACCCTCTTTGTACTGTGTGTATCTGTCAGTGTCTTTGGGTTTAAAATATGAATGATAAATGTATAAGCTCCATTCCTGACACATGTCTTTCAGTCTTCGTCCGTTATCATTCTCCCCTGTTACTCCATGGCGACTCATTACTCCATTTTCGGGACCGGTTCAACTCTTTCATTCATGTTTCCCATCACAAACGCTATAAATCCTAGGCATCTGTCCTACCATTCCATCCAACTGGTCTTAAATCCTGTTTTATCTCTCATACTGCGTGGGGTCATGTGCAATAATCAGTGCTACTCATCCTCTTAACCTGGAACTTCACATACATACATAGACACACACACACACATACATACAGACAGACACCTCGAGCTGATATATTCATATTCTTTCATTCTTCTCAGCAATTCAACATTCATCAACAGAGCAGTTTCGTTCTTACGTCTCCATACGCACTCATACCTGACTTAAAGTACTTCACACCCTCCCACTCCTCCATTTTACACCCTTTCATTTTCATTTCACACAGCCATCCTAGTATTCTTGATCATATTCATTGCTTCCACTCTTACATTCATCAGTCATACCCCTTACATTCCAACAGGCCACCCGAAGCTCCTTATTAGTAGTGCATTGTCCAAGATCCTGTTACTCTGCCAGGGAGCAAGGATAGAGGGCGTGGAACTGCTAATCCCCTTTTTTTCCCATCAGGCCCGAAGGGAATACGGGACAATACTCTTGCTCCTCTACGCAAGGGCTAAGCTATATGGTTACCACCAGTGTGGTTTATTATTTTCTAGGTTACAGAAAACCACTTGGCTTGTGACTAACTAGTAACATGAAGGCATACTACAACAAGTAAGCGGGTGGCGGGCACCCCTAAGTAAATTAAAAAATATAAATAAATAAAGTATATATATATATATATATATATATATATATATATATATATATATATATAAAGTATAATTTTACCCCATAAATTTGCCTCCCTCATTTATTATTTACAAATATATCTAAACTCAAAATTTGCAGTTTTAGAACAGATATCCCAACAGGCAAGGCTTCTCTTTTCACAATATTAGGGAGATTTTGGCATAGAAAACGCATAGATTCCTTAACAGTGGTAAGTATGGAAGATTTCATGAAACATCTGTTATTATAAAAGAGCAAACAAAAAAAAATTTGACATAAGAACATAAGAACTTAAGAAGGGAGGATAACTGCAGTAGGCCGGTTGGCCCATGCTAGGCAGCTCCTAGAAGAGTAAATGAACTACTAGAATGAGATAAAGACAGCAAAGAAGAAGGCTGTTCCCTGCCTTCCAAACCCTCCAGCCGAAGCTGTCAAGAAATAGTCAGAAAGAAGACCACGCAGTACAGAAAAACTGGCGTGGACATTTTATAGGAAAGTGTGAAAGGAGAATAGAGACTATCGTAGTGTAACCTGAAAAGGAAAAAGTATGAATTAGTATTGGTTATAAGATTTTTTTTTTCTATATCCATCCCTTATTTGTCATATGCTTATCTATCCTAGGCTTGAAACTCTCAATGGAAGAGGCAGCAACTACTTTACTAGGTAGCTTATTCCATTCGTCTACTACTCTATTACCAATGTACCAATTTCTACCTATTTCCTTACTGAAACGGAATTTTTCTACTTTAAAACCACTACATCTAGTTCTATGCTGTATGCTCACTTTAAGTACCTTGCTAATATCTCCCTTATTTATACCATTCATCCACTTAAACACCTCAATTAAGTCTCCCCTTACCCTACGCCTCTCTAGCGAGTGCCGACTTAATCTTTTCAGTCTGTCTTCATGCGACGAGCTCCGAACATCATGTATCATTTTTGTCATTCTTCTCTGTACATTTTCTAACGAGTTAATATCCACTCTATAGTAAGGACACCAAAATTTTACTGCGTAGTCTAAATGTGGCCTTACTAATGCTAGATAAAGTTGCAGTATTACTTTTGATGATCCATTGCTCACGCTTCTCGAAATAAATCCTAGGACCCAATTTGCTTTATTTCTCGCTTTAATACACTGTTGCCTTGGTTTGAGGTCGTTACTAACCAAAACTCGTACATCTCTCTCACATTCTGATTTGCTAATTTCTTTGTTATCTAAGCTGTATGTAGTATCTCCAGTGGTCTTGCCTACGTTAAGTACTTTACATTTTTCAACGTTAAATTCCATTTGCCAGGTTTTAGACCATTTGGACAATATATCGAAGTCCTTTCTTAAGTTATGGCAATCGTCAGTCAAGTTAATGATACGCCCTATTTTCGTATCGTCGGCAAATTTGCTGGTGCTGCTAGTGACTCCTAAGTCAAGATCATATATATATATATATATATATATATATATATATATATATATATATATATATATATATATATATATAATAAGGGAGCGAGTACTGAGCCCTGGGGTACACCGCTAGTTACTAATCCTCAATCTGACTTAGTTCCATTTGTTAATACTCTCTTCTTTCGTCCTTTCAGCCAGGATTCTATCCATTTGAAGATTAAAATACGAATTTATATGAGTTACTCATATAAATTCGTATTTTAATCGACCATCAGTATGACAAGTATATACAATATTGAAATATTTTTCCAACTAAAAGTTGCTTATCAAAATACAGGGAATCGTGTGTGAAATGAGAGTAGCTAACCCTTTCACTTCGTTAAATGTCCCATTTCCGAATAAAATCCTTTGCCTGAATGACAAATAAAATTCTAAAAGTCGCCATCATACTGAATGGGATAATAACAGAGCCCGCATCAAAGATTTCACGACATCTGCCATTACCGGTTCAAGACCCAACAGCCCATGCGAGTGTTTCTAAGTTTCTGGCAGAGCAACAGTCCCATCCCGCTGATATATTTGTGGTCTTATTCTTGCTCTTTGCAGACGACTTTTTTTTTTTTCCTTTTTTTTTTTCAAGAGAACCTGAGGGTTGGATATAGCCTTGATAAGCCCTTTACTTTTCATCAGTCGAGTATTAATCATCTGGTGTAGCGTGACACCCGCTAGTGCCCAGGATTGTAGAAAAAGAACAGAAATGGACATTGTCAAATATTCATCGAAGGAAGGAGCCACAAAGTTTGGACGTATGAAGTTCACGACTGCAAGCTGGTAGGTGGGTAGTACGCTAATTATGTTTCCATTAAATTCTCACATACAGTCCAACAACCTACAAAAGTAATGAGATAAGATGAATAACGTACCGCAGGGAGGTGGTTAAGGGGTGAGACAGTTTTTCTCTTACTCTTTCACTCCATGCAAAGCTAACTTCATCATTCTTCTCAAAGGAAAGCTTACAAGTGAAATCAATGGAAGAGAGTAAAAGTGCATCCCGTAATTTAATTCTCTTATTGTCGCGGCCTAATCGTATTTTGTTCCACATACCGTCAGACTATTTTATGTACCTGAGAGTGAATCATAGAATCTGGGTGGGTTAATATTGGTATCATTAACTCTCATGGTCCGGGCAATTCTGATAGTCTGTATTACGTAAAGCCAACTATTTTATTCATCTGGGAGTGAGCCGTACCGGTACCAGTGTTAGCACTGATATTCTGTGAACTGATATTCTATGAACTGATATTCTATGAAATGGCCTGTTTTTGTTTGGTAAGACAGATAAACGTTCTCCTCTGCAATATCGTTTCCTAGTTTTTAACTATCACTGGCCGACAGAGGAACATTTGAATAAAAAAAGGCAAACGACACTTTGACAGCCACACCCACCTTTGCAGTATTTTATGGTAAACAGTTATTTACGGGCAAGGGGTGACCCACGGAGATTCCTTCCTGGCCAAAACCTGGCCTAATGGAGGTCGACCACTATACAAAATTTTCTGTTTTTGGGTAATAAAAAGCTATGAGGCTGTTCGCGTTGGAAGCTCCCTCCTCACTGAACACGGAAGTCGCACCAAACCTAAAACATGTGTGGGTGGAAGTCCAGCATTTTCAAAATTTCGTGTTCCCCGTTGAAAACAAAATTATGGTTGCGTATAGTGGCTTAGACTGGTTTCCCCTGGAAGCAACCCCCCGGTAGGGGACGGCCCAAGGGGTCCCACCAGACCTTAAACCTGGCCCGAATGATGGTCTGCCACTGCCCAAAATTTCGTGCTATCAGATAAAACATTATGGCCATCTATAGCGCCTTGGACCGGGACCTCCAGGGGACTCCCACCATCCCACTTTATGACAGACCCCCGATCAATGTCAGAATAAACCACGTAAATGACACCAGCGCTGTAGCATCCCCGGACAAAGGAAATGTAGCCAAAAGCGCCATTCCACCATCACGTGGGTCGTGGAGGATTCCACCATCATATGGGTCTTGGAGGATTCCACCATCACGTGGGTCGTGGAGGATTCCACCATCACGTGAGTCGTGGAGGATTCCACCATCACGTGGGTCGTGACTCGTGGAGGATTAGAGAGGCCAGTCAGGGTTAGGTCTGATCTGAGACCTCACCTGACTTCACCACAGCTTGTAACAGCGTGACCAGCGGCCAGCGTCCCACCCTCGGTTGGTCATGATTAGTAATGTTGAGAATATGCTGTTGTACATAATTACATTTTAAGTTAGCTTCGTAGCTAGTGAGGTTTCCCCGTTTTTACGGTACTAAGTTTTATTCTCGTGTTTTAGTATTTACGATTATTATTTTTTATTATATTTATTGTATTCATACTTATTCATGTCCTTCCCTCGTTATTTTGTGTACAGTCACATGTTAGCTCATTTGCCCGTTTGCTATAAACGCATATGTTTTTTGCCAGTTTTTACCCTTATATTTCAACACTTATATGCATTATTATATCTACTGTGTTCACTCTTATTCATGTTTCTTTCTCGTTACTATATGTACAGTAGCTTGTATATGCATTTGCCCGTGTGATATGTGCTCATAACAAAGTTTATATTACTAGCAAAAATTATTATTACTCTTGTAATGCTGTATTTAGTGTATACCTTATGTAATTTCAGTGTGGTTAGGTTTCTTATATATATGTACTCTCGCTTTCAGTGTTGTCTTGATGATGCCTTTTTGAAGGTGAAACCTCGACTAATAAATATGAATAACCTCGGTAACTTGGTGTATGGACATCCAGCCCAAGCCCTTATCAACAAAAAGGGGACACGGCGTAAAACTAAAAAAAAAAGAAAAAAAGAAAAAAAAAAGAAAACGAGCATTTGGGAAAAATAATTAATAATTGCCATTATGCTGTCGTGTTCAATAATATATATATATATATATATATATATATATATATATATATATATATATATATATATATATATATATATATATATATATATATATATATATATGGCTTCATTATAATTACATTGTTCACATGTGTTCGAATACCATTGTATAAATCTGAGTACTACTGTTTGCTAATTTTGGGCAACGATTATCTTGCACCCAAGTTGTCAGTTTACTCTTTCATACAGCACTGATTTTCAAATGATCCTTGAAAATGTCGATACCTTGGACGACCGGTGACGGAAACAAGTTCAGGCCAGAGTAATTCCAGCTCCTAAATGATCTCAGCAGTAATTTTTCTGACGTTATGTATTGGAAGAACGTTAGAAGCTCCAGAATATTTTTTCCCTCGTTGTCATCCTCCCAAATGCAGGACGCCATTTACCAACGGCACACACACTAAATTGTTCCGACAATACCAATGTCTGGTTAAGTCCATGTTGGTGGTGATACGACAATTGCCAGGTAAATAACCTGCTTGGTGGCTGGACAACCTGTATGGCGGCTGGACACGCTATGGGATGGTTCTTGGAATCTTGTAATATAGTTTATGATTGACAGTTTTAGTTTCAATTCTTCCTCTGCTTTTTGCATGAAACTTGCACAAAGAATTTGTGTAATTAATGAAAAATGCATTACCTTTGCCTTTTGCAGGAAGTCAGTGAATAAAACGATAATTTCTCAAATAAGGGAAAACATTACTTATTTCATGAAATGAGCTAGTATACAGATTACGTAGGTGGGGGGGCAATGAAGCTGGGGATAAGTTTATTGAGTCTATATATTTGGGCAGTTCTTGGGAAGCGTTGTCGGTCCCCCGGTTAACTTTTAATTTTAGACTTATTTCACACTCGTTTTTAAAGCCATATATCGTGGGTAACAGAATATTAAAGAATAGCTGTCTTGCAGACACATTACCACCGGACCCTGCATTCGGGTTGGCCTAGATGAGACAATGCCACTGAGCTAATGGGGGACTTATTTATAATGAGCCCTTTTCAACCCTCCTAGAGCGTCCAGTACAGTTAAAGGTGCCTTCCACGGAATCCCCTAAATAATTCCCACAAGTTCCCCCGTTTTAAGTGTTTTAGGGACATTTTAGGCTCCTTTTTGGCCCTTTTTATCTAACGTACACCAGCCAGCTTAGTGCCTGTCATTCAGGGAAGGTCCTGGCACCATCATTCCAGCCTGTTCTGTAGTACTACAGGACTGGATCCCTCGTGTGAACTTACGTGTTTATAACTTTCAAATACATATTATATATAAAACATACATGTCACACATATCGTTAAATAGATGAGGAAAAGAAAGACATGCAAATGAATTAAAACAAATACTACTAAACTTATTGTTTAGCGGCCTGTAGCAAACTAGGCTTTGCTAGAACAATCAGGGTGTGTATCCTGCCTCGACTTCCTCAGTGGAGCTGTAGCGCTCTGAGTAGTAGGATATTTCTGCTCAGTGCTTTCCCTTTCTCTCTTCTCCTCTCCCCCGTCTGTAGTTACACGAATATAATAAATATTTTCATGTTTGGTTGTGCCTTTAGGGGGTCTGGCAAATATGACCGAACGGTATTTTAGGTTTTGTACCGATATAATTAGAAGGGTGTTTATGAGCTGCCATGATTGCTGATCTCTCGCCAATCTTGGTCTCTTCCGGCTTGTGCTGCATCGAACAAGGACACGTGATATTTTTAGACATGAGGCCCATTTGCATATTAATGGATTAATCTTATTATGATTATTGTTATATATTTTTCGTTTTCCCTGACTTTATCACGACCTTCAGGTGAAGAACCTGGCCGAACGAGCGTAGTCAAGGTGAACTGAAGAAATCTTGAGCAAAGATCAAGATAGTCTAAACTTCCGATGGATTTCAGTCTGACTCTGATCTTGTTAAGTTTGTAAACTAACTTCCAGATGTCTTACGTACGGCTCTTGTACATTTTTCCTCAGGAGACCACGACTTTCAAGCCACAGTACAATACACAATGATTTTACCGTTTCACCAAGACCACCCAGAGTCAAGAGCGGAAGTCATATGAAAATCTGAATGAGCTTAATATTTTGAATCTAAAAAAAAAAAAAAAAAAAAAAAAAAAACCGCAACGTTATTTCATAAAACCTAAATCTGCCCAATCCACACCATCATAGAAGACAACAACCAAACACTAATCCGAAAAACTTAAAGAGTTCCTATTTGCATTTACGGCACCTGAAGAATGATACTGTAAAGGCAGTATTTTCAGCAAGGGACAGGAAACCATTCCTAAAATGATCATAAGGTGGTAGCAAGAAAGATGGTTGTTATTTTCCACGTCATAAATAACGCTGATAAGCCATTGTATCAGATCCATTCAACTCACACATCGCCGGTGTATCTGTTGGTCGTCCGGATTTCCAGGCTGTCGAAGTAGCAGCAGCTCTTGCCACCACAGTAAGGATTTTTTTTATACAACCTGAAGTCGTTGAAGGTAAGTCGAGGCACATGGCACTCAGGAGCCACGATCCACTTTGCACACTGTGTACCTTGTTTTAACGGGTGGGAGTACAGTACATCAGTGTTAATGTGTTACAGCATCTTTAAGTCCTCCAGTCAGGGAGGATTTGAGAGGGATGGCACTGATTCGAAGGGGCCACAACAACAACAACAACAACAACAACAATAATAATAATAATAATAATAATAATAATAATAATAATGATACTACTACTACTAATAATAATAATGATAATAATAATAATAAAAATAATAATAAGTAAGAATAATAACATTATTAATTAATCATCATCATCACTTAGACCTGTTTTCCCACCCCAACAAGGTGGGGAGTGAGGCTGGGTATAGAAAACCAGGAAAAAATTATAAAATGAGACATTAACCAAAGTTTTCTGATCTGAATGAGTCACAGTCTCATCCACTCACTACAAGCCCCCGGAATCGTGGCTTAACCTGATTGGTTAAAAAATACTTTGCACTTAGCTTTACATTCACCTATCAGACAGTCAATCCGACGACAGTCAAGTTAAAACGTTGTGCCAAATCCTGGTCACACAGTCCTACGCACATAATTCATCCAGCAAACTCGTTGCTTGTCAGTTCCCTAACCTCCTGTTGTAATCATAGGATTCTTCACTCTGCATCTTTCACGAATCACATTATTCCGGATTCTATCCAATCTTTGCACCCCCACACACATTCAACAGTTTCATCTCCACAGCTCTTATTCCTGATTTTTTCAATTTCATGCCACACCACAGTCTCACATCTATGTGTTATAGTTAGCAGCACTAACCCTCGTTCATGCAAGCCTCTCACCGCAGCTGCCAATCTCAGATCTCTGCTTGTTTTCAAGGCTTTCATAGCATCATCCGCTTTCCTTCCCCTGCCACACTACTGTCCACTGCTTTTTGCTCATTTTCCTCTCTTTTTCTGTCACTACATCCAGCAAATTAAACTCTCACATCGTCACTTCCATTCAAATACAAGCAGTTACATGTATTACTTGTATATATACAAAACAAAACCTGGGAAATGCCACGCTTTTTGTTTGCAAATGTTGCCTCTCTGGTTAAATTTC
>NC_137014.1:13851904-14171904 GCF_032717465.1 Coenobita brevimanus
ATCATCCATCCAGTCGTAGGGGAATACACCCTTTCCTTGCAAGACCTTGAGTTCCTCCCAACTTTGAAGTATTTTCAGTCAGCGTCTTACTGTAAGACCTTTGTGTCTCTGAGGCTGGAGGCCGGCCTTTACGGAAATGAAGACATGAACATCAAGCCGTCTATGAACCCGAATTCCACTGCCCCAAGCAATCTTCTGCTGAGGCTTGTATGTAGATCTCATTTATTTTCGGTAAAGCTTTTAGTTGACCGTCCACCTGTTCAAATTCCTTCATTAACAAGTGGGCATCGTACTTGGAGAGGTTGTATATGACCACAGGAAAGAACTTCGGGTTTCTAATCTTCAGACTCCAACTGCTTTTTACAGCACCTCCTCTCTGTACTGTCCAGTGAGATGGTTGTGGTCTCTCACTTATTATCTCTCTCAAGAGAATCCAACATTGCAGATGTAGCACTTAGTCGCTTCACTGTGGCGGGTCAGCTCTTCTTCCGTTAAAACCATCAGTGTGTTCCGTTCATTAATTCACAGATCCTCCTACTCTCTCTCCTGGTGAGGTGCTCCACGAATGTTTTTGGATAGGTGTCAAGTTAGGAATGTTATTACTTCCACTGCCCGTCGTATAGCAGCACCAGCCTTTGGGTTGATGTGCACTTGCACGTCCATGGGCCAGGACTTCTTGGGATCAGTGCTTCACACAGAGTGATCTTTTATTTTATCATGTCGTTATTATAGCTAACGCATGGATGGTAAATTTGTTTATGATAGTTTTGGAATATTATTGGTCTTTCTGCTAACTCCAGCTTTACAAGTTTATGGACTATACAGTTAAGTTTGTTGCATCACTGGTAACTCCTGCTTGTAGAAACTGTTTAGGCTAATAGGGACAAGGGTAAGTTCTGTTCTTATGGCTTTTTATTAATTAACTGATTCAAATCATGCATAAAGATATAGTATCATGTTTCAGGTTTTGACATGAGAAGCAGATGCGCGTGTTTCTCCTTTTCAAACTTAATGACTCTGAGTGTGTACAACACTTCATCGTCGTCCAAACTATACCTTGGCTGAAACGTCGTTCTGCCTCTAAAATATATCAATATGTTTCAACTTCTGGCTGAGGAGGATACATCAGTTTAATCGCCACTTCTATGCCCCTTCCCGTACTCTGCCTTTGAAGATCCTGTGGAGGTTCATCTGAGTCCAGGTATTGATCCCGCACGAGCAGTGCACCATGTAAGCACTCGTGTGTGTGTGTGTGTGTGTTGTTTTTTTTTTTTTTTTTTTTTTTGTTTTTGCCGCTTAATGAGCTTGTAGATAGAGTTCTGATATTCTCAGGGTGTTTGGAGTGTCTGACGAGGCTTTCTTTCGTTCATACTGAGTAGCTTTAATCTCAAACCCAGAGGGAGTTTACTTCCAATCCATTCTGACCCCCTCATACGTGAACCTCGCTACTTTCATCAGTGTTCTGGGTCATCCTTGTGATCGCTTCATCGAGCTGAGAATGGCGTGTTGTCGGTGTCATAGAGCCATCGTTCAGCCACTTTTTGTAATTTGTTTCTCTCCGTCTGGTGCCTTAATACAGAAGACGACGTGGAGGCAGATGGAGAGCTTCAGGTTCTTAATGTTGTTTTTTTACTTGATAGATATCTCCGCCATCATAGTCCTAGCAGTGAACACCTGCTGCTTTAATGTTGTTCATGTTTTGAGCCGTATACTATAAATGCGACATCGATAACATGCCTCATTTTTAAAAACTGCACTGAAGACTTTTTTTTTTTTTTTCCGGTAATTTTTTAGATTGTAGACACTCATTGCATGGCTTAAATTCCTGCTTGGCCATGTCATTGTTAAGTGGTCAGGATCGAGGACAATCTTGAATGCGTGTTCTTCAGGTGTCTCTCTATTTTTTCTCGTGAAATTTGAGGTGCGTGACGATACACTTGGCATGTGTTACAGACGGCCATGGTGTTATGTATGACAGGGAAAAATCTATGAGGCGGAACACCTCTACTACTAAACCCTGGAAATATATCTCCTGGAAGTTGCATTTTTAATACAGGGTGCACGGTTCTGAGGTGGTGTAGGTTGGGGTGTTGATTACCATTTATTTATATGACATATTTTTCACACAAGAAATCAGCCTCATTCATCTTCCTGGCTTTCTATGGTATCTTAAAGTCGGAGATACAACAGTCAACACCCGCATAGCTGTAGCAATTTAAATAGATTAAAATGTATTATAAGGGATTTCTTTCCATTGCTCTCGTTCACTCGTCTGTAAACTTCCTCAGTTTGGTTATTGAGGATAGAGTCTATCTGCATTATCCTTTACACAGGGCCAGTCTTTACACTTCTTTTCACTGACCTTAAGTACGTATATTTCCGGAGAATATTTAGAGCAATAATAATCTGCGTCATAGTAATTAGAAAATTGCGGTGATAAGTAGTAAGAGGTCATCATTAAACAAGAGTTACAAACTCTCAAGTTATTCAGTTTCTGGAAATTATGTCAGCATTCCATTTATCTGAGGAAAAAATATTATCAAACCATTTGTATAGAACTGAAGAATCGTCTTAGATTGGAGTTACGTATTTTTTCCCCTTCAGGAAATATAATAGGTAAAACTGTCATTAAATGGAATGACTTCCCCAGCAGCACACCAATCCATCAATCTGGCGTGCCCTTCTAGTTGGCAAGTCTGGGTGTGAGATGGCGAATTTAACTCTGAGAATGTTACTTCACCCTGACTGGCAAGGCTATACGAACATGTACGTCTTCGGCAAATCCTTACACCAACCTGGGTACAATTATTCGCAAGGTGTGTTTGACAGGGGATACGATAACTCGGAGATCCCTCCAATCTTTTTTTTCAAAATTGGAAAGGGTAGCGTGGACGTGCTTATAAAAAACATTACCTAGGGAATAATTTCCCCTTCAAAATATGAGAGCTGTGTACTACGAGAAGTAATCATCCATTTCCTAACCCGAAGGATATTAAAGCTGACAAAAAGAACTTGTTTATATTCAGTGATTACTATTAGTAATTCTAACCATAGTCATGCTTAATATTTTTACGCTAGAGAGAGAGAGAGAGAGAGAGAGAGAAAGAGAGAGAGTTCTCTTTACGTCAGTCACAACTTATTACAGGCTTCCCCGTTAAACCGTACGACCTAACGGTAAATTTTTTATACTGTTTTTCCCAGAAAAAAAAAAAAATAGTCTATCACGAATTTTTTGCAAACGATATGGAATGGGAGGATTTCCAGAAGTATTGTAAAACTATCTGGAATACGTCTTATGGGTTTATAGCTGTTATTAAAACCTTGCATCCTTTTCAGGGGAAATATCAACCAAACTTCAGAGAAATATTCAGTCCCTAGAAGATGTTTTTTTCCCTCTATAAAAAATGTTCATGTATCAATAAAACACAGAAAAAGGGTCAGACACACACTCCCTGAACAACATGTGAACAATCTCTCCAAACCCCAGAGAATGAAGAATATCTACGGTATTTGAATGGCGGGAAAGGGAACAGGGGAGTCGTCAGTTCCGTACATGTAAAAAACAGTACGGAAAGGGGTCAGACAAACTCCCTGAACAACATGTGAACAATCTTACCAAACCGCCAGAGAATGAAGAAAATCCACGGTATCTGAATGGCGGGAAAGGGGACAAGGGAAGTTGTCTGTTCCATACTGAAGGGATTCCCTGATATGCCCATGAGGCTGCTCCCCCTGGATGTCCCTTCTGAAAACGTTGCCATTGGCTCCATCAGTACAACACAAGAAAATATTTATTCTCTGGTCAGGATATGAAGCTACAACAACGATAAATGGAAGATTATCAAGAAATGAACAGTATAGACAAAGTTTGTAAGCAGCATCATGCTTATTCCCAAAACCCGAGAACTACAGACAGAAATGAAGATATTCTAGCAAGCCAGGTTAGTGAAACCACTCTCATTCGCAGTGAGCCTGACTGTGTTAGAAATAACGCTCCACTCGTCACAAGTATTATAGACATGACATCAAGATTCAGATTATGGGTGTTATAAAAATGCATACAAACAAGCAGTTGAAGAAAGTGTATGCCATAACCACTCCAAGGAACGAAATACTTTGGAATCAACGAGTTAACTCGAAGAAGTAGGTTACTTCCCAAGGCACTGTGAAGGAGTGGTCGAGTCGACAAAATGTATACAAACCTAATAAACCCATCAGACCTAAATTCAAGACGGGGAAGATCTCGGTATCAGGCATTATAACTCCGAAAGCAGTAAGTTACCTCTAGGCACTGTGAAGGAGTGGTTTGAGTTACAAAAAGGCATACAAACCCCATAAACCGATCAGACATACATTCAAAACAAAAAAGGAAGAGTCTTAGTATCAGGCATTGTAACTCGAAAGCGTAGAGTTACCTCTATGCACTATGAAGGAGTGGTTGAGTCGACAAATGGTATATACACTCCATAAAGCCTATCAGACATACATCCAAAACGAAGAAAGGTCTTAGCATCAGGCACTGATGATCAGTGGCAGAGCAGATTCGGTAGATATCAGTAAATATAAAGAAGGCAATAACAATACATTCTAACGCTCATCGATATCTTTAACAAATATGCTTGGACTATACCCATTGAGAAGTGCACGGTAGAAGAGATTACACATGTTTTTAAGTGATTATTTAACAAACAAGTTTACCAAGAATAACTCTAGACGGATAAAGCGTTTGGAGTTCCATTAATAAGACGACTCAAGATCTAAAAAAAAAAAAAGTTCACTGGTTTGTAACCGATAATGAAACGAGCAAGCTGTCCAGTCATAGAACGTTTCAAGAGAGAAATCTTAAATTCTAAAGTGTGGAAATACTTTATCCACAATAAAACGAGGAGTTGGACCGATGTCTTGCGTGCCTTAATTAAAACTGTATATCCAGGTATCACAGGAGTATTGGGATGAAGCATCACTTTAGGTTAAAATTCTGACAGTGGCAAACGCGTCTACAAGACTTTATTTGCTCCATCGGAGAATGCAGTCCAAGTCAAAGTTGCAGTTGCAGGTTACAGACAAAATTAGAATCAGTAGAAAGTACAAAGCTTTTACGAAAGCCTATTTTCTCAGATATCACCATTGAAGCTTTTGCCATGGCGAAGAAGGGACCTGAAAGACGAAATCATAAACACACACAGACGGAAACTAAGGACGGTAAGAGGTTATTAGGTGTTTCAGTGAAGAGGAAATAATAAAATATAACATCCCGAAACATGGCCAGAGGGCAGTAGGCAGCACAAGAGCTGGTGGTTGCAGCAATCAGGACTGAAGGTTACACAATCAGAGCTGGTGGTTGTAGCCATCAGTACTGAAGGTTACACAATCAGAGCTTGTGGTTGCAGCAATCAGGACTGAAGGTTACACAATCAGAGCTGGTGGTTGCAGCAATCAGGACTGAAGGTTACACAATCAGAGCTGGTGGTTGCAGCAATCAGGACTGAAGGTTACACAATCAGAGCTGGTGGTTGCAGCAATCAGGACTGAAGGTTACACAATCAGAGCTGGTGGTTGCAGCAATCAGGACTGAAGGTTATACAATCAGAGCTTGTGGTTGCAGCAATCAGGACTGAAGGTTACACAATCAGAGCTGGTGGTTGCAGCAATCAGGACTGAAGGTTACACAATCAGAGGTGGTGCTTGTAGCAATAAGGACTGAAGGTTACACAATCAGAGCTGGTGGTTGTAGCAATCAGGACTGAAGGTTACACAATCAGAGCTTGTGGTTGCAGCAATCACGACTGCAATTTGCACAGTCAGGACTGAAGGTTGCACAATCAGGACTGAAAGTTGCACAATCAGGACTAAAGGTTACACAATCAGGACTAAAGGTTACACAATCAGACTGAAGGTTGTGCAATCAGACTGAAGGTTGCACAATCAGGACTGAAGGTTGCACAATCAGACTGAAGGTTACACAATCAGACTGAAGGTTGCACAATCAGGACTAAAGGTTGCACAATCAGGACTGAAGGTTGTGCAATCAGACTGAAGGTTGCACAATCAGGACTGAAGTTTGCACAATCAGGACTGAAGGTTACACAATCAGGACTGAATGTTACACAATCAGACTGAAGGTTGCACAATCAGACTGAAGGTTGCACAATCAGGACTGAAGGTTACACAATCAGGACTGAAGGTTGTGCAATCAGACTGAAGGTTGCACAATCAGGACTGAAGTTTGCACAATCAGGACTGAAGGTTACACAATCAAACTGAAGGTTGCACAATCAGGACTGAAGGTTACACAATCAGGACTGAATGTTACACAATCAGACTGAAGGTAGCAGAGTCAGGACTAGAGGTTACACAATCAGACTGAAGGTTGCACAATCAGAAATGCAAGTTGTAGTAATCAAGATTGGTGGTCTTTATATATATATATATATATATATATATATATATATATATATATATATATATATATATATATATATATATAAATGGCATGTTAATAATAAAAACAAATCTGATCATGTTAATCTGAGAGAAAATGAAAAGGCAGTTTCGAATTATGAAATTTGGTGAACAAGACGTGTACAAAGAAAATGCTAAACTTCTAAATCCGCTGACTAAGTCAGCTGAAAAAATAGTTCCAACCATTCAAACGTCACAACCTCAGTCTCCTGCCAATCAAACACCACAGCCCCAATTTTCTTGCCATTCAACCTCAGCTCCCAACAGTACATCAGCTGCTGTGTTCACCTCAGCTAAATACCGTTTTTAAAGTTGGGAATAATGGGAGCACGTCCAAAGGATTAGGGTCGTGCATATGGTATAAAACCTGGCGAGGATGGTTTAGGTTTTATACTTAGTTCAAGTGACATATATATTGAAGAAAACGATGTTACTATTGATAATACAACGTATCAGGGCATGAAAGGATTGTGTAAACTCCTAACTCTAAAGAGCCTGAACAGGTATCAGATACAGGAAGTACTATAATATTTAAACGAAGATTGTGCTGAAAACAAAACCATTCTTAGGACAAAATGAGAACATCAGAGCAACCATAGGAAGTTAATACTCAAACATTAAAAAACCGATATATGATAAAATTATAATTATCAATCTCGCCGATGTAGCTTGCTTGACATCACGCAATACTGTGAGACAGGTGAAAGGTGTAGAACCTCCATTATTTTCCCAACATCTATTATTTCTAAAGATTAGGGGAGGCAACAAGAATGTTTTCAATGAATTACAGGCATTTAACCATTAGCTTCTGGGGTTGGGAATATTCGCTGAAAATACAATAAGAAATTTTTTTTTTTAAATAACTGGAGCACAAAACACACCTGTCACATGGCCAAGTAAAAAAAACTGAATCACGGGGTTAATCAACATCTACCTGTATCCCTCAGGATCGATCCGAGAACGACTGGAAACATATCTGTGCCACTGACACAAACAGACACAGATAGGCAGGAAATAAGTTTACATTACCTTAAAACTGAGTAAGCCTCAGATTACACAGTGATCCTAACACGGTGGCTTCCCCTAATTTTTGCCAACTTTATCAGCAGCAGCTGGTCCCCTCGGTTCAGTCACTGGCGATGGTAGCTCCATAGTTAAAGCCGAAAACGATTTTTAAAAACGATAAATAGCTAAAAGAATTGCAGAAACATAATCGAGCAATGGAGGAGAACGGGAAGGGTGTCTTTTGAAAATATTATCACCAAAATAAGAGCCAGAGTTCTTCGAAAACCTTTGCCCTAAAGTAAAATTGACAAAGGCCTTAATTTAAAACCATAACAACGGTTCAACATTTCCTGTAATGGACAAATAGCCAATATGAATTGATAACATTCCCAATAATACTTAACTTTTATCCTTTTCGCTGGATATAAACAAGACACCCTACCAGTGTCTCCAACGGAACGGGAATGAGGTATATTGAACCTCGATTCAATACAATGTCCAGACACTCACTAGACCTGCTGCCATAAGCCATTGAAGACACTGTGCAATTACTTCGACTCTTTTGGAGTTACTTCTCTCTTGGAATTCGAAAATTTTATCAAGTGTAACCTTCTCTACCCAGCCTGCCGCATCCAGCAATTAAACGATGTCAGCTGTGCTTAGTCGTCCTCTATGGTCTGACTGCAAAGAAATTAGACTATCCCACCTTTCTTCGGTAAGCGTTTTTCCTCTTAAACAAGTGTAAGTTAACATCTTCGCTATCGGACCTGACGTTCGAGTGCATCAGCAGCAACAACGATGGGGAGAGGTCTTTCTGGAGTTGGATTTACGATTCTCGATGATGAAGGTAACTTTAATGTTACCCATATAACGTTGGGTAACGTTGCTCGCCTTCTAGAACCAAATGATGGTGATACTAAATCTTACGTCGATGGTGACGTCTCTGCAACTACTGAACGTTACGAGACAAAGACCCATAGTCTGCAGACTGAGCTTACGAACGAATGCTGTAGAACAACTGCGTGAAGACCTGACGCAAATGAATGAGCTTACTATTAATCTGAGCGTCAGGGAAGATGTTTTGATCGATGAAATGTTTAAAGGAGAAACTGAAGGAGGGACGAAGCTCGTTACCAGCGGCAAGCAAAAGTTGCACATGGTTCGTGAGTACTGCCTGACCAAATCCAAGGGCTCAATCAGTTTATCAACACCAAATACAAGGCTATGGATGCTAAGCTGACCAACGAGATCGAAAGAGTACAAGTCATTGCTGAATACCCTATATCCAAGCTGGAACCCCTTAATACATATTATATACATCCACAATGAGAACCTCCAAACGGCTCTAGACTCCATCAACAAGCTAATATACGATCTTCACAATAGTATAAAAAGAGTAACAACAACTACGATTTATGACATCCTCTGCAACTCCTGGTGATTATCATTCTTTCCCAAAAGAAAATGCTATTACTGATAATTATTACTGAGTAACGACATTGTTCATCTTGCTTTATAGTTTTTTTTTTCCCCTTTTGATAAATAACGAAGAGTCAAGAGATATTCAAGTGCCTGCCAAGCCCGAGTATCTGGAGACGATGAAGTGGAGTCAAGGGGCTCAAGTAAAGCTGTATAATGTCTTGTGAGTTAATCGCCTCATAACCTAATTCGGTCCTTCCTTACTCTGTACTCTGGCAGTCGATGTCGAGCGATTTCAAATATACTTACCCAAGTGGGTGCCCAGTCGTTTGACTCAATCTCACCTCAAAGTTACGATAACCGCGATTTTAACCTAATCTACCACAGACTCAAAGACTCAGGATCGCATGCCCATCACCGTATCACTTGCAATAACCTCACCTGATCCTCCACCGTCCACCAACACTTAGCACCACCTGAGTCTACAACGGTCTAAACCCTCGTAAGCTCAGTAGCTGGACTTAGACTCGGACCCTCTGCTGAATATCATTCAAAAAATAACCATAACGCTGTCCATCGATGATGGCAGGTGGGCTTGCATCGCTCAAAATAAATTTTAATAACTGCATCACACTCATCAAATTTACACAAAAGCTCATAACGTTCACAACCATCGCTGTCCACACCATCAAAATCCCGGGTGGGCTCGGACCCTTGTCTTGTATAATGCTGCTACGAATCCACCTTTTAGATATTGTTTACACTGCCATCAGGCGATTTTATTCAGATGAAGATTTCAGCAGTCCCCAGTAATCGTTTTCCTGCGTTAATGGTTCTTGAATTCCCTTTTTGGGGCCAGCAAATATGATTAAACTTGAGAAAGACTTCGCATCCAAGAGGTTAGGTTCTGGCACTTCCTGCTCCTGATATTCACTTCCTCACCATCTGCTCCTTCTACTTTCACCTCATTTCCTACCGGCTTGATGGCCAAACCCTAAACATTTTGGTGTTATCTTTGCCAGTAAGGAATTAGATAAATACCACAATGTTTGGTGTTTTCCTTCTCAGTTATGCTTCATATAATATCAGATTTTTCCTTCTCTCAACAGGACGGCGAGGAAACGACGGAGCCTCCAGTGGTCATTGAGTACGACGTGAGTCACACACAACTGTTGATGTGTCTTAATATGATCTTGTGTGTGTGTGTGTGTGTGTGTGTGTGTGTGTGTGTGTGTGTGTTTAGTAATAATTTTCCTATGATATACGTTGAGTCATACTCCCTTTTTAACCTAAGGAGTATTTTCTGTTTTATTTATGTTATCTCTGAATAATTTTGCTGAATTTAGAATGGATTGTTTTTCGAGATACGGGAGTTAATTAAGCTGTCATTATTCCCTTCATCACTATTTGTTCTTCCAAAGTGAAATGAAGGCGTCCTACTGATGGAAGCAATGGTCTAAATAATACGTCATCGGATTTAAAGGCTTAAAGAACCAACTTGTAAACCTACGTAAAGTACTTTTTATTGCCCAAATCTAGCTGTGTCTAAGCAAAGTCCAAGTAGATCACAATATGAGTTCATTTAGCTATGCACTGGTGTTGGGGTGTTTGGAATATCAAAATCTTGCTGGATGTAGACAGATGCCGCCCACAATGTTTCTGTAATGGATGGAATAAGAAACTTCGCAGCACTTCCTCCCCAGTCAGTTAGTTTTCCTATTTTGTTTTTAATACTCGGGTAACGTTACCGAGGAAAACATGTCGAGACCATGAAGATACACGTATATAATACATAGAGAAAATCAGTGCATAATAGGACATTAAGTTGCTAAGAAAAAAAGTGCTACGAATTCTACGGTGCCACGTAGAATACTAACCCAGGTCAGAGCAACTCGCTTCCAGTGTTTGTCCAAGGTCCTTATTATTTGCTCTCTGAATATTTATAGTATGGAACTTAATTCTTCTCTGTCGACGACGAACACTAAATGAATTTCAGTGATATAAATCATAACAGTACCACAACTAAATGAACTTTAATGAATTAAGTCAATATCCTAATACTTGGAGGCACCAGTTCTAATACCGATAAGGCAGAGAATGGGTGTTCTAAGAGACTGTGTAACTAGAAAGACAAGTGAAGGTAACGTTGGAAATCAACAACTACAGAGATTAAGAGAGCTGAGTTGTGTACTATTGTTGATCTGGCAAGGATCTGACGTCAGAGAATACAAATGAAAATGAAAACAACTCAATACAAAGGTTTGGAAATTCATTGAGCTTTAGCAGGTATTACTACAACTCCCGCATACTTTTCTCTGACACACACACACACACACACACACACACACACACACACACACACACACACACACACACAGCCAAACGTCATATCTCCTATAAACACCCAGTCGCATATCAAAAAGAAACCCAGCAGATCAAAAACTGCTTTTTACAAGTACAGCTAACCTGCCTTGAGCAAAATAACTGATGTGACTTACTGTTTCCAGGACAGGGAGGAACAGAAAGATGCTGAGAAGATCATTTTCGTAAGTAACTTTTGGTTTTGTGTCCCCTTTTAAAGTCTGCATTGATTTTAATTGATTTGTAATGGATGCTTGTTCAGATCAGTGATTGTTCATGTGCTATGAAATTATCCTTAAAGTTGACAAAAACATAAGTTTACTCAATTACAAGTACAGGGTATTATTTTTCTCCCTCTATACTTCTTCCTCTTTCTGTGTATACAAGGCCTCTGAAACGCCACTGTGCAGTAAAGTAACACCTCACACTTACACAGTAACTCATATTTCACGCTTGCACACCACATTGTCACACCATACTAGCAAACCTCACACTCACCATACTACACTCCGTCGCAACACATTAGCACACCTCTCACTGCGGCACCACACACGGCCACACCTCACAATCATATCTCACTCCACAAAACTGCACACCAACACACCACACCAGCACCATTTACAGTACCACACCACACCAGCACCATTTACAGTGCCACACCACACCAGCACCATTTACAGTGCCACACCACACCAACACCATTTACAGTGCCACACCACACCAGCACCATTTACAGTGCAACACCACACCAGCACCATATAGTGTCACACCACACCAGCACCATTTACAGTGTCACATCACACCAGCACCATTTACAGTGTCACATCACACCAGCACCATTTACAGTGTCACACCACACCAGCATCATTTACAGTGTCACACCACACCAGCACCATTTACAGTGCAACACGACACTAGCACCATTTACAGTGCCACACCACACCAGCACAATTTACAGTGACACACCACACGAGCACTCATTTAGTGTCACACCACACCAGCACAATTTACAGTGCCACACCACACTAGCACCATTTATAGTGCCAGACCGCACTAGCACCATTTACAGTGCCACACCACACCAGCACCATTTACAGTGTCACACCACACTAGCACCATTTACAGTGTCACATCACACCAGCACCATTTACAGTGTCACACCACACTAGCACCATTTACAGTGCCACACCACACCAGCACCATTTACAGTGCCAGACCGCACTAGCACCATTTACAGTGCCACACCACACCAGCACACCTTATACTCACATACCACACTGTCACACCATAAAATGCCACATCACACACTGCCACACCATACTTGCACACCTTACACCGGCACACCACACTAATACATCTCACACTACTACACAACGCACTGCCACACCCGACTACCACACCTCGTAGTGCCACATAACACACTGCCACACCATACTAAAACACCTCACACTGCCAAACTACACACTGCAATACCACACTAGCACATCTCACATTGCCACATTGCACACTGCAACACCACACTGCCACACCACACTGCAACACCACGTTCCAACACCACGCTGCCACATCACACTCCCTCACCACACTGCAACACCACACTAACACATCTCACACTGCCACATTGCACACTGCCACACCACACTGCCACACCTGACACACCACACTGCTTCACCACACTGCTACACCGCACAGCCACGCAACATACTGCCTCACCACGCTGCAACACCTCACACTGCCACGCAAGACACTATTGCACCACACTAGGACACCCTACAATGACACACGGCACACTGTCAGAAAACTTTAGCACACCTCACTGTGCCACATCACATACTGCCACATCACACACTACCACACCACACAATGCCACATCACACAGCACACCACACACTGCCGCACCATACACTGCCACACCACACACTGTCACACCACACACTGCCACATCACACACTTCCAAACAACACTGGCACATCTTCCGTCTCTTACTACATAAAGACTTTTCTTCCAACCTGCATTATTTGTTACTAATTATTCATAACACGTTGTGCTGAAGCTACTGCATTTAGTGAGAACATAACCCTTTTGAACACTGTACCCTTCATACCACATCCTAATGTCTATTCAGCCAAGAGATTTCCTTGAGACCAACCCGGAGGAAGTGGATGGAGAGCGTCTGTTAGAGGGAGACATCCTTCTCTCGGCGGAACAGAGACGCGCCCTGGCTGAGAGGAAAGGCATTGCCAGTAAAGTGTACCGATGGCCAGAAGGCTCCGACGGGTATCCTCTGGTGCCATACACTTTTGGCGATAGTAAGTGCCTGTCATATTACTAATGCTTATAGTATTTACTTAGGAGATTTGAGAGCGATATGGGCAACAAAAATTTTGTGGCTATGAAGTGATTTTGCCATTTTTTATTAGATATGAGAAAATTTCATGCAACATATCAGTTGTAAAATATAATCTGATACTCGGTTTCCCTTATAATTAACATTCACACTTTGCATTGTTTATCTAGGGTCAGTCTTACTTCCATATTCTAACTTATTTCCGGTCATCAGCTAACTTTCATCAGTGACATTAGATTTGTCTGGTAACAAATCTTCAAGTCGTCACCAATCGACTTCGTGATGACGTTCCGTATTATGAACTACATACATTACTCGTGAGCTTAGAAGGATTTCTAACACAACTTCCAAAGTTATTTATTCTTCATATCAAACCTTAAAAATTACCTATCTATATATATATATATATATATATATATATATATATATATATATATATATATATGATACATAGACTGCATTAATAACACAGTTGGGAAATAACGCCACACACAGAAAAATTAAATAACAAGGAAGAGGTGGATGGGAACCCTATAAGCTAACGAAGATCGGGCTTATGATAAAATACTAATGGTGTGTGTGTGTGTGTGTGTGTGTGTGTGTGTGCACAGAGAATGTGATCCAAGCGGCAGTGAGGAGTGGGATGAACCACTGGATGCAGCACACTTGCATCAAGTTCGCCCTGACCACAAACACGGCCCAGCCTCACCTGCGCTACATCTACGGCGGCGGCTGCTACTCCTACATTGGTCGTCAGAATGTCACCGGCCAACCAGTATCCATCGGCAGGGGCTGTGATCAGGTGAATAGCTTAACATACACAAATATCTCACCAAAAGAACAGAATGTTAATCTTGCTCGTTTTACTTTTTAATTTTAGACACGTAGCAATGAATACATTTACTAAGCTCAACAACCGAAGACATACTCTTCATTCCGCGGCTTTTACAGACTGCACTCCCGTCCAGTAATTATCACAGTCAAATCATGCTCAACATTTTTCTTCTCATGTGCCATTCACTGAAAATGAAGATATTGATTCTATCTTGAGTTGTGAAAGCACCATCCCCACCCATCCTGCCCACCCGTCATCACCCACCTCACCCAATCCCTTTCCCACCAACACCCAGAGCATCGCACTTCCTAGGGTGGGCCCGTTCCACGCTGCCCCACAACCCACCACCATTCCCGCCCATCCCACTCACCCTTTTCCACCCACCTAACCCCGCCCACTATGCAGGCTGAGAGAAATCTTGTCTTCTCCCATTCATAGTGTGCATTATAACACGGTGTCTTTATCCCGCCCTACCCCATTACCGAGCACCATCTCAGGCGGTGACTGAATCGGTAGAGAGGTGGCCTGCAGTCCTAATGAATCCAGGTTTCGAATCCCGGCTGGGGCAAGGAACAGTTTAAGGATTTGAATTTCATAAAGCAGACTTTACTGATCTAACAGAAGACCCACCGTCATATCGTAAAAATGGCCTAGCTCCGCTAATACCAACACAGCAGTCTTGTATGAGACAGTCTTAGAATGAAGTCAATGTGGACGGTGGGTGTTAGAGCCGATGTGGTGATATGTGGATGTATCATTTATGTGGAAGGATTACTGGGCCAAGGAAACAGGCTGTGAAGCCTAAACCCAGAGGACACACTAAAAGGAAAGAAAAATCTTTCTGCCCCCTCTACCCATTTTTTGCTACTGTAACGTTGACACGCACCGTGTCAGCCTGCCTACACCGTACATCTCCACAACGTGTCCTTTACTCAGTATGCACTACTACCCACCATCATCTCAGCCCACACCGTGAACTCATCTCTGCCTACATCACCCAGTCCAGAAAGATCCGGATAATTGACACAAATATCCTCAAACAACTGCATTAATAGGGATAATTTTTGGCAGATCCCTCCAAGCATTTGACCTGAAACAATCTGTTTGGATCTGAACCCGTATGATGGACCTAACAGAACCTAAAGCATAGATAAGTCAAGGAATATTTTTGGAGTGTTGTCCATGTTGCACTTTCCAAAGTAACCAGCCATCGGCACCTCATTTCAGCAAACTAAGTAACGTTTTATTGAACTACTGAACCAAGAACGAGAAGCTGTGAACAGTGACATGAAACCAACATTTGTCAATGAAAGTTGTGTTGTGTCATGTATGTATGGGTGAAAGAAACACCACTGGGTCCAAACATGGCTGAAATGACCAAGAATAACTAGAACTGAGCTAAGTTGTCCTGATTGGATGTCACAAGACCAGAATTTATTATATTAGACATAACTGGATGTGAAAGCCATGAAGAGAAGAGGATTTACTTGAAGCCTAATGAGGCTGCTGCCTCGGGCTTCAAATCTGTGGGAAGGTCGCAATAAATAAAAGAGTAATTATAAAAATAATTAATATCAGCAAAGTTTGAGAATATGCCAAGCATGATGGCGCAATGGTAATCTACTCCAATTGGGTAACTATAAAGCAAAACTCACGGGACTCTGATTTAGTTTTATATTACTATAATATCTGCTGTATAGAGCTATACAAAATAGCCTGAATGCCGCCTCTGCCCCCTCCAGGTGTTCACACTGGCATCTGCATCCTGTGAACACCAAGCAACATTTTATCATCTGTGACATTGTGACCTATGACAATAGCTCATTAACATATGCATGTATATGTGTACGTATGTATGTATGTATGTACGTCCATATGAATGTATGTACAGTACGTATATGTACGTAAAGGGGCCTCTAAGCAGACTTAGTCTCAGACCCCAAGTACTCCTAGTTCGCACCTGGTCATCAAAGAACTAGACATAAATGGTCCTGATTGGCCTTGGACTGACCTGAAGGCACCAGACTTAGGCACAATGATGTACTATACAACACCAGAATGGATCCTACTGATCTGAATGGCCCGAAGTGAACCTGGCTGGACCTTAATGGACTTGACTGGACCTGGAGTGATAACATGCCGGGCCAGTCTGAATCTGAATGGCCCTGAACCTATGTTACCCCAATGGACCAATACTGACATGAATGGATCTAACAAAACCTGAATGGGTTGAACTGTGTGTGAAGCTGAAAATCATAGGCCATTTCAGCATGTTTTTGTGACTGTTATATGATGCAGTGGTTATGCCAGCTGACAGTTATGCCAGCTGGGAGTTATGCCACCTGACTGTTATGCCGGCGACACGAAGGTTTGCAGTCAACATCCTTTCTCTTCTTGATAAAATAGTATATGAACATCAAAAGGTCTTTATATCTTATTTATTTTTAAGATTATTTTCATTGTAATGGAGTGTTAGATTTTTCGTACGGTACCGTAAATATTTTCTATCCCTTTTTACTTCCTCCCTCAAAACGTAGTCTTTCAGTCAAAATAGTGTCACCTATGTAGAGTACGATGAAAATATCTAGCGATATACAGAATTAAAAACAAAGACGTTATCATGCTTAGGAGAATAATGGAGATTGCCTGAACACTCTGTCCAGGAGGAAATTACTTGATCATAAAGGGAAACAATGAATGAAAAGAAATGTCCATCTCGTAAAATGTAAAAGGAATTAGTGAAAAAATGAAAAAACAACATGAATGAGCTCGAAAGGCATACCCTAACCTAACATCATCATCATCATTACCCTAACCCGTTCTCCCACTTAATGATCTGGTGAGGTAGATTCCAGAAATACGTAAAGGGAAACTAGAAAGTGAGAGTACTGTTATCAATATGCCCAGTTAAATGAGTCTCACTATAATTCACCCATCATTTTAATTCCGTGAGTCCAGGCTCCATGTAACAGACGTAACCATCTGCACTTTTTAATAGATATGTTTTACATACACGTGTCTGACAGAATCGGTCAGTTGGCGTTTAAGTTAAAAAGTGGTTGCCAAACCTAATGCAACCAACTCGACACCCTTTCAGTTCCCATCAACTTCTCACACACATTCAATTATCATATCTTTCCAATTTCTTCTTGGCTTACCGCACATCCTTTTACCTTCATACTCCCTCACATTTACAGTTTTACCACCATTGTTTCAATGATTTCCTCATATGATCATCATCATCATCTAAGCACACTCTTTTCAACTTTACCATCAACAAGCTTCTTTATTCCACATCTTTCACGAATCACACTAATTCTTATCCTATCAACTCTACCCATAGGACCAGGCGGTCTCATTTCCATTGCTCTTACTGTTGACATACCATTTTCTTGCTGTATGTAGCAACCTAATTAAAGTAGCGTATGCTAACAACCTTGCCCAGCCTATAGCAATATTAACTAGGTTAGTCTTGTCATCTTCGTAAATGCACTGAGGAAATTTGTTTATATATTTATTTATATAAGTATCCATTTAGCCAGAACATATTTATAACAATATCCATCTAAGTATCGAGCCCGAAGCTAATACTTCAGGTTGGATCCTAGAGTATAATTGGAGATTATTATCAGTATTTAACTGATGTTGTTAATAGTTTTCGTACTTTCCTAGAAGCTCACCAACATGCCATAAAAAGGTCTAGGTGCTGTCAGTACACAGTCCAGAATTTACCTTCCATTGTTTTCTGTCCGTCCTTTCTACCTGCTGTATGTTGATCACTTTCAGTTGGGCATTGTCGCTCACGAGATAGGCCACGCCATGGGCTTCTTCCACGAGCAGAGTCGTCCTGACCGCGACTCCTACGTCGTCATTAACGACCAGAACATTATCTCCAATTACCTTTACAACTTCAGGAAGGCATCTGACTCTTCTGTGAATGACTTTGACGTGGCATACGATTTCTCCTCTGATATGCACTACGGACCTAAGGTACTAACAAGGATTTAAAAATTGTCGCTTCTCCATATTTATTAATCCAGTGACTTTACTGTCAGTTTATGACAGAGCTCCACATACAAAACCCGAGACATATTTATGATTCATGAGAGAGTTTCTAAGCAACTAAACTGTTACGTCCTGATTCATTAGGGTTTCACTAGTAACGGCAAGACTACCATCTCGACCAAGGACCCACTGGCCCAGGGACTAATCGGTCAGCGTTCAGGACTGTCTCACAGGGACAAACTGCTCGCCAACAAGATGTACAACTGCATTGGTAAGTACCTGTGTGCGTTATTGGTCAATAATGGTCAAATGTAAATGACGTTGTTAGATATACTAATCTCTCGGTTTAGTACTTACGTTTTCTACTACTGTAAATGCTCCTTATTCCATTAGTGTTGTTCACAGGGAAAGATGGCCTCGATTGTCCAATATTTTTTCTTAGAAAAATCTTTCAAGTGTCTGTCAACCCATTATTATCCCATTCACTTCCTTACTACCCACTTCCCTCCTCACATCCCTTACTGCCCACCCCATCACTCATTGCTCTTACCACTCCCTTACTCCTCAGTTCTCTTCCTGCCAAACTACCTCCCCCGCACCTCCTCTCCCGGCAGTATTGGTCTTGCTGTCCCAGTCGGTGCTCACTTTTCTTACTGTCCGCCTTACTCTTCACCTGCCATCCACTCTAGATCCTCCTACGCTACAGTCCCGTGAACTATGACCCTCGACCCCAATAATGCCCACCAATGTCCCGACTCTGTTTCCGCAACCCTGCCCCACCTTCAGCCTTTGTGTCCAACCCCTCCATCCTCCAAACCCTCACCTGTCCCAGCCACCCACATTCTCACCTGTTCCCAACACCCACACTCTTACCTGTCTCTACCACCCACACCCTTGCCTGTCTTCACCACCCACACTCTTACTTGTCTCCACCACCCACACCCTTACTTGTTCCCACCACCCACACCCTCACCAGTCTCCTCTACCCACACCCTCACCAGTCTCCTCTACCCACACCCTCACCAGTCTCCTCTACCCACACCCTTACCTGTCTCCACCACCCACACTCTTACCTGTCTTCACTACCAACACTTTCACCTGTACCCACCAACAGGCAAGTGGATGAAGAAGTGTGGTCTGTCCTCCGACCCCTGTAGGAACGACGGGTACCTGGGTAGCAACTGCAGTTGTGTGTGCCCACCTGGAACCTCGGGAACTTACTGTCAGACTGTCACAGGCGGTTACTACGGTAGGTACTGTCTGGGTGATGCTCTGGTTAGTGTAGGAGGAGCCATGCTCTCTCTTCCAGTTAATAGCAGTGTATTGCACAGAAGTGTGTTCTGTCTACTATGTCGAAGATTTAAAAAAAAAAAAAAGATGTAAATAATGTATAAGTTTGCGTTAAAGTACGCAAAACAAATCAGTAATAAAAGAGGTGCCAGAAGGCCTCTTAAGCCCACGAGATATCTCCCAGTAATATGCACTTGAGCCCAATTTCGAATATTGTCCCGTTCAGCACGATTGCATTCGTCTTTTTCATATGATTGCTGCGTCAAGAGAAGAACATTCAGTCTATAGTAGAGTCGTCTCATACTAAAGAACTTAAACAATACTCTTGTACTTTTCTAGCATGAACACAGTGTTTATTGTTACCTACCTCTGCCTGCAGATTATAAGTATTCAGCTGAGACAGATGTCGTGAATTGAAATGCTTCACTTTCATTTCGAAAACGTATTTTGAACTAAGTTCAAAATGTCTAGATCTCTTGATGGATCATTTCAGTAGATTTATGGCTACCGACTGCACAAGAGTCATTGCGGCAGACAATCAGTACTGGCTTTAGATATGAGGGACAGACGCTTTGAGACCTCCACCTCCCTTCCATTAGATGCATCACGAAAGAAACTGGTTACCATAAAGTAGTTAAGTTCATCTGACCATCTTTTAATGTCAGCAGACATCGTTGTTGGTCTATCTCAATCACGTGATGTACACCCGAGGAAAGTTCCGCATTATACACTTGCTCACCACTTCGAAATAGTAAATGTGAGACAAGTGGCAGCGAAGCAATAGCCAACATTCATCTATCTGGTAACTGTGAGAAGGATGGGGACGGAAGACGGAGG
The DNA here is from genome assembly GCF_032717465.1 of Coenobita brevimanus. Classification (NCBI taxonomy): domain Eukaryota; kingdom Metazoa; phylum Arthropoda; class Malacostraca; order Decapoda; family Coenobitidae; genus Coenobita; species Coenobita brevimanus. The sequence goes on from NC_137014.1 coordinate 13,872,466, forward strand.
GGTAGGAACTAACAGCTCCCCCAGAGTTCCTCCTCCCTTAACCTCTCCCCTCCCACACAGTGGTACCAGACATTTGAGTGTCTGGCTACTGCTTCACTAGTGGTTGTCTCACACATAAAGGTCCGAACTGGCAGGCAGGTGTATAAGGCGGAACTTTCCTTTGGTGTACGATGAGGGATGGTGTATTCTCTAATGTTTTCTAGGGCTGGCGAAAGGTACATCAAAGGTTTCGAATTTAGATGTCCCATTTCACAGAGCAGTCCATAAATTGAGTGTGTATGCATAAGATATGCTTTTCTTCTTTAAAAAGCATAATTAACCATAAATTTCCATACAGCTTTGGCACGTTACTGTCACAATGCTAGAAGCAGAGACCCGATGATAGAGAGAGAGAGAGAGAGAGAAACTTCCCCCGTCGTAGCATCTCTGTCACTTGCCAAGCCAAACATGCCCTGTTAACTTCAGAAATATGTATGTGTGGTGATGGTATTCATTATTCGGATATTCCTACATTTTGACTCTTTTACAGCTAAGATTTCTTTCGATCTCAATTATAATCGTCTGGTGTTACCCAAATTAAAAATTCGTAGGAGTACCACTGGTACAACCAGGGTTGTAAAAGGTAATTTTGAACCTTTTTCAATCAGGCTTTCTCTCAACTGACCAAAATTCTCCGGCGTTAGTCTGAATAAAATAACCAACCACATCAACTGCAGCGAAAAAGTTAAACCAACCTTACAAATAAGAAAAAATAAGAATAACCCGATGGATCCCGTGACGTATTCTTCTGGTTTATTTTTGCTACGTCCATATGATTATGTTCATCCATGGGAGGCGTTGTGTAGTAACAGAATCAGTGAAAGCTACAACCAACTGACCTAGTTCCAAACGTCTCTCCGAAACTGAATAATAGCGTGTGAAGACACCAATTCCTTTGTAGAAAGCAAGAATAAAATATGATAAACGTCATGGGAGTGAAGGGGTTCAACATTTCAGTGGTGCAGCAGCTATAGTATTGTGCCAATCTTGATCCTAAACAACGTCTTTAGGGCAACGCCTTTTTTCCTAAAACAGCGCGTTTGATTTAATCTGTCGAAGATCCCTGACTCTTTCTGCTCTCTTGACGACCACGTGTAGTCAGAATGGAGGGTTGATGTGACTAATAACCAAGGAGACTTATTCTTACCTCACAACTAAATGGCATCAAGTTTCAAGGAAGCATAACTTAGTGTTCCAGTAGTGAGAGCACCGCAGTTCCGTCAGGCCAAAGCAAAGCGACTGAATACTTGTCAGGACACTAAAATATCATACACAGTTCATATTAACAGTATATACGTCACTAGCTGTTATGTAGTGTGTTATGATATTTTAGTGTCCTGACATAAGCTGGAAATATCGTATCCAGGAATTTGGAAAATCTTTTATCAGTTTAAGAGTTATCTGTCTTTAAAATATGTAGTTAAAATAAATGAAGTTTTGTATAACCCCGGCAATGTTTAAACAGCGAACAGCTTAACGTAGACCAACGTCCGTACCAATTATCTCACCAATAACCACCTCCCAATAACCTCTGATCAAACCCCTCCCCATTAACCCCTGATTAAACACCTCCCCATTAACCCCTGATCAAACACCTCCCCGCCAACCCCTCCCCATTAACCTCTGATCAACCCCTCCCCGCCAACCTCTACCCATTAACCTCTGATCAAACCCCTCCCCGCCAACCCCTCCCATTAACCTTTGATCAAACCCCTCCCCGCCAACCCCTCCCCATTAACCTCTGATCAAACCCCTCCCCGCCAACCCCTCCCCATTAACCTCATCGCTAGCCACTCACCACTTATCTCCAGCCACTAACCTCCTACCACTGCCTACAGATAAAGTCCTTGGTACTTGTTCAGCGAAGATCACTCAGGAGGGACAAGTCAAATCACCAAACTACCCCAACCGGTATCCTGCAGGTGAGAGAGAGAGAGAGAGAGAGAGAGAGAGAGAGAGAGAGAGAGAGAGAGTTTACATTAATAATAAATGTCCGACCCAGAAAGGTAACAACTTTTACGTCCAGGTAGCCATTTTTTTCTCTAAGCCTCGGAAAGAGTACCAAGGCGTGACTGACGCTGTACTGGGAGAAAGGTTGGAATGAAATTTAACCAGAGAGGCAACATTTGCAAACAAAAGCGTGGCATTTCCCAGGTTTTGCTTTGTATATATAAATACATGTAACTGCTTGTATTTGAATGGAAGTGACGATGTGAGAGTTTAATTTGCTGGATGTAGTGACAGAAAAGAGAGGAAAATGAGCAAAAGCAGTGGACAGTAGTGTGACAGGGAAGGAAAGCGGATGATGCTATGAAAGCCTTGAAAACAAGCAGAGATCTGAGATTGGCAGCTGCGAGAGGCTTGCATGAACGAGGGTTAGTGCCAACTATAACACATAGATGTGAGACTGTGGTGTGGCATGAAATTGAAAAATCAGGAATAAGAGCTGTGGAGATGAAACTGTTGAATGTGTGTGGGGTGCAAAGATTGGATAGAATCCGGAATAATGTGATTCGTGAAAGATGCAGAGTGAAGAATCCTATGGACAACAGAGGTTAGGGAACTGACAAGCAACGAGTTTGCTGGATGAATTATGTGCGTAGGACTGTGTGACCAGGATTTGGCACAACGTTTTAACTTGACTGTCGTCGGATTGACTGTCTGATAGGTGAATGTAAAGCTACGTGCAAAGTATTTTTTAACCAATCAGGTTAAGCCACGATTCCGGGGGCTTGTAGTGAGTGGATGAGACTGTGACTCATTCAGATCAGAAAACTTTGGTTAATGTCTCATTTTATAATTTTTTCCTGGTTTTCTATACCCAGCCTCACCCCACCTTGGGGTGGGAAAACAGGTCTAAGTGATGATGATGATTAATTAATAATGTTATTATTCTTACTTATTATTATTTTTATTATTATTATTATCATTATTATTATTAGTAGTAGTAGTATCATTATTATTATTATTATTATTATTATTGTTGTTGTTGTTGTTGTTGTTGTGGCCCCTTCGATTCAGTGCCATCCCTCTCAAATCCTCCCTGACTGGAGGACTTAAAGATGCTGTAACACATTAACACTGATGTACTGTACTCCCACCCGTTAAAACAAGGTACACAGTGTGCAAAGTGGATCGTGGCTCCTGAGTGCCATGTGCCTCGACTTACCTTCAACGACTTCAGGTTGTATAAAAAAAATCCTTACTGTGGTGGCAAGAGCTGCTGCTACTTCGACAGCCTGGAAATCCGGACGACCAACAGATACACCGGCGATGTGTGAGTTGAATGGATCTGATACAATGGCTTATCAGCGTTATTTATGACGTGGAAAATAACAACCATCTTTCTTGCTACCACCTTATGATCATTTTAGGAATGGTTTCCTGTCCCTTGCTGAAAATACTGCCTTTACAGTATCATTCTTCAGGTGCCGTAAATGCAAATAGGAACTCTTTAAGTTTTTCGGATTAGTGTTTGGTTGTTGTCTTCTATGATGGTGTGGATTGGACAGTTTTAGGTTTTATGAAATAACGTTGCGTTTTTTTTTTTTTTTTTTTTTTTTTTTTTTTAGATTCAAAATATTAAGCTCATTCAGATTTTCATATGACTTCCGCTCTTGACTCTGGGTGGTCTTGGTGAAACGGTAAAATCATTGTGTATTGTACTGTGGCTTGAAAGTCGTGGTCTCCTGAGGAAAAATGTACAAGAGCCGTACGTAAGACATCTGGAAGTTAGTTTACAAACTTAACAAGATCAGAGTCACACTGAAATCCATCGGAAGTTTAGACTATCTTGATCTTTGCTCAAGATTTCTTCAGTTCATCTTGACTACGCTCGTTCGGTCAGGTTCTTCACCTGAAGGTCGTGATAAAGTCAGGGAAAACGATAAATATATAACAATAATCATAATAAGATTAATCCATTAATATGCAAATGGGCCTCATGTCTAAAAATATCACGTGTCCTTGTTCGATGCAGCACAAGCCGGAAGAGACCAAGATTGGCGAGAGATCAGCAATCATGGCAGCTCATAAACACCCTTCTAATTATATCGGTACAAAACCTAAAATACCGTTCGGTCATATTTGCCAGACCCCCTAAAGGCACAACCAAACATGAAAATATTTATTATATTCGTGTAACTACAGACGGGGGAGAGGAGAAGAGAGAAAGGGAAAGCACTGAGCAGAAATATCCTACTACTCAGAGCGCTACAGCTCCACTGAGGAAGTCGAGGCAGGATACACACCCTGATTGTTCTAGCAAAGCCTAGTTTGCTACAGGCCGCTAAACAATAAGTTTAGTAGTATTTGTTTTAATTCATTTGCATGTCTTTCTTTTCCTCGTCTATTTAACGATGTGTGTGACATGTATGTTTTATATATAATATGTATTTGAAAGTTATAAACACGTAAGTTCACACGAGGGATCCAGTCCTGTAGTACTACAGAACAGGCTGGAATGATGGTGCCAGGACCTTCCCTGAATGACAGGCACTAAGCTGGCTGGTGTACGTTAGATAAAAAGGGCCAAAAAGGAGCCTAAAATGTCCCTAAAACACTTAAAACGGGGGAACTTGTGGGAATTATTTAGGGGATTCCGTGGAAGGCACCTTTAACTGTACTGGACGCTCTAGGAGGGTTGAAAAGGGCTCATTATAAATAAGTCCCCCATTAGCTCAGTGGCATTGTCTCATCTAGGCCAACCCGAATGAGGGTCCGGTGGTAATGTGTCTGCAAGACAGCTATTCTTTAATATTCTGTTACCCACGATATATGGCTTTAAAACGAGTGTGAAATAAGTCTAAAATTAAAAGTTAACCGGGGGACCGACAACGCTTCCCAAGAACTGCCCAAATATATAGACTCAATAAACTTATCCCCAGCTTCATTGCCCCCCCACCTACGTAATCTGTATACTAGCTCATTTCATGAAATAAGTAATGTTTTCCCTTATTTGAGAAATTATCGTTTTATTCACTGACTTCCTGCAAAAGGCAAAGGTAATGCATTTTTCATTAATTACACAAATTCTTTGTGCAAGTTTCATGCAAAAAGCAGAGGAAGAATTGAAACTAAAACTGTCAATCATAAACTATATTACAAGATTCCAAGAACCATCCCATAGCGTGTCCAGCCGCCATACAGGTTGTCCAGCCACCAAGCAGGTTATTTACCTGGCAATTGTCGTATCACCACCAACATGGACTTAACCAGACATTGGTATTGTCGGAACAATTTAGTGTGTGTGCCGTTGGTAAATGGCGTCCTGCATTTGGGAGGATGACAACGAGGGAAAAAATATTCTGGAGCTCCTAACTTTCTTCCAATACATAACGTCAGAAAAATTACTGCTGAGATCATTTAGGAGCTGGAATTACTCTGGCCTGAACTTGTTTCCGTCACCGGTCGTCCAAGGTATCGACATTTTCAAGGATCATTTGAAAATCAGTGCTGTATGAAAGAGTAAACTGACAACTTGGGTGCAAGATAATCGTTGCCCAAAATTAGCAAACAGTAGTACTCAGATTTATACAATGGTATTCGAACACATGTGAACAATGTAATTATAATGAAGCCATATATATATATATATATATATATATATATATATATATATATATATATATATATATATATATATATATATATATATATATTATTGAACACGACAGCATAATGGCAATTATTAATTATTTTTCCCAAATGCTCGTTTTCTTTTTTTTTTCTTTTTTTCTTTTTTTTTTTTAGTTTTACGCCGTGTCCCCTTTTTGTTGATAAGGGCTTGGGCTGGATGTCCATACACCAAGTTACCGAGGTTATTCATATTTATTAGTCGAGGTTTCACCTTCAAAAAGGCATCATCAAGACAACACTGAAAGCGAGAGTACATATATATAAGAAACCTAACCATACTGAAATTACATACGGTATACACTAAATACAGCATTACAAGAGTAATAATAATTTTTGCTAGTAATATAAACTTTGTTATGAGCACATATCACACGGGCAAATGCATATACAAGCTACTGTACATATAGTAACGAGAAAGAAACATGAATAAGAGTGAACACAGTAGATATAATAATGCATATAAGTGTTGAAATATAAGGGTAAAAACTGGCAAAAAATATATGCGTTTATAGCAAACGGGCAAATGAGCTAACATGTGACTGTACACAAAATAACGAGGGAAGGACATGAATAAGTATGAATACAATAAATATAATAAAAAATAATAATCGTAAATACTAAAACACGAGAATAAAACTTAGTACCGTAAAAACGGGGAAACCTCACTAGCTACAAAGCTAACTTAAAATGTAATTATGTACAACAGCATATTCTCAACATTACTAATCATGACCAACCGAGGGTGGGACGCTGCCCGCTGGTCACGCTGTTACAAGCTGTGGTGAAGTCAGGTGAGGTCTCAGATCAGACCTAACCCTGACTGGCCTCTCTAATCCTCCACGAGTCACGACCCACGTGATGGTGGAATCCTCCACGACTCACGTGATGGTGGAATCCTCCACGACCCACGTGATGGTGGAATCCTCCAAGACCCATATGATGGTGGAATCCTCCACGACCCACGTGATGGTGGAATGGCGCTTTTGGCTACATTTCCTTTGTCCGGGGATGCTACAGCGCTGGTGTCATTTACGTGGTTTATTCTGACATTGATCGGGGGTCTGTCATAAAGTGGGATGGTGGGAGTCCCCTGGAGGTCCCGGTCCAAGGCGCTATAGATGGCCATAATGTTTTATCTGATAGCACGAAATTTTGGGCAGTGGCAGACCATCATTCGGGCCAGGTTTAAGGTCTGGTGGGACCCCTTGGGCCGTCCCCTACCGGGGGGTTGCTTCCAGGGGAAACCAGTCTAAGCCACTATACGCAACCATAATTTTGTTTTCAACGGGGAACACGAAATTTTGAAAATGCTGGACTTCCACCCACACATGTTTTAGGTTTGGTGCGACTTCCGTGTTCAGTGAGGAGGGAGCTTCCAACGCGAACAGCCTCATAGCTTTTTATTACCCCAAAACAGAAAATTTTGTATAATGGTCGACCTCCATTAGGCCAGGTTTTGGCCAGGATGGAATCTCCGTGGGTCACCCCTTGCCCGTAAATAACTGTTTACCATACAATACTGCAAAGGTGGGTGTGGCTGTCAAAGTGTCGTTTGCCTTTTTTTATTCAAATGTTCCTCTGTCGGCCAGTGATAGTTAAAAACTAGGAAACGATATTGCAGAGGAGAACGTTTATCTGTCTTACCAAACAAAAACTGGCCATTTCATAGAATATCAGTTCATAGAATATCAGTTCACAGAATATCAGTGCTAACACTGGTACCGGTACGGCTCACTCCCAGATGAATAAAATAGTTGGCTTTACGTAATACAGACTATCAGAATTGCCCGGACCATGAGAGTTAATGATACCAATATTAATTTAACCCACCCAGATTCTATGATTCACTCTCAGGTACATAAAATAGTCTGACGGTATGTGGAACAAAATACGATTAGGCCGCGACAATAAGAGAATTAAATTACGGGATGCACTTTTACTCTCTTCCATTGATTTCACTTGTAAGCTTTCCTTTGAGAAGAATGATGAAGTTAGCTTTGCATGGAGTGAAAGAGTAAGAGAAAAACTGTCTCACCCCTTAACCACCTCCCTGCGGTACGTTATTCATCTTATCTCATTACTTTTGTAGGTTGTTGGACTGTATGTGAGAATTTAATGGAAACATAATTAGCGTACTACCCACCTACCAGCTTGCAGTCGTGAACTTCATACGTCCAAACTTTGTGGCTCCTTCCTTCGATGAATATTTGACAATGTCCATTTCTGTTCTTTTTCTACAATCCTGGGCACTAGCGGGTGTCACGCTACACCAGATGATTAATACTCGACTGATGAAAAGTAAAGGGCTTATCAAGGCTATATCCAACCCTCAGGTTCTCTTGAAAAAAAAAAAAGGAAAAAAAAAAAAGTCGTCTGCAAAGAGCAAGAATAAGACCACAAATATATCAGCGGGATGGGACTGTTGCTCTGCCAGAAACTTAGAAACACTCGCATGGGCTGTTGGGTCTTGAACCGGTAATGGCAGATGTCGTGAAATCTTTGTTGCGGGCTCTGTTATTATCCCATTCAGTATGATGGCGACTTTTAGAATTTTATTTGTCATTCAGGCAAAGGATTTTATTCGGAAATGGGACATTTAACGAAGTGAAAGGGTTAGCTACTCTCATTTCACACACGATTCCCTGTATTTTGATAAGCAACTTTTAGTTGGAAAAATATGTCAATACTGTATATACTTGTCATACTGATGGTCGATTAAAATACGAATTTATATGAGTAACTCATATAAATTCGTATTTTAATCTTCAAATGGATAGAATCCTGGCTGAAAGGACGAAAGAAGAGAGTATTAACAAATGGAACTAAGTCAGGTTGAGGATTAGTAACTAGCGGTGTACCCCAGGGCTCAGTACTCGCTCCCTTATTATATATATATATATATATATATATATATATATATATATATATATATATATATATATATATATATATATATGATCTTGACTTAGGAGTCACTAGCAGCACCAGCAAATTTGCCGACGATACGAAAATAGGGCGTATCATTAACTTGACTGACGATTGCCATAACTTAAGAAAGGACTTCGATATATTGTCCAAATGGTCTAAAACCTGGCAAATGGAATTTAACGTTGAAAAATGTAAAGTACTTAACGTAGGCAAGACCACTGGAGATACTACATACAGCTTAGATAACAAAGAAATTAGCAAATCGGAATGTGAGAGAGATGTACGAGTTTTGGTTAGTAACGACCTCAAACCAAGGCAACAGTGTATTAAAGCGAGAAATAAAGCAAATTGGGTCCTAGGATTTATTTCGAGAAGCGTGAGCAATGGATCATCAAAAGTAATACTGCAACTTTATCTAGCATTAGTAAGGCCACATTTACACTACGCAGTAAAATTTTGGTGTCCTTACTATAGAGTGGATATTAACTCGTTAGAAAATGTACAGAGAAGAATGACAAAAATGATACATGATGTTCGGAGCTCGTCGCATGAAGACAGATTGAAAAGATTAAGTCGGCACTCGCTAGAGAGGCGTAGAGTAAGGGGAGACTTAATTGAGGTGTTTAAGTGGATGAATGGTATAAATAAGGGAGATATTAGCAAGGTACTTAAAGTGAGCATACAGCATAGAACTAGATGTAGTGGTTTTAAAGTAGAAAAATTCCGTTTCAGTAAGGAAATAGGTAGAAATTGGTACATTGGTAATAGAGTAGTAGACGAATGGAATAAGCTACCTAGTAAAGTAGTTGCTGCCTCTTCCATTGAGAGTTTCAAGCATAGGATAGATAAGCATATGACAAATAAGGGATGGATATAGAAAAAAAAAATCTTATAACCAATACTAATTCATACTTTTTCCTTTTCAGGTTACACTACGATAGTCTCTATTCTCCTTTCACACTTTCCTATAAAATGTCCACGCCAGAGTTTCTGTACTGCATGATCTTCTTTCTGACTATTTCTTGACAGCTTCGGCTGGAGGGTTTGGAAGGCAGGGAACAGCCTTCTTCTTTGCTGTCTTTATCTCATTCTAGTAGTTCATTTACTCTTCTAGGAGCTGCCTAGCATGGGCCAACCGGCCTACTGCAGTTATCCTCCCTTCTTAAGTTCTTATGTTCTTATGTCAAATTTTTTTTTGTTTGCTCTTTTATAATAACAGATGTTTCATGAAATCTTCCATACTTACCACTGTTAAGGAATCTATGCGTTTTCTATGCCAAAATCTCCCTAATATTGTGAAAAGAGAAGCCTTGCCTGTTGGGATATCTGTTCTAAAACTGCAAATTTTGAGTTTAGATATATTTGTAAATAATAAATGAGGGAGGCAAATTTATGGGGTAAAATTATACTTTATATATATATATATATATATATATATATATATATATATATATATATACTTTATTTATTTATATTTTTTAATTTACTTAGGGGTGCCCGCCACCCGCTTACTTGTTGTAGTATGCCTTCATGTTACTAGTTAGTCACAAGCCAAGTGGTTTTCTGTAACCTAGAAAATAATAAACCACACTGGTGGTAACCATATAGCTTAGCCCTTGCGTAGAGGAGCAAGAGTATTGTCCCGTATTCCCTTCGGGCCTGATGGGACACAAAGGGGATTAGCAGTTCCACGCCCTCTATCCTTGCTCCCTGGCAGAGTAACAGGATCTTGGACAATGCACTACTAATAAGGAGCTTCGGGTGGCCTGTTGGAATGTAAGGGGTATGACTGATGAATGTAAGAGTGGAAGCAATGAATATGATCAAGAATACTAGGATGGCTGTGTGAAATGAAAATGAAAGGGTGTAAAATGGAGGAGTGGGAGGGTGTGAAGTACTTTAAGTCAGGTATGAGTGCGTATGGAGACGTAAGAACGAAACTGCTCTGTTGATGAATGTTGAATTGCTGAGAAGAATGAAAGAATATGAATATATCAGCTCGAGGTGTCTGTCTGTATGTATGTGTGTGTGTGTGTCTATGTATGTATGTGAAGTTCCAGGTTAAGAGGATGAGTAGCACTGATTATTGCACATGACCCCACGCAGTATGAGAGATAAAACAGGATTTAAGACCAGTTGGATGGAATGGTAGGACAGATGCCTAGGATTTATAGCGTTTGTGATGGGAAACATGAATGAAAGAGTTGACACCGGTCCCGAAAATGGAGTAATGAGTCGCCATGGAGTAACAGGGGAGAATGATAACGGACGAAGACTGAAAGACATGTGTCAGGAATGGAGCTTATACATTTATCATTCATATTTTAAACCCAAAGACACTGACAGATACACACAGTACAAAGAGGGTGAAACGAATGTTGAAAGGAGCCTGACTGATTATGTGCTGGTGGACAGAAACACAACTGGGAGAGTTATTGATTGATAGGAGGGCGGTGAGAGGACGATTTGGAGGTTTATCTGATCATCTGACTATGGTGTGCAATGTAAAACTGAAAAGTGCATGGGGGGTAAGAACAAAAAGGAATATCGCTAATCAGAGTGAAAGACTGAGTGAAAAAGCTGAAAAACACAGCAGAGGCTGATGAATAGGCTACCAGGTAAATGTAGGAGAGGAGTTAGAGAAAATGAACTGGAACGAAATGGATCTGGAAACTTTGGGAAGTGCGTATAGGGAATGTTTTACTGGGAATGCTAAGGCGGTATGTGGTGTTGTGAAGTTAGCAACTAGTACGAAAGGTAAGGTTTGATGGGATGCAGAGGCAGAAAGGGCAGCGGAGGAAAAGATAAATAAGTGGCTAGAGTCGATATAAGACGGGATCTAATGACAGAACTCGTATATATACTGAGACAAATTGGCATTTGAACAGAAGTATGAAAGAAAAAAGCGAAAGAATTAAATAATGATCTTGAAAGAAAAATTAATATAACGTATTCTGGAAAGATATGGTAAAATGTATAAATGAGCATGATAAGCGTGTGGAAGTGTGAAGGATAAGAGTGGAAGAATACTAACAAATGAAATTGAATTAAGGAGCAAATGGAAAGAAATATTTTGAAAGACTGGTGAATGGGAGTGGTGAAAGCAGGGCAGAAATAAGGACTTGTGTACAGAGAAGGAATGTGGTGCCGAAAAATGTATATGTAGGGATGATGAACAGTAGCAGAGAGACTGGAATGAAGTGTTTGTTGGAAATATGGAAGAAGGTTTGGATGAGTAGAACTGTACTAGCAGAGTGGAAGAAGGCCTTGACTGTACCCTTGAACAAAAATAAAGGTAATCAGAGTCATTGTAAAAATTACCGTCTGATGAGTGTCGTTGGAAAGGTATATGGAAGAATTATCATAAAGAAAGGAAGGAATCAAAAGCTTAGCGAGTGACGAACTGAGGTTTTGCACATGATATGGGATATGTGGATCGAATAATCGTAATGAGACAAATAATGCAGTAAGCTTGTGAAAATGACTGTGTGGTATTAATGGCATTTATGGATCTAGGAAAAAAAAACACACAAGGAAAATGGAGAGCAAATATGAAAGACGTTGTCTATGTACAGTGTTAAGGAAACCTGCTGAATGCCACTAAGTTTTATGAGGGTAGCTAACCTTGCATATGAGTACGCGGTTGACTAGGTGAGTGGTTCACCATTAGTACTGGAGTAAGACAAGGATGTGTGGTGTCCCTATGACTGTTCAATATTCATATGAATGTTGTTATGACTAAAGTATAAACTCAAGTACTGGAAGTAGAGTTGACAACAATAATGAATAGTGCAGGATGGAGCATTTCAAATCTGATGTGTACAGGTAATGCTGTGCTGTTGACTGGTAGCAGGCAGGAACTATGCTGACTAGTGCGGAGTTCTGATGACGTCTGCTAGCATCGTGCCTTGAAAAAAAACAAAAAAAATGTAGAGAAGCGCAGAGTGATGATTGCCGAGAGAGAAGGTGAACTCCCAGTGTGATGTTCTGGTAAAGGGATATTTGAACTGGTGAGAAAGTGTAAAAACCTGAAACCAGTGACAGAAAAAGGGAAGTAAATATGCAATGAAAGCAGAAGATAAAGTAGTACAGGAAAGGAAAGTGGACGGTGCTATGAAAGGCTCGATAGGAAACAGAGGTCAAAGCGAGGCAGTTGCAAGAGAAGAGGTTATAGTACCCCCACTAACCTACTGACGTGAGACTTTAATGTGACATGGAAACGGAAAAAAAAAAAGGAGTTAGAGCTGCGGAGATGGCATGCTAGATAAACGTGCGTGCAGTGCAGAGAGAAGACAGGATAAATGACGTGATTCGTGGCAGATGGGGAGTAAGGAAATCAGTGGAAAACACAACTGGAGAAATCGTGCTTAGATGGTATGGCTATGTGGAGACAATGGATATAAATAGGGTCAGGAAAAGCGTATAGAATGTGGTTGAATTCGACGGCAGGAGGAGCCATGATAGGTCAAAAAGAAAGTGGATATATATGGTAAATGAATGTGTGAGAAACAGAGGTATGGGCGCTCACCAGGCGAGGAAACTGACATGGATCGAGCTGGTTGGATGTACGGAGGAATGTATGTCGAAGGTCTGGCATTTTTTTATTTTTTTATTTTATCAGTCCTCAGACTGACTCTGACTGATAATTAATTACGAAACTAATGTGGAAAGGTGTACCTATCAGGTAGAGCCAGGCTTCCAGGGGCTTGAATGGTGTATGAATGGGTATAGTTCATTTCATTTAGACATGCTGTCGATCAGTTCTCCCACTGCAATGTTATTTCCTTTCCATGACTTTCTGTATTCTACCTTTCCCCACCCGCAGGTAGGGAAGAAGTGTGTGTGTGTGTGTGTGTGTGTGAGTGTGTGTGTGTGTGTGTGTGTGTGTGTGTGTGTGTGTGTGTGTGTGTGTGTGTGTGTGTGTGTGTGTGTGTGTGTACTGATACTGCTATTGTAAATGTAGTGGCTGTATGGCAAAACTGGGGTGCTTCCAAGCATTTGTGGCGTTGTGGCTAAACATCAAGAGGGATGAAGACTGTAGAATTCTTCCTCAAGTCTTATACCCATAAAGGTTGTTTGCTTAATTAACCCATATACGATGGACCTGATAATCCATCATTACTAGTTAATATATGAAGTATCCATTAATTGATTTCTTACGTTTCTGTGATTCATCGGAACTTCACTGTGTCCAGCTTCTGTGACACCGACATCGCCAAGGGTCGCACCTTCACCGCCTCTGGACGTGAAATGGTGCTCTTCTTCCTCGCCAGGACAAACTCCTACCAAGGCTGGTCGGCCACTCTGTCCTTCATTGCCGTGCCTGGCTGCTCGTGAGTTCCTGTGCTTTGTTGTAACACAGCATGACTGTGACAGTACCCTGTATTACCCTTATACTCGTATTTAACACATATACTGCATACACTGACACTGAGTAGTTCTTCATCTTTCTCCATTCTCAGCATTTTGATATGACAGAACACCACCAGTGCTAGCATTACACCTACATTCTCCAGTCTGCCTTCATAACTGACCTCGTTACAGACTTCTACAAAATATGTAGGGCATTCTGTCCTAATCCCTTAGTTGTTTCCTTGGAAATAGGACCAACAGTCTTGTGCAGCTTATCATTAGCTACTTATCTTCATACATTCTTTCCACTCCAGCACTGTTACCATTTAGATTTTGTTCCCTGCCTTCTTAGGTAGTTCATAAACTGAGTAATATGCACTTAGGCTGGATTCCTCTGAATACACTGGACACTCCAGGCATTCATATTTATCCACCGAGTCTCTCTCTCTCTCTCTCTCTCTCTCTCTCTCTCTCTCTCTCTCTCTCTCTCTCTCTCTCTCTCTTTGCATTGCTCTATAATGGTAAAGATCCGAGACTGCGAAAACATTTTCATATTTCTTGGACAAGCTTCCGGCATTTACTTCTGCCATGATCAAGACTAAAAAGAACAGAAATAAAACCAAGGTATTAAAAGCTTATTAATAAAAATACTATCTATCTATCTATCTACTGCCAGACGCCATAATCCCGTAAGGGGTGGCCATTTGACTTTGAGTTAGTTGTTTTACGAGGGGGGACACTAACCCTCCACCAACCCACTTGGTGACACGTAGGGAGCACGTATGGTTTGGTTATATGGTTACCACCCAGCGTTGTAAATGGTTTCTTGGCTTACAGGAAACCATTAGGCTTGTCACTCAATGTAAAGCCACCTGTAAAGGAAAGAAAAGCAATAAGAAATGACAGGAAAGATGGGAGAAAGAGGAAGAGAGGAGGACAGGCACAGAAAAAGAATGATACAGGCTACGGAAGAAGTAGGCAGCACTACATCAAGTGAGTGGATGATGGTCGCCACCACCTACCACTGATAAAAATACTAAAACTGGAATTAATCCGAAGAAAAGTGGTAAATTCTCGGAGAGAAAGCGGTTTTTAACTTGTCTTCCCGAGAATTATCTGCCATTGAGAATCAGAACCATCAAAAGAACTTCAATTTGCTTTTCGCATCAAAGAACTGAACTTCACTGATCACTCGTTTATCTTTTGAGAGACTTTTCAAAAGACCCCAAAATGAGGACATTTATAATCACACCTCAAAAGGCTTAGAGTATTTAGAGGCAATTTAAAACTTATTACTTTATCTTCCTATTAAAAGTATAATTCTTCTTTGTCAGAGAGTCTATCAACTGAGGAATTTAAGAGCTAGAGAGAGTTATTGCAGGACGATACCACTGATAACCAAGCCAGATAAAGGACACGGTGTACTGATCCTTGACTGAGACAATTGTGCCAGCAACATGAAAAGAATCTTTAAAGATGATGCATACGAGTATTGCTTGATTATTCAATCTGAAGACAAACTCAACAGTATGTTATGCCAAGCAAAGGTCAGTAACATAACAGACAATCACTTGCTGCAGACTATTCACAACGAGTTCAAAGCCAGGTATTCTTTACCGTCTACCGAAAGTCATAAACAGGGCAATCTTCTACGACCCATACTGTCAGCCATCGGCACCGCGAATTACAAAACTGTACAAAATCTCGTCCCCCTATTGTCCCCTTTCACAACTTCAAAGTACACGATCAAGGATTCATTTCCTTTCGTGAAACGTATACCTAAAATGACTTTTCTGATGCAATAGTGGCCTCATTTCGTAAGTCTAATTTGTATAACAACATTCATTTTGAAGAAACAATAAGCACATATGTAGACTAGGTAACTGAGAACATTGACATCGCTCATGGTTTTAATAAGAAATAATTTTGCCTACTTGTAGAGCCGGCGGAGAAAGATGTCACTTTTTATTTGCTGACACGCTTAATAAACAAGTAGACGGAGTAGGCATGGAATCCCGTTAGGCTGTTCCTTTACCGACATATTATGTCACCACGAGAAAATCTGGTTAGAAAATTGCCCAGCTCATTTTAAGCCTTTGTAGTAGAGGATATGTCGATTACTGCTTTTTAAGCATTAATTCACCTTCACATATACACCCAATCCTTATTTATCTCAGTTCTCAACATGACAATATTATTTTTATCTCAGAAGATGAACAAAATAGTAAAATTCTCTTACTTCACATGGAAACTGAACAACAGAACCATTCATTTGGTACAGCTATTTCTTGCAAGAAAACGTTCACAGGTCTTTTTACCAAATTCTACTCGGCTTTACCTCTCCAATGTAAAAGAAATTTTATTAGTATTTTACTCACACCTACATACAATAAATTATCATCGACATATGAAGAGTTTCACAAAGAATTCACTTTCATTGCTGATTTTTTTATTTGCTAATGGTTTCCCACGTCAATTCACAGAAACATACATTGGTTTACAGCTGTGTAAACTGCTTGCTGCTTCGATACCCGATCAAGTTCCCACAGGCAAGAGAGACTATATGTATATCTCAATCACTTATACAGGCAAACAGAGCAACAAAACGAAAGAAAAATTAGCTAAACTTCTAAGACAATCCTACTCTCAGTTTAACTACAGAAGAAAATTTAAACCACAAAAATTGATAGGGCAACACTTCAGGTTCAAAGACAGAATCCCTGACAACCTTCAGTTCTGTGTCATTTATAAATATACGTGTCTAGCATGCCAGATCGAGTATACGGATAGGACTTAACGGCAGTTAGGGATTCGTGTCAGCGACCATCTAGGCAAATCTTACTAAACAGATTGCTGTCAAAGCCGCCATACTCAGCCATTCTCCAACACTTGACCACCCTATAAACAGGACCCAGTTCAGTATTTTAGCCCCTTCACCTACAGGAACCAACCTGGACATCATGGACGCTTTATATACATACCAAATACATCTCCATATTAACGAAGCACGATACCCTCATACAGTTGCTCTGTTTCCCTGGGTAACTCTTCGCACAGATTAGTTTATTATTCTCTCTTTTGTTTCGCGTCCACATTTACTCAGGTTACTGTGCAGATATAACATGTACTGAGCGTGATCGACTGTAGACTGTTTTTCTTTATTTTATATTCATTTACCTTTGAATATTCTCAGGTTTTATTAACCACTAAATACATGGGTGTTCTAGTAACCAGACTGACTCGTCTTATCCTGATAATACTAAGTGCTTCACCATTTTGTCATTCCATTTTTTTTTTCTGTTTAGCTTCGGTGTAAACATACGTAGAATGTATTGTTATATTTTCGAATAAGCAGTAATTTCAGTTTTGTTTTGTTTTCACTAAATTTTAAGATCTTGGTTTTACTTCTCTTGTTTTTAGACGTGATCATGGCAGTAGTAGATGCCGAAAGTTTGACCAAGAAAAATAAAGATGTTTATCCTGTCTCTGATCTCCACCTTCGTTACACGACAAATTTTGCCTGTACAAAAGTATGTCAATTATAGATAGATAGATGGATAGATAGATAGATAGATATACTGGAGAGAGAGAGAGAGAGAGAGAGAGAGATTAACTAGCCATTACCTACCAATCATAAACCCATTCACCCATATGCAGACAACTCAGCGCTTCACAGTACCTTCACACTTACCACCCTTCCACAAAGTTTGGTATCTTTAACTCCCAACCCAACACAACAGTCTCCATATACCAAGACTTATCTGAGATACTGAATGGGGACAAATTAGTATTAGTTAGTGCTAGGAAGACCAAACTTATCCAGGTTACTAATAGACAGATACTGCCTGATTCCTACATTACCTTCAGCGCTACCAATATTCCTACCTCTAACAGTACTAAAATTCTTGGTGTATCGCATAACAGTACTTGGATCTCTCACTTTAATCGCTGCTGGCTAAAACCGCCTCAGAAAAGTTGGCCACCATACCACATGTCGTTAAGAAATACCTATTGCTTATTTTCTCTCATCATTCAGCGATCAAAGTTATCCTGATAATACTGGGGCACGATTTTCTCTTTAGTTTTCCCACCATTTTCGTCGCTTTATTATTCTTTCTTATAGGTCTACTGAGGATGGTTAATGCCTTCATGGTTTAATGTTTCACTAATTACATAATTATTTATTTACAAAATACAGCACCTCAGGCACAACTGATACCACCACGACAACTACTTTGCCTTCCACGACCACTAGACAAACTTCTACCACTACCAGACCATCAACCGCAAGATGCCTGGTGCAGAGATATAACGGGATCTACTACTGGACTTCTCCCAACTATGGCATCCAGAACTACCCAAACAACGCGAAATGTTACGTTAGTGCTCTGTGGGTAAGTGCAACTGTTGTTTCAAAGGAAAATAGTTGATCTGGCACTGTTAGCGTTAGGAATTTATTTCATGTAATGATACGATGTTCTCCTTTGTCCATTAAAATTATCCATTATGTACAGACGTTGGCAGATGCCATCTGTAATCAAAAGCAGTTTGCTCACATCAGTTATGTGCATTCTCTATCAAAGTAACATTTTTTATACCATTTGTCACAGCCATAAAAGCAAAGGTGATTATCAAACATTGTAGCTGACATCAGTTGCCAATTGGCATTGCCTCCTATGACAATCAATGTGTTAACATGTTTTCCTTTGTCCTCACCTCCCCTCCCCAGTCCAGCAGGAAGGTGATCGTCAAGTTGCTGAAATTTCAACTGCAGCCTAAAGTCAGTGGCCAATGTGTCGACTATCTTAAAGCCTACCAACTCTACGGCAGAACAAAGACGTGAGTTTGATTTCAGTACTAGACTTGCTTGAAATATTCTTATATTGTTCAGCAAAGAAAAAATACCCATATATATATATTGCTCAAACTCTCATTCGCGTTTCTCCTCAAATGTCACCTCTTTATTTCCATTCCTATGTCTGTGCAGCAACTAAACTCTTCGTCCGTCACCTCCAACAATACTGTAGTCTCAGTAACCCTATACCATATTACAAATACCCCTCCTCTCTCCCTTGCAGCTGACGAATTCTCACTGTTCCTAGGAACGATGCATGTTACTGCTTTGCATTTTTTTTTTTTTTCACAAACTATTCTCTCGGATCCACTTTTGTTTTTCCTGTAATCTCTACAGTCTTTATTAACTCACTTTTCACCAGTGTTTTCTCTGTTAATTTCTTCATATCCTTTTTAGTCCACTTTGTTTAATAATAAGTCTCCCCCATCATCTTTACATCTAATGAATATTTCGAAGTTCGTTTTTGCTGCTTGCATTTTATTATTTTATGTCTCCTTAATTTGCCGCTTGAAAACTCTTTCTAACTGCTTTTCCTTAACTTTTGAATTGCCACGATTTCTCTCAGCCAAAGAACATCTTCTGAAGAAAAAAATATATATTTTATGACAGACAAACGGTTAACCAAGATAATTCTACCTTCACAGACTGCTTGAATTTCATTCAGCTAACCAGATGCCCAAGAAAGCCTAATCAAATTACATGAGTGTGCCCATAGCAACAACAAGCTTAGCTTCTTATGCAGAGTGTTCCCTTCTCGCATTCCTGCTCCACTTCCACGCCTCCACTCTCTCGCTCACCCCTATCACTTACTTTACAGTATTTGCGGTCAGCCGAAGAAGGTCAGTCAGAAAGTTATAAGGAGCCCCTCGTTCATCAGCTTGGCCTTCTTATCAAACCCAAGCATCACTAGGCGTGGGTTCAACATTTCCATACAGTTTGAACCATCACCCTGCCATAAGGTTTGTCTAACCTCGTCTGTAATATTGTCTCTGATCCTCCACCAACATACACGTATTGTAACACCACCCTCCCTCTCCACTAATATCATCACATCACTTCAGAATAAGATGGCTAATTCGTGCCTCATAATAGGATGTATGGTATTAACAACCAAGGAGTGACATGTAAAGGTATGCATCGCCTTCTTTTGTGCTTAAAAAGGCTGTTAGGTCTCAAGGAACGGACAGCTAAGTTGTCTACAGTATGCCCAGAATCGGATTAATAAAAAATTGACCCACCTTCATATTAGCGGTGCAGGCTGTTGACAGTTGTTGTAGTTTTTTTTTTTTCTGTTTGCATTAAAAACACAGCGTTTATTGTTATGGAAAAAAGGCTGAAGTGTTCATAGTCAGTAATAGGAAACCCATTTTGTGTGAAAGTGGGTTGAGATGTTGGTACAGAACAAGACACTGAGATGTTAGTTTCACCCCTTCCTCTCTCCCAGACCATATACACGAGGAGTGTTGGCGATTCCGGTATCATATCTACCCCTGCCTTCAACAGGCCTCATGCAACAAGCTTCATGTGCTACTATCGCATTTTCGTAAGTGAGCGACTGTATCTCTGTACTGTAAATCTGTTTCCGTATTTCTTGTAATTTTTCTTACTATCGTTACTTTTCACTGTTTTCTGAACAAATATGAAGAACAACTTCCAACTTTATATGTTTGTGTGGACTTCAGTTATTTCCGTCAAGCAATCCCATGTCCAAGTTCATTTTTAATGAAACACTTCCTCGATTATGCAAAGTTTCCTTCCATAATCAGAGTTCACCAGACAAGGTAACGCATCAATTAATCTTTCTTTCCATGACACACTAGTTTAGTGTTAAGGGAGTAGCGTATAGTCACGATCAGAATCCTTTAATGCGTCTGGCAATATGAGTTCATGTTGCGAGGTTCCAAGCCTAAAGTAACTTTAGAAGTAGACACAAATTGTAAACAGCAAAGGGACAGTTTGATTCAATACTCCACTATCACTCCCTCTGAATGTTATTTGAGGCGCCTCCTGAAAAACTTTCATCTTTCCCCTAGGCTCCTAGTGGACGTCAGGTGAAACTGGACTACCTTTACGTGAGAACTCGTTGGTCCCGAGGCTGCACGGTGGACTGGGCTCTCGTGAACAACTATGGTCAGTACAACTTCCCACCGTCTACAAGCAAAATCTTTTGTGGGAGACGGAAGGTGACCAACCTCCCCAACTCCACCCAGGGTCGTATGTATTTGGCCTACCAAGGGTCCAAGCGCAGGAGTCGAGGCATGAAGTTCAAGTACACCATCGTCTAATTCCAAGACCTTAACCTGAACTGAGATTTATAAAATAACTTACAATAATTTCATTCTCATATTGTTTTGTTTTCGTGGGAAGAAGCAGTGACTTGGAAAAACTGTTCACTTTTCGATCCTGGACCTTCATGGAAAAAAAGAAAGTCATACTTATGACATGCATTTGATCGTGCGTTTATAAATCAACTTATTTTTTGCTTGCCTTCCCTCCAGCACGTTCGCAGAACAGGGTATATACTGTACAAGTAAGCAATATAACGATATTTCAACTGCATGAATATTTTCGCTTATTCTGTCACTGACTGTGAGAAATCAAGACTAACTCATGAAAACTGGTGTGAGAGGATAAAAAGATAACTTTTTAAATTAATCTTCCACATACACGATGGTTACAGCGTAAAACATTGGTGCACATTATTTGTATTATTTCACTTACAACAATAAAGCATGACTTGGCAACTTTTCTTTGCTTATTTATTTCCTTTCAAATATTTCGTTTTTATCACAAGACAAATTACAAAGATAATATGCTGTACTTGCAGCCCAGCATCAAATAAATTCTTTTCACTGTATGTAAATGACAAAAATCTGCGTTCTCTATCAGATGCGACGTTCCTCATATAATTTTTATTTAATCCCTTCATGAACCGCGGTAGTTGAATGGTTCACATTGCTAGATGTGAGGATGCTGGTTCGTTGGCGTCAGTGTTCGAATTCTGATGCGGCAAATTGACACAACTCTATGAGAGTGTCCAACTTTCAATACTCGTTGCATAGGGAGATAAAATGAGTTGCAAGGGTAACATCTACAAAGGGGTTCTCAACCTTTTCCCCACCAAGTACCCCCTGACTTATCCGACCATCGGCCTGTATCCACCAATAATCTGATACGGAATATAATATGATAAGTGAACCTATAGTTACATAATGAAGAATACAAAACATCAGCAATAATTCAGTGTAGAATGGTACTATACCGCCTATGGTAAGATTAACGAAATTATAATTACTTCATTTGGTAAGTAATCATTTACATCATGTTTTAAATATGACAATCAGTATTAAAGTGCAATGTGAAGGCTGAACGTGTTTTGTGCAAACAAGTTTCTCAAGTCGAGGAGCAGTATTAGACAGACATACTAGAAGGCCATGTTCCACATAAAGCCGTGTTCAGTGTTTAGTTTCCATGCTCAACAGTGTTGAAAATCCTTGCTCACATAGGTAAGTACTAGGATATATAAGCAAAATCCCCACAGCAACATCAGCTACAGCAGGGTAAAGCATACTCATTTTAGACCAGAACTTGATCACGGGAAGTGTTTCAAATGCATCGTTTGCAACAAAGTCATTCACCAACTCTAGAATTCTTCTTGTATGTTATCTGGGAGAGGGTACACATTAACAATGAATGGGTTTCAAATCAATTTTGATTCAAACTCGCTCAGTTCAAGAAAATAATATTCCAACTCCATCCACAAGGAGGAAAGATGTGTTTCCACAAGGTGCACCAATTCTAGTTTTCCAGTGGGTTTGCTTTTATCAAATGCCTCACTAAGGTGTTCAAACATGCTTATATTTTCGTCTCTGACTTTTCCTTCCCACAGCTCCAGCTTCATGTCCATGAAAACAATCACTTTGGTAAAACGACCTTAACTAGATAAGTTTAATGCGTTTAGTTATAAGATTATGTCCTTTAAGTAGGTCAGCTTCTGGACCCACCGGTTGTTTGACATTTTCTTGGTGAACTCAAGTGATTTTGTCTTGATGTCAGGTTTGAAGAATTCGGAAAGCTCCTTCTTCAGTGACACCATATTCCCCCTGTCAGGACTCCATATTATAAATACAAATCATAACAGAAAGCATGATGGATAAATAGATAGATTGAAAGACAGAGCACCAGACAAGGTGTGGGAACGGGATATTAGCTTGCAACTTTTTAAGTGAAGGAATGTTGATCGTGCACCAGAAGCAGTACACACACACAGACATACAGTATTCTAGAAGCTTCCACGACAGTACAGCACACGTGACACGACCCCTGTTACACGAGAATGTAGGATTCTGAGTTCAGAAGGAGACTGGCCATAGATCTGGCAGGTAGTAGGGAGAAGGAGGCTAGCAACATGGGCGAGAGAGAGAGAGAGAGAGAGAGAGAGAGAGAGAGAGAGAAGGAGGTAGCTCACGGGACTATATACTTCACTCATGTGTGAGAGACTTTGTTAATATTTCCAAGACAAATAAAAATAGTCCCATACTAATCTTTACCTCTCCTGTCATTGCATGACAAAAGGTAACGAAGATTATCTACGTACAAAACTACTCACGTATAACAACCGCTCGTCCACGAGTCTAATATATGTATAACTGATCTACAAAATACACTACAAGAAGCTACAAAGTTACTGTAAGATATGGCGGCAGCGAACGTACGAACCTCATCTACGAATCTACAGTGAATTCCTACAAAATACTAGCTACAAGCCTACAAGTCTACGAGCCTACAAGCCTACGAGCCTACGAGTCTACAAGCCTACGAGTCTATGAGTGTACAGTTGATTCTACATTATCAAGATTTAAAACAAATAATACCTATTACAACCAACAACTCACAACCAGCTCCTGGCAGTATTCTCTCTAACCCCCCTCGGTCTCCCTGATCACCACGCTGATTTAGACATGAAGAGGTCACAGGACGCCTTGCCAGTAGTTTAACAAAATATTGATACAAACAATCTTCCAATTTCTACGACGAACTAACGAACTACAACCATTTATGATCAACTACAAGTAACAGCTCTACGAGTCGTCTGTATTATCTTCTACACGCACCTACAAGTAGCGACATTCTCCATCCCACAACGAGTAAATCACAAGAGGAAAGGATCGAAAAAACATTGAGAAAGAAAAACAAAACAAGCAAACGAAGAGAGAGACACGACTCACAACTCACAACCACCTGACCTCACCCTCCTCTCTCTCCTACCTCCACCCAACTTCCACTGCTGACGCAGGAGTGCGAGAAGGTCAAGACAACGAAGCAAATACCAAGCCCATATTCACAACTCATCTTACTCACTTATCTTCACTCAAGTTACTCATCGCTACTCATTTACTCACCACAGCTACCAGTTTGGGAAGTCAGCGTCACCATACGTGTTTGCTGAGACGATGCCACGCCTATCAACGTGTGTCTGACACCCCTCAACACGTCAATCAACCCTTGAAGGACAACGCTATCACCACTTGCAACACCACTCACACCATTCCCACCACGGTAAAAACTAGTGAGTTACATAGTTGCTTCATTTATACAATACACAGTGGTAGACAAAAAACTTCAGCACAAACGTATAAAACATGCTGGATAGTTACAACTTACATACACATACTTACTTCAGTTATCTGCATAATTCAATCACTAAATAATCACCAACAATAAATATTCTACACTGTATATATTCATTCATTTATTATAGCATTTATATACTACCAACGAGTGTTACCATTTATACCTACATAAAATACGTATTTCATACATACAGCTATACATTACTACATTTACAAATATACCATCACAGTTACTCAGTGAGCGATTAAAAGAACTGTATTAAACATTTATTAATTAAAGCTACCTAGTGGAAACAGACAAATTAAGTTACAAGGAAAACCAGGAAAAGAAAATGAATGGCCAACACAAATGACGTTAGCAAGAATGAACATCTTCCACACAATCGTGAAGACAAAGATTTCCGCATAGTGCTGACACATATATTGCCCACGACAGGTACAAGCGAACAACAAGTCAGTGTACATAGTTAATACTGTATATAGTGTATATATATTTTTTTATGTAAAATAACAAAATACGGGGCTATATAACATCATTTACAGTAATATCTGTGCAATATAAACTAATTTTTAAAAAAGGTTCCCAAGGGAATTAGCCAGCACCGAAAAAGCGTACACATACGAAGAAAAACAAACTATAGAAAATCAATACATACAAAAGAAAAGAAAAGAAAAGAAATACAGTAAGATCACATAACAAACAAATGAAAGTAGGTGTAAGTGTTACTACAAATGCCAAAATACCACATAAACTCCTTTTATAAGTGAAACAAAATGCAAATTAGTATCCTCCACGAGCCAGTGGCATGGCACATCATCACTATCATCGACCGCAGCATGACCGGATGAGTGATGTCAGGACTACAATTATTACAATTATGTAATAATTGAGGCGTCTAGCAATAGATAGATAGATAGATGTAAAGACAAACGATTGCATTATGTTACACTTGCTACAATTATGTAACTACAAACGATATGTAACAATTATTTAACGACAAACGATTGCATTATGCTATACTTGCTATAATTATGTAACTATAAGCGATATGTAATAATTCATACAATGTTACAGTTATGCATTACCACAATATTATGTAACAATTCATACAATGTTACAGTTATGCATTACCACAATGTTACCACAATATTATGTGACAATTCATACAATGTTACAGTTATGCATTACCACAATATTATGTAACAATTCATACGATGTTACAGTTATGCATTACCACAATATTATGTAACAATTTATACAATGTTACAGTTATGCATTACCACAATGTTACCACAATATTATGTAACAATTCATACAATGTTACAGTTATGCATTACCACAATCTTACTACAATATTATGTAACAATTCATACAGTGTTACTACAATTCTGTATTACCAGAATCATCACACAAGTTAGGTGAAATATTAGACATTACTTAAGGGATAACTCAATATGTAATATAATGACCTAGCAGTATTACCATTGCACAATTATATGCGTATGTCTGTTATACATACACATTTTACAATATGTCATACCATAACCAATTTAAATATGTTGCATTTGTTCAATTATGTATACAACTTGTTTAAAATTTAATATTACTGGATCAGTACAATATTATATTTCATGAATATTATGTCTATACAATATTATAATCAGTATTATGTATTAAGAGTGAAGAAGAAGAATATT
Source organism: Coenobita brevimanus (assembly GCF_032717465.1). Taxonomy (NCBI): domain Eukaryota; kingdom Metazoa; phylum Arthropoda; class Malacostraca; order Decapoda; family Coenobitidae; genus Coenobita; species Coenobita brevimanus. The sequence goes on from NC_137014.1 coordinate 13,898,608, forward strand.
ATGTATTAATAAATTAGCATATGTCAATGATGATTGCTGTCGGAGGACAGCCAGCTGCGTGACCGAGCAATGTCAGGACTCCATATTATAAATACAAATCATAACAGAAAGCATGATGGAGAGATAGATACATAGATAGACAGAACACCAGACAAGGTGTGGGAACGGGATATTAGCTTGCAACTCTTTAAGTGAAGGAATGTTGATCGTGCACCGGAAGCAGTACATACACACAGACATACAGTATTCTAGAAGCTTCCACGGCAGTACAGCACACGTGACACAACCCCTGTTACACGAGAATGTAGGATTCTGTGTTCAGAAGGAGACTGGCCGTAGAACCAGCAGGTAGTGGAGAGAGTGAATAAGAAGAGGGGTCCAACTAGACTTACTTTGTATATTAAGTCTCTGTATAATACATACGCTGCTCAACTTAGACTTTCTCTGAAGATAATAAATCAAGATCAACTCCCTGTATTCATCTTTAACTCCTCCTGCTCTTCAATTGCCAAAATAACTTTAAACAAAACTCAAGACTCACCTATTACAAGAATTAAGAGTTACATATGTGTAAATGTTGGCTACAAAGCTTTAACACCCCGTGACAACCAGTAAATTTCAGTGTGAAAGATTAACACTTTTTCATCTGCTCCAAACTCCTGGCACAGTAGTTGGAACTTGATTTAATGGTATTTAGGTCTTCTTTCAAGATTCGCCTCACTCACTCTTCCTCGAAACGGTATCGACTGCCAAGCACTGCTGGTGTTCCGTCAGTTGTGCACTCAAATATATTATTCCAGGAAAGTCCTTCAGCCTATATAAATTTTGAAATTTCATAGAAAATGGCTTTACCTCTTGTAATTGACTCAAAAACATGACAGAACAAGATACCCTACTTGAAATTTCCACCACTGATGTACAAACACCAGAAGATGTGCACAAGCAACCACGTCAGTTGACTCATCAAGCTGAATTACAACTTTATCTTAAGACGACACCTTCATTTCAGCAGTTACTTGTTGTCTGATATCTTTAGACGTATTGTACCTAATATTCGTCGATGAACAGTATAATTTAAAAGGGGTAGTGATGTGACCTGCTCGGCATCACATCGCACAACACGTTGGATTAAATCTTTACAGCAGGGGTCGATTAACTTCTCTGCTATGTTGTGAGTTTTTTTTTTTTTTTTATCTTTTTCCTGTGCAGTTCTCAGTGATACCATGCATGATGCACGTAACCCAGAGTCATTTTGTTGACCGAACTGTCCCGTAAGATCAAAGCTTGCTCGCTTCAGTCCCTCCTTTTGCTAGAATATGGCAAGTTTCTTACTTTCCAGATTCGAATGACAGCTATTGAATGCCGCCTGAAAAAACTTGGTTTTCTGCACTCCGATGATAAAACTTTGAAATTCACATCCGTTATTGACAATAGTGGTGAATTCATACTGAATGTAGCTTCCGTCATCCTGACATTTCATCGCTGATGAGGCCATAACGGTATCAAGAATTTTTGTTAATAATTACTTATATAACCAAAGCCATAGATAAAGTCACTGGCATTGACAGGCAGTTATAATATCGCTACCGTCATAAGATTACACAATAAAAACACCATCAGACTCTCCTATTAGCATCACTGTCCCTTGATCACACTGTAGAAACACCTTAAGGCAGTGATAATGTCAAAAGATCAAATATACCACCAGGAAGTCAAATTATTAATACCGTCATAAGATCATACAGTACAAACAACTTCAGGCATTATCACACAGCAGAAACAATTTCAAGCACTTATAACACAATAAACAATAATAATGCCATCAGACAGTCATATTATCTCCACGGTCGTAAGATCATACATTAGAAACTACTTCAGGCACTCATATTACCACCATTGACAAAAGAACAAACTAACTGGAAAGCACTCAGAGAGTGCTTACCTTCGCTAACACCAATAAATTATGAGATTTGCTGCTCACCAGCCACACATACGATCACTGTCATAAACAGGAGTTTCCAAAATGCTATATTACCACTAAGTAATTGTAATTACCACAGTGCTGAAAAGAAAAATAACACTAGCGACAATATCATCTTATAAAAACTAACACAACACGATCTCTCTGTCTATATAGGCTACCTAGGCTGCTTCCCCCAAAGAAAGAGAGATAGCAGAGATAGGACGACACACTCCCAATTTACTCATCCACACACACACACACATTCATTCACATCTTATCCCCAAAGGGAGAAGGGACAGATCCTCACCGCACCACACCGCACGACGGTCAACTGCGCTATGCAGTTAGCGACACCCGCAGCAGGGGATGACTGCAGAGCTGGTTTACCTCTGCCTCACCATAATGGACCCATCCGCTTACTCCAAAACTGACCTGATCAGCTGATCGGACCAAATGCGGGAGAATATCCCCTCAGCGCTGCATCACCATTTATTCATTCAGCTTCTCTCCAATCATTCCTATCACGCACAGCCACTCATCCTTGCTCAACAGACATCCCTTTCGCATCCAACACTCTCCACACACTGTCCACCCATCCTATTCGTGGCCTTCCTCTCAGCCTTACATCTCTCACATCTGATCCAGTTATCATTTTCACCAATCTCTCATCATCCTTTCTTTCCAAATACCCACCCCATCGCAACACCCTCTGCTCAGCTCGATCAGCCATCTCCCACACAACTCCAGTTCTCCTTCTCACTTCATCATTTCTCACTCAATCCATATGCGTCACTCCACATATACTCCTCAGAGACCTCATCTCCATTAGGCTACATTCAAACTTTTCATCTCTGCTACACCCATATTCCATGTTTCAGCCCCATATAACGCAGTCGGTACCACAACACCCTCATACAGTATTCTCTTTAAATCTATTCTAAGCGAATGACATCTAAACATTGTTTTCATTCTTCCCAGCATCGTTCCTACTTCATTCATTCTAAACTCCACTTTTGTATCTATTTTTCCATCCACAGCAACACTCTACCTCCTCAAGCAATTCACCATTCAGAACTATATTCATATTTCATAACTTTACTCTTATTCTCATTTACTCTCAATTTCCTCCTTTCACACACCCTTCCAAACTCCTCCACCAACTGTTTCAATCTCCCCTCTGAATCAGCCACCAGTGCAGTACCATCTGCAAACTGCAGCTGATTCAGATTCCACTCTCTACCATAAGCATTCATCAGACTCAAACCTCCACCTAACACTCTTGCATTCACTCCCCAACAACACCATCCAAATAAATATTAATCATCCAAGGTGACGTCACACATCCCTGCTGCAGCCCCACTCTCACGGAAAACCAATCACTCACAGTATTTCCCACTCCTACACACGTCTACTATTTACATAAAAAAGTTTCACTCCTTTTAGCAACCTACCATCAAGTCCATACAATCTTAAAACAGTCCACAAAGCCTCCCTATTAGTTCAATCATACGCGTTCTCTATATCCATGAATGCCCAAAACACATCCTTAAATTTCGCTAAATACTTTTCACACACCTGTCCCACAGCAAACACCTGATCCATGCATCCTCTCCCTCTCCTAAAGCCACTCTGCTCATCACCAATCACTCCCTCTGTACCCCCTATAACTCACTTAATTAAGACTCTACCATACACCTTACCTACAACACTCAACATACTTATACCCCCGAAGCTCATACATTCATAATTATCACCCTTACCTTTAAACAACGGAATCACAAATGCACTTGTCCAGTCAACTGGCACCATACCTCTCACAAAACACACATTCAACAATCTTACTAACCATTCAACAATAGTTGCTCCACCACCTTTCAAGTATTCCACAGCACACCCATCCATACCTGCAGCTTTCCCAGCTTTCATCTCCTTTACTGTCTGCTGCACTTCCTCCATCGAGGAACACACTGTTGATGTATGAACATACGTTACTTAGGTAAACAAATATGTCTGGAGACAGTTGTAATATCAAATCTCAATATGCAGTTGACACAGTTTTAAACTTCACTTCATCCAGTTTTGATTACTCATTGTACAAACTAAATTGTCAAAATAATACCAAATATATCTGTGTAGTCTATCACTCCCCCAACGCTTCTTCGGAACCCAGTGTATTTGATTCCATATCCACACAGTTGAGTAACCTTAACCTTGCCCCTAGCACCTAAATTACAATTTTGGGTGATTTTAACATACATAATGTTGAATGGTTATTGCATTCTGCCAGGACTGATGACGCTGGTCTAGAGTGCGAGCAGTTTGCAGAATCGTTTAATCTCACCCAGCTGGTAAAGCAACCAACCAGAATACCTGATAATCCTGACCATAATGCCCATCTCTTGGATTTGTTCTTGACAAATAATCCAGATCAATACAGGATAGAGGTACTGTCACCACTTGGATCCTCTGACCACAATCTCACATAAGCCTCATTAGTTAACCCCCCCACACCTCCCCATTCTGAACCTGTCAGGGTGACCCGATGGCACTTTGATAGGGCAAACTGGGATGGATTTAGAAATTATCTTGCTGACATTCCATGGCAGTCTTTCTTCTCTAGTGATCCCAATTCTACTTAGTCCCACATTTGCGACTTAATACTAGCTGGTATGGATTTATTCATACCAAGTCAACAGTTCACTAAAAGATCGAACTCTCCAAAATGATTTGATGGCAACTCTGCCAGAGCAACGGCCCAAAAGTCATTAGCATATAACTCTTGCTTGAAATCAAAAACATCTGAATCACTCTCTCAGTTTAAAATTGCTAGAAATCATGCAAAAGCTGTAATAAATCTAACTAAATCAAACTTTCCTCAAAAGCAAGCATCAAAACTACTTAACAACCCTAATGACAATAGAATATTCTGGTCAACTCTTCTTTCAATAATAACTTTAACAAGCCATCATCCATTCCCCCACTAAAATCTTCAGATGGCAACATTACAAATGACCCGCGTGGGAAAGCAGATATTTTTGCTAGTACATTTGCCAGAAATTCTACCATAGACGTCCCAATATCCCAGTCCTAGAACTTGACTCTCCCGAAATTGTTCCACTTAAAATACAGACAAGATACGTAAAAAAAAAAAAACATCCTAGACAATTTACCTACCAACAAAACTCCAGGCCCAGATGGAATTCCGCCAATTGTTTTGAAAAAATGTTCCCCTGAACTTGCCTCTCTTCTAGCTAAATTATTCAGACTATGCATACGTACTTCGTCATTCCCAAATTCATGGAAAGAAGCCAATATCCACCCAGTTCCGAAGAAAGGAAGTTCCTCTGACCCCTCTGATTACAGACCAATAGCTGTCACATCTTCTCTTGGTACGGTATTTGAAACTTTGATTAATAAGCACATTGTTAAACATCTTGAATCCAACAACTTAATTAGTGATAGACAATATGGTTTTCTCCACAAAAGATCCACCATTGACATACTCAGTCTCTTAACTCATACCATCCATCAAATCAACTGACCTACATGGAGAGACTCATGCAGTGGCCCTTGATATTTCTAAAGCTTTCGACAGAGTATGGCACCGTTCCCTGCTGTCCAAACTCCCTTACTATGGACTAACGTCTTTTGTTCCTTTGATTTCTTCATATCTCTGTGACAGGAAAATAAAAGTAAAAGTAGATTATGTATATTCCAATTTCCACTCAGTTAATGCATGCGCTGTAGGGGGCGGACAGCTCGGGACAGGGGGACAGATTATAACGCTACACCGGCGTGCCGTTGGGGTCAGTTCTTGCGCCAACCCTGTTCCTGGTTCATATTACTGATCTCTTATCTGTCACCCACAATCCCATCCACTCATATGCAGATGACTCAACACTACATAGTTCATTCACACTCAGACATCCATTTACAAACTCTAATATCTCTACCTACCAACTCAGTACAGCCATCTCCATAAATCAAGACCTATCTACGATCAGTGAATGGGGACAAAACAACCTTGTCTCATTTAATGCTAGTAAAACTAAATATATACAGTTTACTAATAGACAGATATTGCCAGATTCGTATATTACCGTCAGTGCTACTAATATTCCCATCTCCAAAAATATTGAAATTATTGGCGTCTCACTTAACTATGCCCTCAGCTGGACCTCTCATGTTAGATCACTTGCTAAAACCACCTCAAAGAAACTTGGATTATTGTGCAGAGTCTGTAACTTCTTCACTGACGAGCAGTTAGCTATAAATTATAAGAGTCATGTGTGCTCTCAGCTTGAGTATTGCTCACCCTTGTGGAATGGATGTGGAGAGGTTCCATTAAAACAACTAGACAAAATTCAGAACAAAGCTGTTAGAATTATTAACAACCCTGCCATTACAAATGAACTACCTTCCCTACAAGTAAGAAGGAATGCTGCCTCCCTTGCATTATTTTACAGATATTTTTATGGCAAATGCTTAGACGAAATTACGTCCATGGTGCCACCTCTCCATGCCATCCCTCGTGCTACACGGGCATCTGGTAGCGCTCATGACTGGAATGTCACTCAGCCATATTGCAGAACATTTGCCTATCAGAATTCTTTCATTCCCCGAACTGCATCTCTTTGGAACTCACTTCCCCAGAGTTGTTTCCCTCCAAACTTCAACCTACAGCTGTTCAAATCTAACTGTTACAGATATTTTATGAACAGAGGACACCAGTAATATGGTGCATGGATTTTTTTTTTCTTTTGTTTTTCCTTTCTCTGTTCTGTTAGCCTATTTAAAAAAACACACACACAAGACGTAGATTAGTTGCAGTTAGCTAACTGTAACGAGACAGTATCCCCATCCTCACTCAGGGCTGCTGTTTGAATGTGAACCAACCTGATACGCATATCAATCTCCGTCGTTGTCTCTCTCTCTCTCTCTCTCTCTCTCACACACACACACACACACAATACATTTCCTTATCCATGTAAGTACCCCCTGGAGACCTAATTGCAAATCCCTGGGGGTTTGCAAACCCCAGACTGAAAACTCCTGATCTAAGAGAATTAACTGCGTAATATGTGGTACTGCTACTTAACCCCAGTTTTTCTGGCCGAGCAGACCCGTCTGCCACAGGTAAGCAACTGCTGCAGGTATTCGTAAAACACACTATAAACATCATGTCTGAATCCGCCAGCCCCTTTTGGCAGACAGCACCTCACCAGTGTCAGACCAGGGGCATTCCCAAGGTGAGGTGCAAGGAGAGATGTGGAGGTTTGGCTCCTGGGTGGACGCTGTAGTTGCTCCACTCACCGTGAGCATCACCACCACGAGTAGGCTCCGCGTCAGCGTCTGTGGTAAACTGTATCCCGGGACAGTTGCTGAATGACCCACCACAGGCTCAAAGACCTAAGTTACAGAGCCGAGCATCATGGCTAAGCACCTCACTGTGTCTGCCCTACCTTTACCTTTAACTTTCAGAACATGATGTACTCCGTGATCTTAAAATCGTTTTGTGATTACATGAATAAAGCGTACTAGAGGTGTTATATATTGAGGTTATATATGAGAAGAAAGGTGTTATATGAAGGTTGCCAGTGCATAAGTAAATAAATAAATCAACAGACAAGAAGGAGCACTTAGACAGTGCAACACCTGCGCCCACCAATTGGTCTAAGAGCCGAACACATAACTTTGCCTTGTGACGTTCACAATCAACAGAATACTCTTAGAATCGAATTACTTCTTTCTAGACTGACCCTTCAATCTTCCACATAGTTTGTCCACATCAGATCAAAACTGAGTTGCCTTTGCCGTATGTCCTTGACATTTCACCGTTCCCTGTGACCTTGACCTTCAACTGCCTACTCTCAAGATCGAATCCCATTATCCCTTCTTATCCTGAGGCCTTTGTTATATTCTAACATGTCCAACGGGTATGAAATAATTATGCAGAGGGAGCAACAAAGCATATGTTAAATAAAACATTAAATAAAGACACTTAATTTACATACAGTTAACTTTACAACAAACAACTAAATACAATAGAAAATATGCATGAACGTTCTTCAGCCATTATAGTACAGCCACAGATTTACACAGTAACATCAGCTCTGCCAATAACTCAGTAACTGAACTTTACTTTTTGCTACAAAAAATAAAATAATATGACCTTTAAATTCAGAAAGCACTTAATGCAAGTACAATACAATGCTTATCTGATAAAACAACAGTGATGTGAGGCACAGAAATGATGCTCAAATTCATTTAACCCAAATGCACGGCTGATGGCATTGGATATCGGAAATGATGTGTTTGGAAATGCACCGCTGACGGACGTAGCCATTTTCCTTTTCCCAACTTGATTTTAAAAGACCGCCATTTCCTTTTGTCACCACGGTATCATGCAAGTGTAGGGGACGCAGGAGGATGGGACTGGCAATTTACTGCACACTATGGAATGGTTAGGAATAATGATTTCTGATTCCACACCATCCAATTCACTCGCCACCGACGATGCCTACTCAACCCGTGCCATCTCCACCCCTGCAAAGCTGCCCACTCATGCAAAGAATGGATAAAATGAAAGTTCAATCATGAAGAAACTGGAGAAGACTGTTTTCATTGCTGAGTGGGTATGAGGGTCAGGCAGTCAGAAGTCACGTAAGGCACAAGCACCACATTACAGCCACCCAACCTCCTTTACAGCGCCCATCACACCACCGTCTCACCGCCACTCACGTCTGCCCATCCTGGTAAATTTGTACATAAAAATAGAAAAAACAGTGATATAAAGACATAAGGAAATTTTCATTCCAGAGCATATTATTAGGAAAGTAAGTATTCACACTGCTTTAGTGAAGTAAGATTTTAGAACCATAAGTGCAATATATTCAAGTTATTAAAAGATAAGGAAAACTACAGCACCAAAAATAAAGGTTCCGGCTAAAATAACCATTTAGAAATAAGTGCCATTTCTACAGTGAAGTAGGAATTTAGAAAAAGAAGTGCATTACACGTAAGTGGTCTTGTTGTTTTTAATGCATCAACGACTCAGTTCTTACACCAATCACCCAGACAAAAGTTTCCACAGGAGTACCCACTAACGTTTGATAATATCCGACTCAATCCTGCATCATCCTTTAACATACTTGGGGTTTCATTCTCTCGGGACTTATCTTGAAAAGATCATAATATTATTACGTCCCTTGTAATATCCAGTTCAAAGAGATTAGGTGTGCTAAGCAGAATCCGTACCTTCTTTACCGCTGCACAGTTGTTGACTTTACACACGGGTTTTGTTCGCCCCTGTATAGAGTACAGCTCTCATGTGTGAGGAGGCTCCTGACATGCAGCTATTCTCAATAGGGTGCAGTCTGAGGCTTTTCGTCTCATAAACTCTCCTTCTCTTACTGGTTCCCTTCAACCTCAGTCTCTTTGCCGCACTGTTGCATCTTTATCTCTTTTCTGTCCTACTTCAATGGTCACTTCCTCTGAACTGTCTGCTTGCATCCCTCCACCACTACGGCGGGTGCATAGCACCCATCAAGGAACAAACTCTCATCCCTTTTCTGCCCAACTCTCTAATGCAAGAGTTGACTGTTTCTCCCAGTCCTTCATTTATGCAACAGGTCAGCTCTGGAACTGTCTCCCTCTGTCTGTATTTTCTACTTCCTATGATCTCCAGTCTTTCAAACGCAGTGTGTCCAGGCACCTCAAAATGAACGGATCCTGAATTTGGCTCTCTTTTGCATTGTTTTTGTTTTTTTCTTGGAAGGAACGATTTGCTGACTCCTGGCCTTTGGTTCTTTCTTCCTTGCATAAAAAAAGTAGGACAAGTGAGCAAGTCTAGCTAGGCATTGAGAAGCGAACACCAGGAAGTTCCATTCTTCCCGAACTTCCCTGGCTTGCGCAGACAACCTGCCCTAGTCGCAGACTTTGACGCTCCGCTGCACACGTGCTTACCGACTCCAAAGGTGATCTCTTATCCAACCTCGCGTTCCACATCACATCCAAAAAGACCCCTGGAGGCACTTGCAGTGGAGAGACGAAAGATTGGCATTTTGCTTTTCTACTGAATGTTTTTAGGTGGTGCAATTGTTGAGATATGATAGTTTAAAAGCAACCAATTTTCACAAATATTCCTGTGTACGGCAAGTGGTACAGTAGATTCAATTCCGGGCTTTGGTTAATGCAGTTTTATCAAAGCATGGAGAAAATTATCAGAACATGGAGACCACCTCTAACATTTCTGCAGCAAGTCATGTTCCAGTGTAAGGACTGAGGGGAAGAGCACTCTCGTAAAAAAAAAAAAAAAAAAAAAAAATCATTATTTCTGAATGTATCTGAAATAGTGTAAACAATGAGAAATAAAGAACACCATGTGCATTGCAAACACACTGTTTATTAAATCATTTTATAAATTATAAGAAAGTACTACAGTATAAAAAACTTAGTAAAGCCCTAACACCCCCTCGCCCTTTTATGCAGTCGTTTTTTGAAAGCATTAAGAAGTGGTGATTATCTCTATCTAAACTTAACAAATCATGATTATTTTGTCTATCTTCTTATCCTCTGTCTATCTTTTTCTCATTTTTCCTGCTCCTGTTGTTTTCATCATTTTTATCCTTTTCCCTTTCCTATTTTCCTCACTTTGATGTTTGTATCTCTCTCGCTTATTCCTTTTCTTATCACATCCAAAGGCCATAAAAGAAAGCAATAAATGAGGGAAATCAGAGGAAATGTAATTAATTGGAATTTTTGAAAACTGAGTCACTCCGGTTCACTTATCAGCTGGTACCTACATGTTTACATAGCGCACACCCTCCAAACTGGCTCTTAACTGACAACCCCTGAAGCCTGGTACTGAATCTGGCACACCGCTCACTGAACCCAGGGATATTTACAAAACTTGTTTGTTTTCAAATCATCATACCTCAGCAACTACAACACCTGTGACATTAAATAAAAGGCCAAAATACTCACCGGTCTTTCCCCCGGCTGTCTAGCTGGACGCATTGTGGAGCCTGGAGGCAAAGAATAGAGGTCACTCTTAGAGTAACGGCAATGCTGCATCCTGATAAGCATGCATATCTGTGGCTACAGCAGGCAATCTGTGCAGGCCAGCATGGGGTAGGCAGGATGAGGCTCCCCCACTCGGTTTTCCCACTCGTCCCACTTACGTATAATGAATGCACTTATTGTTCTAAATTCTTCATTCATTACAGGCATGGCACTCATTTCTAAATGGTTACTATAGTCATAAGACTTATTTTCTGTACTGTAGTTCTCTTTATACATTACTAACTCTTGTATAACGCACTTTTTCTAAAACCTTACTTCACTAAAGTTATATCAGTTCTTACTTTCATAATAACACTTATTTTCTGTGCTGATATTTTCATTATTTCTCTACTTCACTAAGGCAGCTGAGGCAAGTCACTCTCCATGTTGTAACTTCCTCCTCAGACATCCTCTCGCCACTCAACAATGACGACACTGCCACCTCTAGTTCCCTCCCGATCGCAGTCACTCAATACCTTCCTTGCATTGATGAGAGGCTTAGCAGTGATGGAGTGAGAAGGGGTAGGTGGGTGGATGGAAGCAATGGCAAACGAATTGCTCGAAATGGAATAGGAACCCATAATTCCTTGCCCTTCCCTGCCACACACTAGAGTGCCAGTGCCATCCACCTGTCTCCATTGTGCTTGCATGATGCACTGGTGATAAAAGGAGACTGCAGTAACTTCAAACTGCCGGGGGGGGGAGGGGAAGTAGAACGGCTACGTCTGTCAGCCAAGGTTTCTTGAACACCTGATTTCTCATGGTCATTGCTGGTAACAATGCCATAGGGGTTAAGGGATGGGTTGGGTTTGCCACCCTCTCTCTCTTTGTCTGTACATATATATATATATATATATATATATATATATATATATATATATATATATATATATATATATATATATATAATTAATTCTTAACTTTCCACAGTTCAAACAGCTAAGTAAATCCACTGCTTCAGTTGGGGCAAGGTTTGTTAAATCCATAATCCATTTGAACCAGGTCCGTTAGGGCGAAGATTTACTGTACAGTCTTAGTCACCTTTCATGATGGTCAGCCTTCGTTCTCATGGCTGTGGAGGTCACAGGGTATGATGCCCCACCCTCGACACCACTCTGTCCAGGCCACGCTCCTTTCTTATGCTGGTTCACTTAGCATTTCACCATGCTAAAGGAAATTGTCGGTGGAGAAGTTTCGGTTCTTAATCAGCAGAAGACAAGCTGTCCATTATGATATTTCTAACTCCCTTAACATGATGTACCACAAGACCAAACACCTGTAGAAAACAAACTTCATTCATTTAATGCTAGATCTTATCTTTAAATTTAACCCTTTCACACACCATATGTTTTCAGTAAGTTTTGGTTCCACGCATAGAACCAAAACCCTTGCTCAGGCTGGCTCCGCTCGTGTTTCAAGGAAAAAAATTCTATGGCCTAATTTACCCTCTTCGGAAAGTGTTATATTGTTATAAATCGCTTCCCACCATCTTTGCTGATGTTAATACTATCAGATAAGAAAAAACATAAAACAGATGAATAAATGTACAGAAATGAAGCTAGAATAAACCGTACAATATTTGTGTGAAAACTAGCTTCTCATAACTTCCCAACATCACCATGAAAAATTTCTCCCGTGATGCGGAATTACAAAGGACATGTCTATATGCAGAATTTCACGATCTTTCATATGAGAAAGTTTCAAGTTGATATGTCCAATAGTCTTCAAGTAAATTGAAAAAACTACGAAAATTGCCTAAAAAGGTCTGATTTGTTTATTATTTTGTATGTTATTAATGACACTGTAACAAACATATATGTAAATTCTATCCAGTTTTGTAGCCTAAGGTTAATGAAGCCCATGATATACTTCACACTGTTATAACCCTTATTGTTATTGAGAAAATGCATTTTGAAAAGTTACGATGGGTTGCGTGCAGTGACAGCACCAACGCTCCGGCTCACAGGCTGAGTATGTTCGTCTTTCGCAGGTTTTCCCCAATTATTTGCATACATAGGTTACTTTCCTTTACAAAAGTATGCATAAGAAATCATCTGTTTGATCATGCTTTCTTCAGATGATGCGACCTATACTTTACGAGTAACATGACTGAGAGAATAGCAATGAAATGCACCACATTTTCCCTATGAGAATTATATAGTAAACACAATTTATACCTTACAATACAATAGTATAAAAACCAGACAAATAAGCTGGTAACTCACGTCCTATAGCAGTGTTGTAGTGTTTCTTGAGAGGAGATGGATTTGCAGAGAGGAGGACAGGTACGATCACAGCCTGTGTATGTGTGTGAGTATTTGTAATGTGTGTGTGCGTGTGTGTGTGTGTGTGTGTGTGTGTGTGTGTGTGTGTGTGTTTGCAATGTGATTTATTGCTGTGTGCTTTCATCAGTATGATACTGATGAAACCATAAAGATGGTTGTGGTGGTGATGGTTGTGGTGTCGGTTGTGATGAAGATGGTTGTGGTGCTAATGGTTGTGGTGAAGATGGCTGTGGAGGAGATGGTTGTAGTGGTGGTGGTGGTGCTGCTGCTGATGGTTTATATTCAGGGGAAATGAAGTCTGAAGGGGACAGTGACTTTGCTGATTTAGCAGGGGAAGATGTTATGGAAATATCTTGGATGGGTGATGAGATGTGGGCAGGATGGATTGTGGTGAGAGTGTAGGGTGACTGTGAGGGGAATGAGGTCAGTCTTTGCAGTGGGGGGATGGGAGAGAGGTCGAGATAATGCAGCTCATTCTCGAGGGTCAGGATGGTTCCAGTGGTGGCAGGCGTGACGTCAGCGGTGGTAGGACTGGTGGAAGTGATGGCAGTGGTGTCAATGTTCATAGGACTGAGGGCAGGGATTTTGATCGTCACAGGAGTGATGGCAGTGGTGACAATTGTCCTAGGAGTGATGGCAGTAATGAAAAGAGTAGTTACACCAGTGGTGGCAGTGGTGAAAGGAGTGGTGGTAGTGACGGTGCTACTACTGCCTGTTGTGCTAATTGCCATGACCTTGACCACTGCTTTGCACTTATCTCCCTTGGGGTCAGATTTAGCCCTCGCTCTCCTGCTCCTCACTCTCTCCTCCTCAACATATTCACTCTCCGATTCAATTTCGCTGTGTTCTCACTGTCACTTCCACTGTACAAGTATTTCATGTACTCTTTCTCAGATAAGCCCTTGCGAGACATTTTTAGTTATGGTGTAAAACAGCAGGGGAACGGTAAAAATCAGTTAGGAATTTTCAAATCTGGCTTTCTCTGAAAATATATAAGAAGCACTTATAAACCTTCTTCACAAGCACACTGCACTATATATAGCACAATCATACCCGTAAGGTATGGATAGAGCGGTAGTAGGAAACTCGGGTTTAAATGGTCGGCCACGCGCTCACACACCCTTGAGGCTGACTGCTGGGAGAATGCTGAAATAAAAATAGGCCGCTTGCCCCTCCAATATGCTCCTGGGAGTTGCCATATATTTCCCCTAGACATGGCCACCCTCAGCTTTGACTCAACCAAATTCGACACAAATCCATCCAGAGGAAAAGTTTCTAAGACCATCTATAGGGAATTTGCATCATGTTGCATCATCGGTTACTCTTCAGATTGCAAGGATTATAACTCACATTGAGTCATCGTGCACAAAAGGGTCAATGATGAGTCTTTAGGGTGGTGATCTGTAAACACCACAACTGATCCATATCCGGCATTCCCATACACTGGGAAATGTTGAAGGGCATGTATGAGTGGATGCAATTCCTTGCCTATGATGGAGGATTTCCTTTGAGCAGAGTTAATCTTGCCTTTAAAGTAACATAAAATCAATCCCAAGTTCATTCTCCAGCAACAGCACCACAGCAACCCCATCTTTGCCAATATCCACCAAAATCTTAAATGGCTTATTGGAATCAGGTGCCCACAGAACTGGATAACCAGACAATTGAGATTGGCTAAAAAAAAAAAAAAAAAAAAATCTTCATTTCATTCACATTTCACTGTTCCCTTCTAGCAGCTCAGCTAAGCATGCTGTACCAGGATAACTGAAACTAAATATGCATGGTGCCCATCCATTCCCATGTAGTGGTGTACATCTTTCCTAATTCTAAGCTCAGGGAATTTACAAATGGATTCAACCTTTGCTGTGGGATGTGCTGCTTCACTCCCTCCTGCAATAAATTGGAGCTATTGTACATCATCGGTAACAACTTCACCATAAGCGTAAGGGCAGCCATTTCACTGAGGGGGTGGAAAGAGTTTGCCCTGAAACTATTCGAAATTGCACTGATCTCCAAATAATTAATAAGAAATATGCATGGTACATGGATTTATGAGTATATATACAAATAATTTATGTGTTATAATTTATATGCTTTAAATCCCATGTTCAGATTTGTATTCACGAAAAAAGCTGATGAGCAGTATTTTGTATCACAAAAAAAAACAAAAAAAAAACAAAAACAATTGAACCAGTTTGCCGTCACATATTGAGGCAAAACCTGCTTAACCCAATAGCTCCCAGAGTTCCTGTGCGAGGGATTTTGCTGGCTGGGTGCTAAGCATACCACCCTCCACTTGTTTGCTCATAGTCGTGAAGCTCATAGATCCCTACCCCAGGGTTCCCTACTTTAGTGGCTTTTGAAAATGCCCAGTTCCATCCTCAGTTGAGGACAATGAGTGGAACTGGGTTAAAGTAACTGGCAGATCTGTCAGTGTTTAAAAGTGTTAGGAATCAAACAGACTTAACTGCTATTCCTTTTCAAGCTGCCAGTACATCATCCAGAGGATCTGCCTCGAAAAATCAGCTTTTCTCCAAGAAAACACACATTTTCTTAGTCCTGGAGGCGGTCACCCCCCAAGACCCCCTTGAGTGCTTATGAACTTTATGTCAAGACAGGCTACCTTAGATGAGCATGTGAATTTTTCTAGCAAGGCATTTAGATGGACCAAGTGTTCCTTCCAAGTATCAGTGAACACCACTAAATCATCAGTATTCACTAAACGTCCATGAAGACCATTAGTGACACAAATCATTCATCGAAAAAAATGGCAAGAAACTTTTCAGTCCATGTGACATAACTCTGCACCTGAATGTGTATGTAACTCTGCACCTGTATGTGTGACGTAACTCTGCACCTGCATGTGACATAACTCTGCACCTGTATGCCTTGACCTTGCTCAGACAGGGGAATCTGCCAGTAACCTTTAAGTATATCTAACTTTGTCATATACCTGGCAGCACACAATCCAGTTCCTATAGGGGAAGGGCTCCCTTCTGTGGACTCGTACAGTAGAGTGGCTGCTTCACCAGAGTAGAAATTTCGATATCCACGTCACGCATACATACTCCTCACAACCCACATGTATCCTTGAATACACCCGGATACTCCTCAAGTACAGGAGTTGCATTCCCCTTCTGCTGGGCTGTTAAATGGGAGATCTTGTCAGCCATTTCCTTCCAGTTGTCCTGATTCTCTCCTATTCTTCGACCATGATGCAAGTGACAGCCTGCCTCCTTATTAAGCTACACAAGGGTTAACACTCCTACTCCAGCACTTTGATTATCTGTTTCAGTTCGCCATGGTTCTCCCTCACCATATTCACGCGACATGTTAGGACTTTTCTGTGGCCAGGTGTAGACACAGCATAATTAAACTCTCTCTTCTTTTTCTCTTCTGCGTAGGATCCAGTAAACATGGCTTCAAGAGGGTGACCATCCACTTACAGCATCACTAACACCAAAGGACCTGGTTGAAAACCACTCTCTCTATCATTTTTACTTCATCATCCAAGTTATAATGTTCTTTTGAGAGGACTCTAAGTTTTAGGGAGAAGATTGCAACATCAGGGCAATACTCCCAAGCTGGATGGAAAGCTGGTGACAGAGGGCTGGAGTGCTTTTTCAACAGCCCTTGGGACTAGCTCCTGATCATCCCTTTTGCTGAACTTTCTGTGTTTCAGTAATACCGGGAGTAGACTAGCATATTCTCAGGTACATTATCCTTTAACTGTTTACCCCAAACAACATGCACATTACACCCCACGCTTCCTGTTTCAAACATTTTCAGTCATGACGTCTCAACACTCAGCCTCGGAGTCCCAGGAGGGTGGAGGGAACTATAATTGACCCCCTACCATCTGCTCTCTCTCTCAGTGATGACCGAACGAAATGCATGGAACCATTATCTGACTGTCTCCATTCACCTCTGCAACATTCATGGCCTTCCTCCAATTATCTCCCTGACGAACATCAATTTCCGTTTATATTAACCTCACTTTCTCTTCCTCACTGAGACTCGGCTGTCTCAGGCGACTGATAGCAAACCCTTTCTCTGTATCATCCTACTTTCTCCATACTCATATGCAACAACATATCATGCTCCCGTGTTTCTGAACTTGAAATATCTGAATTCTATACAATTCGGCATCGGCTGTCGTGTTATTCTCTGACTATATCTGTGCTGTGTACTCATCCACTGATTCTACTGACTATGAAAAATTCTTTGATTATCTTATGTCTAAGGTGGAACAAATTTTGTCTGTTTCTCTTTTCTCTGAAATATCTATTGTAGGTGATTTAAGTGTTCACCACCACCTTTGGCTCTCATCTCCATCCACTGATCCACCTCGTGAACGAGCTTGCATCTTTTCTGTCTTTAATGACCTAGGGCATTTGCACAGCACCCTACCCGTATCCCTGACCATCTTGGAGAAGGTTCCAACATACTTGAGCTGTTCTTTACAATAATTCTTCTGCTTCCTCTCCTGATCTCCACTGGGCTCCTTCGATAACAACCTTATCAGCTTAACCTGTCGCTCCTGTAAAGCCTGTAGACTCTGCCAATCAGCAGCTTCCATTGCAGAGAACCATCTGTGTGTGCCTCACGCATTACGGAGGTTATTTTCTCATGCGTGGAAACACACATTCCTTTCTCATATCCTCTAATGTGAAAGAAAAAAAGTTTAGTCACACTTTTTCTAATGCATTCCACAACTCGGAGAATGCCTGCTCCTTCTGGCACTCTGCCAAAAAATTTATCCAACAACTTTACATTATCCTCCTTGTTTCCTCCTTTCCACGCTGATGGCTCTGTTCTTTCATCATTTCAAAGGTCCGTCCATTTCATGCCCAAAGGATAGCTCAAAAGGATAGGAGCTATGAGCTCCCTTTGTGTCTCCCATATGGTGATCAACAAAGAATAAGTAAAACTTTATCCTAATTTTATCATTCTTACTACAATGCTTTCTCAACATACGTTTAAGTCTGATTATATCTCTCTCAAGGGTTCTCTAGCTCTGATGATAGCACGCCGAAGAGGTGATCTGTACAATCCCCAATTCTGTTAATGACTATGAAACTTTAAGTATAAAACTGATACTTTTATTTGACTTTACCTCCTTTGGCAACCTAGGTCTAGTTCTAATTTTTGCAACTCCTATACAACAGCCTTAGTTCAACTGAAACGTGTTTGTTAAGCTTACCTACCAGCTGACGTACATGACAAGTCTTACATTACACTGACAGATCCCTAGCCAGTAGAATTTCTGTTAGATATCAGTCAAGGATCACTGTACACCCAAGTGACCTGCTAAAGATATACTGGGAGCCAACTTTATAATTTCTTCTCTATGTGTTTGGGAAACTTACTGTCTGATGAACATGCTCCCAAACATTGTCTGCAGTAGCAAACCCTTTTCTGTTTCCTGCTTTCTCTATACTCATTTCAAAGCCAAAGGTGGCTGTTGCATATAAGTATGCAACGACTTATCTTGCTCTCGTGTTCCTGAACTTGATTCTTCTAAATTCTCTGTTATCTGGCTTCGGTTCTCCTGTCATTCTCTGACCAAATATATCTGCGCTATTTATTAATCTCCTAATTCTACTGACTGTGAAAAATTCTTCGACTATCTTACTTCTACAACGGAACACATTCTTTCCATTTCTCCTTTTTTCCGAAATCTCCATTCTTGGAAATTTCAATGTTCACCACTACCTTTGGCTCTCTTCTCCTTTCATTGATGCACCTGGTGAATAAGCCTACATCTTTTCTATCCTTAATAACCTAGAGCAGCTTGTACAGCACACTGCTCATATCCATGACAGTCTCGGAGCTCCAACATACTTGACCTCTTCCTTACAACTAATCCTTCTGCTTATGCTGTTAATCTTTCCTCTCTGTTGGGCTCCTCTGATCACAATCTTATTACCTTGACCTGCCCTATCACTCCAGTACGACCTGTGGACCCTCCAAAGCAACGTCGTCTATGGAACTTTGGAGCTGCGGATTGGGAGGCCCTCAGGCAGTAACTTCATTGATTTTCCCCTGGAATGATTATTGTTTCCATGGCCGGGAGCCATCTGAGTGTGCTTTGAGCATTATGGAGGTATTGTCTCGGGCATGGAAGCATACATTCCCTTCTCATATCCTTGGAATAATGCAAGAAAGCCTTGGTTTCATCACGCTTGTTCTAATGCTGTCAGCAACAAGGAGAGGGCCTATAAAAGCTACTAGAGCCAACCCACGCCTGAATCACATCTTGTTTATGTTTCTGCCCGGAATCGTGCTAAGTCTGTTCTTTGCTCTGCTAAAAATAATTTCAGCGGTACTAAATGCTCTCAACTTTCCAACTCGAATTCTTCCGGCTACTTGTAGCAATTTGCCAAAAAACTTTCTAACAACTTTAACTCATCATCCTTCCCTTCTCTGTTCTACTCTGATGGCTCTGTAGCTATTTCTTCTACCGATAAAACAGATCTCTTTGCTCAGACTTTCTCCTCCAGTTCTACCTTAGACGATTCCAGTTCTGTTCCTCCTTCACTTCCCCCCTCTGACTTCCTCATGGTTGGCATTAAAATTTCTTCAGCTAATGTGTTTTCTGCCATCACTGGCCTCAATACTAACAAGGCATATGGGCCTGATAGAGTCCCTCCTGTTGTCCTCAAGAACTGTACTCCTGTGCTAACACCGTGCCTAGGTAAACTCTTTCGGCTGTGTCTATCAACTTGTACCTTTCCTTCTTGCTGGAAGTTTGCTCTCATTCAGTCAGTCTCAAAGAAGGGTGACCATTCCCAACCCTCTAACTATCGTCCAATTGCTTTAATATCCTGTGTCTCAAAAGATTTCGAGTCAATTCTTAACAACAACAAAAAATTAAAGCAACTTCGTATCACAACCTTCTTTCTGATCGCCAGTGTTGGTTCCATCAGGGACGCTCCACTGGCGATCTTCTCACCTGCCTTTCAGACTCTTGGTCATCCTCCTTTCGGGACTTTGGCGAAAGTTTTGCCATTGCACTTGACATCTCAAATGCTTTCGATCGAGTCTGGCATAAATCTTTAATTTCCAAACTGCCCTCTTATGGTTTCTCTCATTCTACCTGTGCCTTTTTCTATAGCTTCCTTCCTTGTCGTTCTATAGCCGCTGTTGTAGACGGCCATCGTTCTTCTACTAGATCTATCAACAGTGGTGTTCCAGGGTTCTGTCCTATCACCAACTGTCTTTTTTATATTCATCAATGACCTTCTAAACTGTACATCTAACCCTATCCACTCGTACGCTGATATTTCCACCCTTCACCTTTCCACTTCATTCTCACAACGTCCATCTCAGCCGTTACTTCAACAAACAAGGGATGAGGCTATGGCACACCTAATGTCTGACTTGGCTCGTATCTCTGACTGGGGTAAAAATAATCTTGTTTTTAATGCATCAAAAACTCAGTTTTTACACCTATCAATCCAACACAATCCTCCACAGGAGTACCCACTAATGTTTAATAAACGTTCCTTTGAACGTTATTATGCAAGCTTAATATATATATATATATATATATATATATATATATATATATATATATATATATATATATATATGTAAACATATGTATTCATATATATATATATATATATATATATATATATATATATATATATATATATATATATATATATATATATCATCCTTGGCCTTCCCCTCCCTCTCTCCCCCTTCACCTCACTCACATAGACTCTCCTTGTTAGTCTCTCACTCTCCATCCACTCCACATGGCGAAACCACCTCAGTGTGTTTCTCCTACTGCTTCCTATCACATCCACATCCACACCACAACGCTCCTTCACATCCTCATTTGTCAGTCTGTCTCTCCATGTGACTCCACAGGCTCCTCTTAAATAACTCATTTTCTCTGCTCTCACTCTTGACTTATGTCCTTCCAACAACGTCCAAGCATCACTTCCATGCGTCAGAGTTGGTATCACAGTACTGTCATGTAATAACATTTTTACTTCCATGCTCACCTCCCTGTTTCTTACCACTGCCTTCAAGGAACCAGCAACCTTTCTTCCTCGTTGTACCCTTTCAAGCACTTCATCCTCCAAACTTCCATCCTTAGTCATCACACTACCCAAATACTTAAACATACTCACATTTTACATTTCATGATATTCACTGACTTCACTTCTCTCGATGACCATAACTTTACTCTTTCCTACATTCACCTTTGAATTCCGCTTCTTACACACTCTCCCAGACTCATCCACCAAACATTGCAGGTCCCCTTCGTCTTCACTTAACAACACAGTATCATCTGCTAACAACAGTACAGGGAGTTTCCAAACACTGCCCTCTCTCATTAGGGCCACTCCATCATCCACTGCCCTACCTTGTATCTCTTTTATAACCCCATCGTGACATGACACATTCCTGTTTCAACTCAACCTTCAAATAGAAAAACTCACTCAGCTCACTATCCAAACACACTGCAGCCTTACCACCCTCATACGTACTGTTCACAGCATTCGACAACTTCCCATCTACTCCATATATTCTTAATACTTTCCACAATCCTTGTCTATCCACCCTGTCATATGCTTTCTCCAAATCCATGAAGGCCGTATACAACTTCTTTCCCTTCTCTAGACACTTTTCCACTAAAGATCTAAGAATGAATATCTGATCAACACAACCGCTTTCCTTCCTAAAGCCTCTCTGTTCTTGTCCAACTAATTTCTCTGTTATTTCCCTAACTCTCTCAATAAGTATATATCCTACCGTATACTTTGCCTATTACACTAAGGAGACAAATGCCCCTATGATTACCACACACTTCTCTTTCCCCTTTCCCTTTGTACAAGGGAATAATTATACCTGACTTCCAATCATCCGGGACTTTACCTTCCTCCCAGGACAATCTGCGCAACTTCCACATCCATTCTACTACTATCCCTTGCTTCAGCATTTCACCACACATTCCATCAATTCCTGGGGCTTTCCCCATTTTGACTTTCTTCATTGCTTCCACAACTTACATCCTACTGATTTCTTCCTGTCTTCTCACCTCCCTCCTTCTCCCAGCCATTCCCCAGCCACTTATACTCGCATTATTTTCATTCTTTATGTTCAACAATTCATTAAAATGTTCTCTCCATCTGCTCACTTTTTCTCCCTTCTCAACTAGTAATCTACCATTTTTATCTTTCACTCCCCTATTAACTTCATTGCCCCCTGTCTGAGTCTCTTCACCTCTTTCCAGAACATTTTTTTACATTCCCTCCACTTGACACTCAAATTCCTTCCAAATTCCTCATCCACTCTCTTCTTACTCTCTCTTACTAATCTTTTCACCTCTCTCTTCCTTTCTACATATAACTCTCTCTTCCGTCTCTCAACTTCTTCCACGCCCCTATTTCTCATCCATTCATTATATGCTTTCTTCATTTGTGCCACAGCCCGTCTCACCTCTTCATTCCACCATGCTGTTCCTTGCACTCCCTTTCGTCTTCACTTCACCCCACACACCACCTCACATGCTGCACATATTTACTCTGTGAATATCTTGTACACATCTTCTACATCCCCCATCTGCTCTAATTCATATTTACCCAATCGTTCCTCCACTTCTATCTTATATTCTGCCTTTTTCTCATCCTCTTGTAACATTTCGACTCTCCTTACATCTACTTATTCCTCCCGTCCTTCCTCTCATCCATTTCTCCATTTTACTTGGACCTTGATTCTGATCACCACCAAGTAGTGGTCAGAAAGTCCACACCCTCAGCCTCTATATGCTCTTGCATCCATCACACATCTTCGCATCCTTTCATCCATGCACACATAATCAATCATTGCCTTCCATTCATTCAGTTCACCATCCACCCTTCTCATCACTCGCCATGTATACCTGTGGATCATTTATATATATATATATATATGTGTGTATATATATATATATATATATATATATATATATATATATATATATATATATATATATATATATACTGAATATTCATTAATATATATATAGGTATTACTCTATATGTATATATAAGTATATATATAAATACATATATGTGTATATATATAAATATATATAAATAAATAAATGAATAAATAAATAATTAAATATATAAATATCTATCTATCTATCTATCTATCTATATATATATATATATATATATATATATATATATATATATATATATATAAATTAATATACAGTATGTATATATACATATATATATATATATATATATATATATATAAATTAATATACAGTATGTATATATATATATATATATATATATATATATATATATATATATATATATATCACATTGGATCCCAGGGGTGCAGGGCGAGGCATGGCGCTGGGTGGGTACTAAGCGTACCGCCCTCTGCCTATCGGCTCATAATCGAGAAGCTCATAGGTCCCTACCCGGGGGTTCCCTGCTTTATAAAGACTTGAAACATCCCAGTTCTGTCCAATATTCTGGACACCGGGCTCCAATGGGTTAAATATGGTACGTGATTGATAAGTTCGTGGCCTAAGGTACCAAGATTTATTTTTAGTCAACCTAACAGTCATTTTTCAACATAGTCACCTAGCAAATTTACACTCTTAGTCTAGCCGTGATGGAGCATATGATCCATTTTTTGTAGATGTCAGGATCTTGGGCCTCGAAGAAGTGATCTATAGCATCAATGACGTCATTATCAGTGGTAAAATGGCTACCGCTGAGCTCCTTTTTCCTCTTGCCGAGCAGGTAGTATTTTGAGGACGCAAAATCAGGTGAATAAGGTGGGTGTTCGATAAGTTGGAATCCACATTCATGGATATCAACGATGGCCACCGTGGACTTGTAAGCCGGAGCGTTGTCTTGGTGGAAGAGCACCCCTCTTGTCAGCTTGCTACGCCGATTCTTCTTAACTTTCTCTCGTAGCTGCCTCAGGAGATCAATGTATTAGACCCCGGTTACTTTGTGACCCTTTTCCTTGTAATCCACCAGTAGTACTCCTTCCAAATCCCCCAAATGAAGGTCATCACCTTCCCCGCAGACATCACGAACTTGGCCTTCTTGGGAGCCGGAGATCTTGCAAGTTTCCACTGTGTCGACTGTTCTTTCATCTTTGGTTGAAAGTGGTGCACACAAGTCTCGTCCATGGTCAGGAATCGCCCGAGAAATCTCTCGGGATCTGCATAAAAAATAGCAAGATTGTCCTTTGATGTGTTATGCTTTATCAGCTTCTAATCACGTCCCAGCGAGCTGAAATCTTGGTCATCTGGAGTTATATGTAGATAATTGCATGGACGTGTTCTTGGGAGATAACCAACTCTGTGGCAAGGTAATGCTTTATTACACGTCAATCTGCCAAGACCATGTAGCACCAGTCTAACAGGGTGGTACTCCCAAAGAGGATGGCAAGCTGGTGACAGGGAGAGCTGGAGCTCCAGTTTCACCAAACCTCAGGATCTGTTCCTGACCATCCCCGTTTGCTGAACATTTTCAGCACTTTTACGAACACAGAGAATCTGCCAGCATACTCTCATAATACCTCTACCTCCAACTGTCAACACCACACTACATGCACATTAGATATCACATCTTCTTTTTCCGTCCCCCCTTAGCAATGGCCACAGCATTATTATGAGTATATCCGGTGGTATCCTCGGATTGCCACCACCAGCAGGATAGGACTGGCTGGACAGGGTCCTCCTGGTCGCAGTCAATCGACTGTTGTTCCAAATAGTTCCAAATACTCTTCATGCTTGTCAGCGAAGAAGCACGGGTTCGACTATAAATTAAACTAATCTCTGTGGTTTTAGTATCAATCTGAATTCCGTTCAATTTTTCCTCCAGTCAGTATCCCTTCTAGCCCTGCTCCTCACAGAAACCTAAATCTCCCCGTTTAGTTTTCCTGGTTACCATCTCCTCATAAACTTACATAATAATTGGTGGCAGGCACAACAAACCTCGCCAGACAACAGTTATTTTATTGCACTTAAATACTGACTTGTTTCCGCCACTTAATGTCAGCGCACAATTAACCCATTTACTCCTAGGGACCTCAATATAGGACAGAAGTGGGCATTTTCAAAAGTTGATAAAGGAGGGAACCCCGGGGTAGGGACCTATGAGCTTCGCGACTATGAGCCGATGGGTGGAGGGCAATATGCTTAGTACCCTTCCTGCAAAATCCCTCACACACGAACCCTGGGAGTTAATTGGTTAAAGTCTAAGGTAATGACGCAAACGTTTTCAAGTTACGCCCTCTGAAACTCAGTGATCTTGCGTTTTACCTTGCAAGGTCACTCAAGGTCAAAGGTCATGATGCCAAATGGAAGCCCACATGAGACTTCCCACATCTTGATAATAGTAAATATCTCAACCTTCAAAGGGTTTCAAGTTACATCCCCCGGAATATCCGTGATCTTGAGTTTTTCCTTTCAAGGTCACTTACAGTCAAAGGTCAAGGTACCAATTAAAAACTCTTATGGGATTTTCTATATGTTGATAATGGTAAATATCTCTTTATCTTCCACCAGTTTCTAGTTATAGCCCCTGAATATGTGACCTTGAATTTGACTTTTCAAGGTCATTCTGGGTCAGAGGTCTTTGTGCCAAATGAAAGCCCATATTACGAGTTCTTGTATGTTTTAATAATAAATGTCTCTGTCTTCAACCGTTTTCAAATAATAGCCCTCTGAAAATTCGTGACCTTGATTTTGACCTTTCATGGTCACTCGATTACCTCCAAAATTTAATTACTTTTTTTTGGAGACCAGTGCTTACATATCCTGAAAGTTTCATGTAATTTCATTCAGCCGTTCTTCCGTAATGTTGCTAACAGTCAAAGAAACAAACAAAAAAGGAAAAAAAAAACTCGAACTCCGTCCTGGCGAGGTAAGAAGGGTGGCACCTGTTGTTTTAGCAAATCTGAATTTTCAGTTGACACTATTTTGAACTTGTGGTAATTTTGATTATTCATTGTATAAACTAAATTATCTAAATATTATCAAATTATCCGCAGTTTATCACTTCCCAGAGTGGTTTCCCCCCAGACTTAAACCCTCGGCTATTCAAGTCCAACTGCTACAGATTTTTTAATGAATGGAAGACACCTGTAATCAGGTGCATGGATTATTTTTATATTCTTTTGTTTTTCCTTCCTGTGTTCCGTTATTGTACAAAAAAAAAAAAAAATGTCAATGGTTTCGTGTGTGACGACAGTGATAGGCCTTGTTGGACAAGGGTCATCTTCCAGGCTTTCCCTACCACGCGTAAATCCAGCAGCCCACTTTTAGACCATACTGTAGGAAGGAGCATCCTCCTTTGTTGGCTCCATCATGTCCTTGTGGATCTCCTTGGGTGATAAGCCCTTGATATCGAGGTAGCAGATGACGGCTCGATGGGGGATATTGTTCGTTTTCTCAAAAATTGCTTACTCCTGAATTTCAGCTATGTTGAACAGAAAAAATACAACAATTATGAATTTCAAACTTCCTGTAATCATACAGAGCTGAACTGTATGTACTGTATAGCTCATCTTCTTGTGTCTTAGGCCATGAACTTGTCGATCATCCCCACCCTCTCTCTCTCTCTCTAGTATATAGAGCACATATACAAATTTATTGATTGTGTGTGTGTGTGTGTGTGTGTGTGTGTGTGTGTGTGTGTGTGTGTGTGTGTGTGTGTGTGTGTGTGTGTTTAGAAAAATTGAATTTTTCACAAAGGTAGACTTTCACTAGAACCAAGTTTTGGGCAAGTTGGAATGCTGCCCATTCCTGTCCTACTCTCGCTTCCTCCCACGGTGTTCTAATTATGTTGTTATTGTTACTTTTTTTTATGTGTCTGACTCTGGGCATAGGCTTCACAACCTGCTACCAAGGCCCAGTAGTTCTCCTACGTACCATACACCTCTACATGTCACCACTTCGGCGCTAACACCCACCGTCCATATTGAATACATGCTAGGCTGTCTCATACAGGACTGGTGTAGTGGTATTAGCGGGGGTATTTTTACGACATGTCGGCGGGTCTTTTGGTAGATCAGTAAAGTCTGATTTCATGAATTTCAAATCCTTAAACTGTTCCCTGCCCCAGCGGGGATTTGAACCTGGGTCCGTTAGAACTGCAGGCCACCTCTCTACCGATTGAGCCGCCGCCTCCCCAAATTAACCCAAGTCCGCCTCGCCAAGCAGACCCGTCGACCATAGGTAAGCAACTGACCCTTAGTGGGTTCCTTGTACCTCTGATGTTCAATGTTGTGTCTGAGTCTTACTGTGGCATGTACTGTGCGCTGCTCGATCATGCATTTTATGTTGTGTGGCCCTATTCTACATGCAAAACACGTGTCATCTGCAGTTCTACCGAACCCGAATCTAAGCTAGTAGCTGAGGAGGGCTAGGTGATGTGCTGATCTAAACGTTGTTGGGTGAACTTGATCAGCTCAGATTAAGAATACCACCGATGGGTGGATGTCGGGAGGTGTTGTATTGCCCTGTGCGTGGGATGTGTTTATGAGTGTTTCATCATCACAGGTGTTGGACTGTCTGGAGGTGGATTGTTGTCAGAGACTGGGTATGTTTGTGTGATGATCATTTTATGTGTCTAGTTATTTTGTGTGGCTCTGTCATATAATGACAGGGATATTGTGTAATACTACAGACTGCGGTGTAGAACTGTGTGCCTCTAATAATATCATTATTCTCTGACAGGGAAGACTTTGGTTTTAAAGTTAAGATGAGCTGCGAGAATGGTTTTGGCGCAGCCAATTATGATGCATAGGACGTTGTTCTGTATGATCTGAAAGGTTTTATAGTGTGTGTTCGGTGCGGACCCATGCCGGGAGGCACAGGACAACTGATATATACTGCTTGTAGCGTAAGGAGCGTGCTTCTTTCTGCTTCACAATAATTTGTCCTCGTAAATGCCTTAGATACCTTGAGTCTGATGCCTTGCATGTGGCTCATTGTCATATGTGGCTTCAAGGATCATAGTGGAGATAGTGTATGACAGTTACGGTATTAACTCTTATATCAGAGGACTACCTGTGTTTGTGCTGGCTGCCAGTGCTGAATGTTGGGAGATAATATAGCCATGAGAATAGTTATTAAAGACCTATACTTCCATGATATGTATATACCATATATACTGCACACACACACACACACACACACACACACACACATACATACATATATATATATATATATATATATATATATATATATATATATATATATTGTTACGCTGTCCGCCTTTCCGTTCCCACGGATGCAGCCGTTACAGCTGGGCTAGGGGGATTATGCAGTATGTATCCGCGTCATTCGCGGAGTTTAAATTAGCGAGTGTTACAAGTTCTTTTGTTTCTTTCGTTCCTGCCACTGAGGGCAATTTTATTTCATACCATGCTGAGTATGCATTTGATTATTTTGATTGTCTTGTGTGAGCTACAAGTATATTTAATAATGTTTTGCTTGCATTAGAAGTACCAGTTTATTGTAGAGAGAGGGGCACGAATATAAGTTCTTATTAATTAATTTGATTCATGCGTTCGCGCTTGGCCGTGCACGAGCCTTGATCAGGGGCAGTCTCTTCCCAGCTAGCTTCCGTATCGTGCGTGTGTGCACACTCTCTCTCTCCCCAGTTATTTTTCTGCCGAGCTGGCGTTTTCATTTAAGTTTATTTTTATTCTTTTGTTGCTGACTGAGGGAAGTAGTTATTTTATTTTGTTTTTGTAACCGTGTTGTCTTTGGAGGGCCAGTTTGGCTCACCGTGGTCCTCTCGCTGCCTTTGTTAACGTTCCCCAACACACGTACATACACACACACACCCCTAACCCCTACACTGTTTAATCCCATCTCTCTGCACAAGGCTAGTGAGAACCATCGTGAGCTATTAACTGCGTTCCCCCTTGGACACGGGTTAAGTAGAAAGTCGTCACCACCGGAAGTAAGTGGGAGGTGTTCCTGTAGGCTGTCTCGGGCGGTATTACTTCCGGTAGTGACGATAGTAGGCTAGATCTATAGGTAGGCTGTTCCGTTTTACTATCACAGTACAGAGTGTTGCGTTCTTAAGTACTTCCGTTGTGCAGTTTTTCTCTAGTTTGCGGAGTGTCAGTGCCGGGGTCTGCGTTATTTTTGCAACGCAGTGGAGGCCGATCATCTAAGGCTGACTTGCTGTCTTTTTGTAATAGCCCCGGGCTGGCGCAAACCGTAACAGTGGCGACCTCGCATCAGGATATCCTAACAGTGCCTTCTTGCTAGGATATCGTTACCTTGGCGTTCTCTGTGCTTTGAGGTGAAGTTGATGTGTTTTGTAGTTTCTCAGTCAGCATTAGTATTTCATTATTTAGTACTGCCATTGATTTGTCGCCATGGAGTCACGCGTGTCTACACCAGATCGCGTACGTGCTGAGTCACCTGTGGATATGGAACAACGAGAGGCACATAGCAAAGGTACTCCCCGTGTGAGCCCTGAGTTTGACTATGGTGCTGAAATGCCTCGTTTCGCTACCCCACTATTACCATCTATGATGCCGCCGAGCCAGTTTAGAGCAGTTCCCCCAGGTATGTCTAGTGCTTTCCCTGGAGTTGTTCATTCCACTCCCATATACCCTGGAGCCTTGTCACCGGAGGCTCAGTTGCAGTTGGAGTTGAAAAAGTTGGAGATGGAAATGCAGCGTGAAAAAGTTGAGAGGGAGAAGCAGCGTGAAAAAGAAGAGAGGGAAATGCAGCGTGCAAAAGAAGAGAGGGAGATGGAGTTGCAGCGTGAAAAAATGCGATTTGAGCTGGAGAAGACTCGCTTGGAGCTGACTGCTAATAGACCAACTTCAGATACCCAAACCTCAGGCCGTGCAGAGGATAGGGAGAGTTGGTTCTCAAGGAGTCTAAAATTAGTGCCAGCATTTGATGAGTTGAAGTTGACAGAATGGTTTGTCAGGTTTGAAAAGAAGGCTAGGGAGTTTGAGTGGCCAAGGCAGCGCTGGGTGGGGTTGGTATCTAATGTGCTGAAGGGAAAAGCTTTGGAAGTGTATAATAGGTTGAGCCCTGAGGATGTAGATGATTATGATGAATTTAAAACAGCCATCCTGAAGGCATATGAACTTAGACCAGAGGCTTATCGGTTGTTGTTCCGTGGTGCTCGGAAAAGGCCTGCTGACACCTATATGGTCTACACTAGGTATCTGGAGGAGAGGTTAGACGAGTGGTTGCTGAGTGAGAGCGCCACTTCGTATAACGAGGTGCGTGAACTGTTTTTGATGGAACATTTTACCAACATGGCTGACAAAGAAATTGGTGTTAAAATTAGGGAGAAGAGATTTAAGACCTTGAAGGAAGCAGCGACGTGGGCTGATGACCGGGTGTTTGCCTTGCGGAGTATGGGGGTCAAGTATGCTAATTTTCAGTATTCCAGGGAGAGGACTGTGAGTGGCCCTGCCTGGGATAAATCTCCCGTGAATCAGTCCAAGGGAAGTACAGAGGAGAAAAAGAATGCAGGGAGAAAGAGCCCTGTATCCAGTTCGAAGCTAGTTTGTTACTTTTGCAAACAGAGTGGGCACATCAAGCCTAACTGCCCTAAGTGGAAGGCCTCCCAAAATGCCAAACCAGTGGCACTAATTGTAGGTTCGAGTCAGGTGAACGAGAGGAGTTGGGAGAGTGGTAACGGTGAGGGAGAAGTCTGTGGAAAGCTGGAGTGCAGCCGGTTGTGCTCGCTGCCAGCTCAGGCTGAAAAAGTTGCCCAACATGCTACGCCACCTCCGGATGAACTGCCTCAGAAATCGTCCCTAGACTGGTGTAAACCTTTTATGTGTCACGGCACAGTAAAAATTTATGGGATCAGTTATCCAGTTACTGTGGTTCGTGATACCTGTGCACAACAGTCTGTGTGCAGAAACGTGACTGGAGGGCCTGTAAACTCAGGGAAGTATGTGCTGTGTAGAGGCATGAACGCAGATGAATACTATGATTATGTTCATGTGGAACTCGATTGCCCCATTGTTCAGGCTGCAGCTCAAGTAGCTGTTGCTGATGTAATGCCAGTAAAGGGGGTTGATTTTCTGCTGGGGAACGACCTGGCTGGGGAGAAAGTATTTCCATCTCTTCCCCCACCAGTTGTTGTGGCAGAGAAGTGCTTTGACGCCCCAGAAATTGGTATTGAAGTTGATGCAGAAGTGGAAGCCATGTTCCCAGTCTGTGCAATTACAAGATCTATGGCACAGGTTGCAGCCCGGGAGGAAGAACTGGTGAAGCCACAGGTTCTTGGGGTCGACTGTGATGAGGCAGGGCCACCAATGGAGGAACCTAGTGAGCAGAGTGTTGCTGTAGTGGGTGAGGAGAGTGGGAATGCGTGCATGGGCGCCGCCCCACTTCCCACTCAGGACACTAGAGGTGGTGCCGAGTGTGTCTGTGTGGAGACTGAACCCAGCCCACTGACTGAATTAGAAGAATTTCAGGACGCTGGGGTCGACTGCGGGGATGCAGGACCACCGTCAAACGCGCCTGAGGAACAGAGTGCCTCTGTTGAGGGTAGAGGTGATGATGTCAGTGTGGAGTCTGACATTCCTCCCCCTGTCGAGTGTATTAGAGGTGACGCTGAGATTGATCGCCCTTCGCAATCCAGTGTCCCGACCAGTCCCATATCTCAGTCCTCAGTAGAGCTGGCGGGTGTTGGATCAGCAGAATTGAGGGTGAAGCAACAGGAGGATGTAACATTAAAGCCCTTGTTTGCTCGAGTAGGGGAAGAAAGAAGTATGGAGTGTGGTAAGGAGGAGTTCCTGATTAAAGACAATGTTTTACATCGCCGATGGACGCCCACTGGCGCCACGGTGGATGGAGGAGTGGGTGAGTTAGTGCAGGTGGTGGTGCCTGTGCAGTATAGGGTGCCGTTAATACAGTTAGCACATGAGGGACCTTTAGCCGGTCACTTGGGAAACAGGAAGACAGTGCAGCGCTTACGATATAACTTTTGGTGGCCAAGTATGCCGGGACAAGTTGCTGCGTACATCAAGGACTGTCACACGTGTCAGATAGTGGGCAAGCCTAATCAAGTTCTTCCTGTGGCCCCTTTGACTCCCATTCCTGCAGTTGAACCTCCGTTTACCCGGGTAATCATTGATATCGTGGGCCCTTTACCTCCTACTTCTGCTGGAAACAAGTATTTGTTAACCATAATGGATGTTACAACGCGATACCCAGAGGCTATACCAATCAGAAGCATGCAGGCGAAGTCAGTAGTCAAGCAACTTATCCTGTTCTTTACTCATTTTGGCCTGCCCAAGGAGTTGCAGTCAGACCGTGGAGTAAATTTTACATCTAATTTATTTAAGCAGACAATGACAGAGTTGGGCATCAAACACATTTTGTCCAGTGCCTACCATCTGCAGTCACAAGGTGCCCTGGAGAGGCATCATCAGACCTTAAAGACAATGCTGCGCACCTTCTGCTATGATAGTGGAAAGGATTGGGACTTAGCGGTACCCTTTGTTATGTTTGAAGTGAGAGAGGTACCAACTGAGTCGTTAGGGTTTTCACCCAATGAGTTAGTGTTTGGGCACAGAGTTCGTGGTCCCTTGGATGTGGTGCGAGAGGCCTGGAGTAACAACAAATCTGGCAACCAGGAATCCATGCTTGACTATGTCTGCCGCACTCGGGAGAGACTGCATTGCGCTTTAGAGCTTGCCCGTGACCATCTAATCGGGGCTCAAGCGAAAATGAAGGCTCATTATGATAAGAAGGTCAGAAGTCGTGAGTTTAAGCAAGGAGATGAAGTTTTGGCACTGCTGCCCATGCAAGGAAAACCTCTGGCGGCTAGATTCAGTGGTCCTTATATTGTGAAGAAGAGAGTTGGGGAACTTGACTATCTAATTGTTACCCCAGATAGGCGGAAGAGTACTCAGTTGTGCCACATTAATATGTTGAAGCCATACTACCGCCCAGTTGATTCTCATTGTGGGATGACTGCTGATGTCTCTCACCTGGGATGTGAAGGACGGGGAAAGGAGGACGTGGCATCAAAGGAACGTGCTGTGGAGGGAGCTGTTGGTGCCGGTAATGTGAGTAGTGGACCAGGGTTACAGCCACAGTCCCTGGAAGGTGACTTTGGAGTGGACGTCGAGGGAAC
Source organism: Coenobita brevimanus (assembly GCF_032717465.1). Taxonomy (NCBI): domain Eukaryota; kingdom Metazoa; phylum Arthropoda; class Malacostraca; order Decapoda; family Coenobitidae; genus Coenobita; species Coenobita brevimanus. The sequence goes on from NC_137014.1 coordinate 13,932,045, forward strand.
CAGGGATAAGAGCGCTCCTGTAGTTTTGACGATTGGTAGTGAGTTGGAGGAGCAGGAGGAAGTGCTTAGTCGTGGTGAGATGTTACCAGCTGACCTATGGGAGGGCAATGGTTATGCAGCTCTGGTGGAGAAATTGCGACACCTTGATCCAGTAAAGCGAGAAGAGCTGTGCAACAGATTATGGAAACATCCGAAAGTTTTTGGAGATTCACCGGGATTGACAACTTGGGCTACTCATGACATCGACGTTGGGGATAATAAGCCTGTAAAATTAGCTCCCTACCGCATCAACCCTATCAGACAGAAAGCTCTCGATAATGAGATCAAGTATATGTTGGACCATGGATTGATCAAGAGGAGTTTCAGTGAGTGGAGTTCACCAGTTACCTTGCAGCCGAAGCCAGATGGGAAGGTTAGGTTGTGTGTGGACTTCCGGAAGGTTAACTCACTGTCTAAGACCGATGCTTATCCCTTGCCTCGGGTCGATGACTCCGTGGACAAGGTGGGAAATGCCACTTACATCACCAAACTTGACTTAGTAAAAGGATACTGGCAGGTCCCGCTGACGGAACGGGCTAAACAAGTGGCTAGCTTTGTTGTCAGTGGTGCAGTATATCAGTGCCAGGTGATGCCTTATGGATTGAAGAATGCTCCAGCCACTTTCCAGAGGCTTATGGATAAAGTGGTGGATGGCATACCCAATTGTGTCGTTTACATCGATGATGTCATTGTGTATGACACCAAGTGGGAGGAGCACCTTGATCATGTGGAAATGCTCATTAAGCGGTTGGAGGAAGCTGGCTTAGTAGTCAACTTAGACAAGTGCGAGTTCGTACGTGCTAAGGTCCAGTACCTTGGATTTGTTGTAGGACATGGGCAAGTGGCTCCACCTCGGGCTAAGGTGGAAGCCATTTCCAACTTTGCAGCACCCCAGTGTCGCCGTGCCCTCCAGCGATTTTTGGGCATGATCGGCTATTACAGAAGATTTATTGGGAATTACTCCACAGTGCTTGCCCCTCTTACTGACTTATTGCGCAAGGATAAGAAGTGGCAGTGGACAGCCGAGTGTGAGCAAGCTTTTACTACTGTTAAGTCTCTGCTGTGCCACCACCCTATATTGCGTGCACCAGATTTTGACAAATCTTTTGTGCTGGCAGTTGATGCTAGCCGAGTAGGGGTAGGAGCAGTGTTGATGCAGCCGGATGAGGGCCAGGTTGAACATCCCATATCATACTTCTCAAAGAAGTTTAATAGAGCCCAGAAGAACTATTCTGTCATAGAGCAGGAGTTATTAGCGATTATCCTGGTCCTGCAACACTTTGCTGTCTACCTGCCCCCTTTTGGCCCTGTGATCAAGATTTATTCAGACCATCATCCCCTGCAGTTTTTGAACAAGTTTAAATTTAAGAACCAGCGTTTGACCCGCTGGAGTTTGCTTTTGCAAGAGTACAATTTAGAAGTTAGGCATATTAAAGGGACTGATAACGTAATTGCTGATTGTTTATCCAGGGAGGGGTCAGGGTCTTGATTCGAAAATTTTGATCCAGGGCTCAAAATTTTCCCTTGGGGAAGGGCGTGTTACGCTGTCCGCCTTTCCGTTCCCACGGATGCAGCCGTTACAGCTGGGCTAGGGGGATTATGCAGTATGTATCCGCGTCATTCGCGGAGTTTAAATTAGCGAGTGTTACAAGTTCTTTTGTTTCTTTCGTTCCTGCCACTGAGGGCAATTTTATTTCATACCATGCTGAGTATGCATTTGATTATTTTGATTGTCTTGTGTGAGCTACAAGTATATTTAATAATGTTTTGCTTGCATTAGAAGTACCAGTTTATTGTAGAGAGAGAGGGGCACGAATATAAGTTCTTATTAATTAATTTGATTCATGCGTTCGCGCTTGGCCGTGCACGAGCCTTGATCAGGGGCAGTCTCTTCCCAGCTAGCTTCCGTATCGTGCGTGTGTGCACACTCTCTCTCTCCCCAGTTATTTTTCTGCCGAGCTGGCGTTTTCATTTAAGTTTATTTTTATTCTTTTGTTGCTGACTGAGGGAAGTAGTTATTTTATTTTGTTTTTGTAACCGTGTTGTCTTTGGAGGGCCAGTTTGGCTCACCGTGGTCCTCTCGCTGCCTTTGTTAACGTTCCCCAACACACGTACATACACACACACACCCCTAACCCCTACACTGTTTAATCCCATCTCTCTGCACAAGGCTAGTGAGAACCATCATGAGCTATTAACTGCGTTCTCCCTTGGACACGGGTTAAGTAGAAAGTCGTCACCACCGGAAGTGGGAGGTGTTCCTGTAGGCTGTCTCGGGCGGTATTACTTCCGGTAGTGACGATAGTAGGCTAGATCTATAGGCAGGCTGTTCCGTTTTACTATCACAGTACAGAGTGTTGCGTTCTTAAGTACTTCCGTTGTGCAGTTTTTCTCTAGTTTGCGGAGTGTCAGTGCCGGGGTCTGCGTTATTTTTGCAACGCAGTGGAGGCCGATCATCTAAGGCTGACTTGCTGTCTTTTTGTAATAGCCCCGGGCTGGCGCGACCGTAACAATATATATATATATATATATATATATATATATGTCCAATTGGAGCCCAGTGTCATGAATTTTAGACAGAACTGGGATTTTTCAAGTCTTTATAAAGTAGGGAACCTCCTTGTAGGGACCTATGAGCTTCGCGACTATGAGCCGATTGGCGGAGGGCGGTATGCTTAGTACCCACCCAGTGCCATGCCTCGCCCAGCACCCCCGGGATCCAATGGGATATATATATATATATATATATATATATATATATCCAAGAAAAAAAATTCACACTGGTTGACCTGAACCCGGCCAAGGTTTTAGGCAGAGAGAAACCTCCACCATTGCACTCTATGTTTCGTATTGCCTACACACGAAAAACACACTGCGGACATGTATAAACCCATAACAGAGAATGCCACCCCAAAGGTGGAAAGAAAAATTGTCATCCAGTTACAAGACTAACTTAGTAAAGACTTCTGTCACCTTTAGAAGATTACAGACATTGCGAAAACTTAAATGTGTATTTACGTCAACGTTATTATATCAGTCCTCGCTGTTAATAATGCATTTCTTCTTCGACATACACTCGGTATTCATCACAAATTTTTCTACATGTGTTGTCAGACCTCTGACTTATATCACCTGAAGTGATGAATTACTACTGTGAAAGAATATGTAAGATAAAAGAGAACAAGTAACGGTGCCAAGGCACAGCAAACCCGTCCCCAGCAGTCATTTTAGTGTTGACGTATTAACACAACAGGATACCTAGCTACAGATGTCACATATCAAATCTGGAGTAAATCGGGTGAAAATTGACGATTTTATGCCTAACTGAAATTTTAGGACCAACTCACTTGACACTGACCCCCCTACCACTGACTGGCGGGGTGACCTCCCTGATGTAATGAGGCATGTTATAGGGGTGACCCCCCCGATGTAATGAGGCATATTATAGGATGCAGATTTGAAGCATGCTCCTTTAGGTTTTGGTTTCATGTCGATATGACGAATCTGAAGGGAGTTACAGCGAAAAAACGGTTTTTACCCGTCCCAGTTTTCTTACATATTTTGGCCTTACAGCCTGGGCCTTGGCCCAGTTTGACGCAAAATTTAATCAGGTGGTCAGAAGGCCATAGCCCATCATCCCCGTAATTTTAGTCAAAATCGCACCAGTAGTTTTCACGTAAAGTTGTTAACTGACAGACAGACGGACAGACAAACAGATGGACAAACAGACAAGCAAACAGACAAACCAAGTGAAAATAATACCTGTCCCCGAGCCCCTCCAGGGCGGGGGTGGGTACAACACGGAAAGAAGAGGAATGGAGAAATAGTCCTATATACTCGTATGTATGCAATGGAAAGTAGCTCCCTGGAATATTTCATCCTTCATATTGATTGATGATAGTGGTGACAGTGGATAGCGGTAGCTGTGATAGCGGTAGTGGTGCGAATAACGGTAGTGGTGACAATCGTAGTGACAGTGAATTGTGGTAGTGGTGACAGTGGACAGTAGTGGTGAAAGTGGGTAGTAGTGGTGATGATAGTGGTAGCGGTGGGTGGAAAGTGATAGTGGTGATAACTGTAGTGGTGACAATGAATAGTTTTACTTACGTTAATGGTAGAGGTGACTGGTAGTGATGATCGTGACTGTGATGACTGGATAGCTGTGGTGGTGATAATGGTACTGGTGACAGTGGTAGAAGTGACAGAGGTTGTGGTGATAATGCTAGTAGTAATAATGGTAGTGGTGATAAGGGTTGTGATGAAGTGGTAGTAGTGACTGGATAGTGACAGTGGTAGTGGTGATAGTGGTAGTGGTGAATGGTAGTGGTGATAGTGGTAGTGGCGACAGTGATACTGGTGATAGTGGCTCGCCTCATCCACGCAAGCAACGCGGCCTGAGCGGGGGAAGAGGGTCACCTGAACTGGGAGGCGAGTGATTTATCAACTACTCTACCTGGCGTATGTGTATCTGTGTGTGTCTGAGTGTCTGTGTTTGAGTGTGTCTCTGTGTATGTGTGTGTTTGTTTGTGTGTGTGTCTGTCTGTGTGTAAGTGTGTATCTATGTCTGTGGGTGTCTGTGGATGTCTGCGTCAGTATGTGTGTCTCTGTGTATGTCTGTGTCTGTGTGGTTCTGTGTGTCTGTGTTCGTGTGTGTCTATGTCAGTGTGTCTGTGTGTGTCTATGAATCGCTGCGTATGTGTCTGTCTCTGTGTCTGTCTGTGTATCTGTGTGTATCTGTCTGCTTGTCTGTCTGTGTATCTGTGTGTATCTGTCTGCGTGTCTGTCTGTGTATCTGTGTGTATCTGTCTGCGTGTCTGTCTGTGTATCTGCTTGTGTATGTGTCCCTCTTTCTGTGTATATGCTTCTGTGTCTTTGTGTCTGTATGTGTGTCTGTATGTCGGTGTGTGTGTGTGTGTGTGTGTGTGTGTGTGTGTGTGTCTTAATGTGTGTGTGTGAAGTGTGTGAGTGTCTGTGTGTGTCTGTGTCTGAGTGTGCGTCCATGTATGTGTATGTGTATACAGTACATTCGTGTATGTCACTGTGAGTGTGTGTCTTTCTTTGTCTGTGTGCGTGTCTGTGACTGTGTGTGTTTGTGTGTGTCTCTGTGTATGTGTGTGTATTCATGTATGTCTCCGTGAGTGTATCTGTGTGTGTATGCGTGTGTTTGTGTGAGTGTGTGTGCGTGTGTGTGTGTGTGTGTGTGTGTCTGAGTGTGTCTGTATGTTTGCGTGTGACTGTGTGTATCTGTGTGTCAGTGTGTCTGTTTGTGTTCTGTGTCTGCATGCATGTCTGTGTGGTTGTGTGTGTCTGTGTGGTTTTGTGTGTCTGTATGTATCTGTGTGTTTGTGTGCCTGTGTCTGTGCGTGTCTGTGTGCTGCGTTTGTATCTGTAAGTGTGTGTATGTGTGTGTGTGTACGTCTTTGTGTGTGTCTGCCTGTGTGTCTATGCATCTGTGTGTGTGTCTCTGTCTGTGTGTATGTTTCAATGTTTCTGTGTCTATATGTCATTGGTCTTCAGTCACACACGTTGGCACCAAAGACATTAAGAATCACACCAATATTATCAATACAACAATCGTCGTCTTCTGCAGCAGAAGGACAGCTTTAAGCCGTCAAGCGTAGCTCAAGGCGCGTTGTGGTGGAAGACCTGCAAGAGTTCGAAACTCAGCGAGGTAAAGATTAGGCGGTCTGTCCCCTTGTGCCTACGCCTCACTCCAGCCTCAACGAGGCTTGGTAGTGTGGAGGCGCTCCTCAGAAGCAGCCAGGGTCAGCATGTTGACCCCTTAGGTCAGGATACTAGACTAAGGACCTGAGTAATTTCAGCCACTGGCTGCAGTGAGTAAATACACCGAAAGTATTATTATTATTATTATTATTATTATTATTATTATTATTAATTATTATTATTATCATTATTATTATTATGACTATTATTATTATTATTATTATTATTATTATTGTTGTTATTATCATTATTATTATTATTATTATTATTATTATCATTATTATTATTATTGTTGTTGTTGTTGCTATTGTAATTATTATTATTATTATTATTATTATTATTATCATTATTATTATTATTATTATTATTATTATTATTTTTATTATTATTATTGTTATTGTTACTATTACTACTACTGCAACTATTATAATTATTATTATACCCAGATACAATCAGACATACACACAGAAACACACACGAAGACAATAGCAGATACACACACACACACACACACACACACACACACACACACACAGAAAAACACGCATGCTGATACATACAGACGCACAAACACAGATACACAGGCAGTCACATACAGACAGACAGACACATACGCATGACCACACACACAGACAAACACAGACACATGCAGACAGATACAGACATGCACGCACACAGCCACAAATACAGACACACACAGTACACACACACACACACACACACACACACAGCAGACAGACAAACAGGCATATACATACATACATATGCGCAGTATATGTATATAGACAGATACGTACATACATAGATACATAGACAGTCAGATAGATAGATAAATAGATAGATAAATAGAGAGAGAGAGAGAGAGAGAGAGAGAGAGAGAACCACACACACAAACTTACAGAAACACACAGTCGGACACAGACACACACGCACACACACACAGATATACATGTAGACAAACACAAACACTCAAAGACGCAGACAGGCAGACAGACACACGCAGACACAGACACACAGAAACATACACAAAGACACACAGACAGACAAACACAGACGCACGGACACACACATACACAGACACACACAACACATACACACATACAGACACAAGCACAAAGACACAGACACACACACACAAACACATACAGACACAGACACAAGCACAAGGACACAGACACACACAAGCACACAGACAAACAGAACCATACAATGACACACAGACACATACAGACACACACACACACACACACACACACACACACACACACATACAGAACCACACAGTGACACACGGATACATACAGACACACACACACTGACACAGACACAGACCTACAGACACACACACAGACGCACACACAGACTCACACTAGTGCAAACAGACACACAGACGAGCAGGGCAGTGCTCCCGAGGTGGATGGAAAGCTGATGACAGGGAGAGCTGGAGCTCCCGTTTCATCAGCCCTCAGGACTAGTTCCTGACCATTCCCCTTTGCTGAACTTTTTCAGTGTCTCAGTAACACAGAGAGTAGGCCAGCATGCTCTCCAATACGTGTTTCTCTGTCAACATCAGTCTACATGCACATTACACCCTACACTACCTTTTCAAAAAAAAAAAAAAAAAAGGAAAAACGGTGCACTACAACCATATCTCGGCGTCCCCGGTGGGGGGGGGGACCATAAATGCCCCCAGCATCCGCCCCTCTCCCGGTGATGACGCAATGTGCCTGGAACCACTGTCTGACTTCCTTTTTCATTTCTGCAACATTCGCGGCCTTTCCTCTAACTTTCTCTCTGTCGAACACCACCTCTCCTCCTCTAAACCTCACCTTCTCTTCATAACTGAGACTCAGCTGTCTGAGGTAACTGACAGCAAACCCTTTTCTGTATCCTCCTACTTTCTTTATACTCATTTCAAAGACAAAGGTGGTTGTTGTGTATATGTGCGCAATGACCTACCTGGCTCTCGTGTTCCTGAACTTGATTCTTCTGATTTCTCTACTCTCTGGCTTCGGTTCTCCTGTCATTCTCTGATTAAATATATCTGCGCTGTTTACTTACCCCCTAATTCTACTGACTATCAAAAATTCTTCGACTATCTTACTTCTATAATGGAACACATTCTATCCATTTCTTCTTTCTCTGAAATCTCCATTCTAGGAGATTTCAATGTTCACCACCACCTTTGGCTCTCCTCTCCTTTCACTGATGCACCTGGTGAACAAGCCTACATCTTTTCTATCCTTAATGACCTACAGCAGCTTGTACAGCATCCTACCCATATCCCTGACCACCTTGGTGAGTGCTCCAACATACTTGACCTTTCCTTACAACTAATCCTTCTGCTTACACTGTTAATCTTTTCTCTCCATTGGCCTCCTCCGATCACAACCTTATTACATAAATCTGTCTTATTATCCGGTACAGTGTGTGAACCCTCTAAAGAAACGTCGTCTGTGGCACTTTGGAGCTGCAGATTGCGAGGCCCTCAGGCACTACTTCTTTGATTTTCCCTGGAATGATTGTTTATTCCATGGAGGGGAGCCATCTGAATGTGCCTTGCGCATTACGGTGGTTATTCTCTCAGGCATAGAAACATGCATTCCTTTCTCGTATCCCTTGACTATTCGAACAAAGCCTAGGTTTAATCACGCTTGTTCTAATGCTGTCCGCAACAAGGAGAGGGCCTATAAAAGATATCGAAGACAACCCACCCCTGAATCACATCTTTCTTATGTTTCTGCCCAGAATCATGCTAAGTCTGTTCTTCGCTCTGCTAAAAAAAAAAAAAAATTCATCTGCACTAAATGCTCTCAACTCTCCAACTCGAATTCTTCCCTCTCCTTCTGGCACCTTGCCAGAAACCTTTCTAACAACTTTTCCTCATCATCCTTCCCTCCTCTTTTCTACTCTGATGGCTCTGTAGCTATTTCTTCTACTGATAAAGCAGATTTCTTCACTCAGACTTTCTCCTTCAATTCCATTAGATGATTCCGGGGCTGTTTCTCCATCACTTCCCACCTCTGACTTCCTCATGGCTGACATTAAAATTTCTTCAGCTGATGTATTTTCTGCCATCACTGGCCTCAATACTAACAAGGCATATGGGCCTGATGGAGTCCCTCCTGTTGTCCTCAAGAACTGTGCTTCTGTGCTTACACTCTGCGTAGGTAAACTCTTTCGCCATTTTCTTTCAACTTGTACCTTTCCTTCTTGCTGGAAGTTTGCTCTCATTCAGCCAGTCCCAAAGAAGGGTGACCATTCCCAACCCTCTAACTATCGTCCAATTGCTTTAACATCCTGTGTTTCAAAAGTTTTCGAGTCTATTCTTAAGAGGAAATTTTTAAAGCATCTTTCCTATCACAATCTTCTTTCTGATCATCAGTTCTGTCAGGGACGCTCCACTGGCGATCTTCTCAACTACCTTTCAGACTCCTGATCATCCTCCTTTCGGGACTCTGGCGAAAGCTTTGCCATTGCACTTGACATCTCAAAGGCTTTCGATCGAGTTTGGCATAAAACTTTCATTTCTAAACTGCCCTCGTATGGTTTATATCGTTCTATCTGTGCTTTCATTTATAGCTTCCTTTCTGGTCATTCTATAGCTGCTGTTGTTGACGGCCATCGTTCTTCTTCTAGATCTATTAACAGCGGTGTTCCTCAGGGCTCTGTCCTATCAACAATTCTCTTCCTTTTATTCATCAGTGATATTCTGAGCTGTACATCTAACCCTATCCACTCATATGCTGATGATTCCACTCTTCACCTTTCCATTCGGTTTCCGACAACGTCCATCTCAGCAGTTACTCCAACAAACAAGGGATGAGGCTATGGCACACCTAATGTCTGACTTGGCTCGTATCTCGGACTGGGTAAAAATAACCTTGTTGTCTTTAATGCATCAAAGACTCATTTTCTACACTTAGCAATGGGTCAAAATCTTCCACTGGAGTACCCACTAATGTTTAAAAATATCCAGCTCAATCCTGTATCATCTTTGAACATGCTTGGGGTTTCATGCATTCGGGACTTATCTTGGAAAGATCATATTGCTTCTCTTATAAAATCTGCTTCCAAGAGATTAGGTGTGCTAAGCTGACTCCGTCCCTTCTTTACCCCTGCACAGTTGTTGACTTTTTACACGGGTTTTATTCGCCCCTGTTTCGTGTACAACTTTCATGTGTGGGGAGGCTTCCCACATACAGCTCTTCTCAATAGGGTGGAGTCAAAGGCTTTTCGTCTCATCAACTCTCCTCCTCTTACTGGCTCCCTTCGACCTCTGTCTCTTCACGCACTGTTGCCACTTTATCTCTTTTCTATCGCTACTTCAATGGTCACTGTTCCTCTGAACTGTCTGCTTGCATCCCTCCACCTCTACGACGGGTGCCTAGCACCCATCTAGCAAAAAACTCTCACCCCTTTTCTGTCCAACTCTCTAATGCGAGAGTAACTGTTACTCCCAGTCCTTCATTTATGCAACAGGTCAACTCTGGAACTGTCTCCCTCTGTATTTTCTACTTCCTATGATCTCCAGTCTTTCAAACGCTGTGTATCCAGGCATCTCAAAAAGAATATATCTTGATTTTGGCTCTCTTTTGTATTGTTATTGTTTTTTTCTTGGGAGGAACTGTTTTGTGGGCTCAATCTTTGGTTCCTTCTTCCTCGCACAAAAAAAAAAAAAAAATACCCAGATGCACACCCAGATACATACACATACATGTATACACGAAGTCACAGACACAGGTACACACATAGACACAGACTCATACACACACAGAAACACACACACACACACACACACACACACACACACACACATACACACACACACACACATACACACACACACACACACACACACACACACACATACACACACACACACACACACACATAAACTATATTGCCTTGTTTTGCCAAACTGTGTCGGCATCCAGAGTAAAACGTCGGAATCTTTTGAATCACGTGAAAGAGACATTATGCAATATAGGCATTGCATTATTTTCCATAATAACCTACATCACCAGACCCATACCTTAATAGTAATACTGCTATATTCTCTCGAAGGTCTCTACCAAGTTAAAACTGATGTGGAACTAGTGATTACGAAAAACTGGGTCGGTGCTAGTTTAAGTGTTGGAGGCTGTGTAGACAGTGACTACCATTCCAGTTAGGCAGGGACGGCCTCCATACCCTCCACCACACAGTCCCCTGTTATTGAGCATGGAGTCCTGGTCAGTCTCACACCTGCTCTGGACTTAGCCTCAGTCATAGAGGAAAGATTTTCGTTGTTTTTTCTCTGTTTTAGCCAGTTTTTGACTTAGTCTCTAGCACAGAGAAACATTTTCTCCCTGGTTGCTTTATCAGGCTGGACTTTGTCTCAGCTTGTCAGACCCTGGCTGCCTGTGTGTGCGTGTGTGAGTGAGTGTGGGTGTCCCTGCGTGGGTGTGTGGGTGTTTTTTTTTTTTTTTCACAGCTTGCCAGTAGAGTCCCTCACCGTAGTACGACGCCGAACCCTGAAGGGGTGCTGTTAGGGCACTTCCATGAGGGGGGGGCCTTTAGGGTCTGGTTAAAGGAGGTGGTGAGGGCAACACTTCTGATAGAGTAGGGAAGTTCCTCACAGGGAAGTGGCAGGTCTCCTTTGGCGCCCTTTAGAGGGCAGGGAGCTAGGCACCCATCACTTTAGGGCCTTTTTTTTTTTTTGCCGTGCTTTTTCCTTTTATTATTTTTCCAGGTGAGTGTATGTCTGTGTGTGTATAGTCTGTGAGTGCTGTCTGTGTGTGTCCTACTGTCTGTCGTGTTGGGACAGTAGGAACTGCCACCTCTAGGCCCCCTGGTCCTAAGCGTAACTCGATCCCTCGATCAGGGCCTACTCCACCTATGCCTGTTACAGTGGGAGCGCCGTCACTCCATGGCCAGCTCACATTCGTCAGCAAGTGGAGAGCCTGCAGCCTCTCTCTAACCACCTGTGCACGCGGGAGCTCATGCTCGGCCTCACTCTGCTGCCTTGGGCTCCTCCTCCTCCTCTTCAGCTCGCCGAAAGGTAGCGTGGCTCCATGAAGTGATGGAGGACATCACCCCTGCTCCTCTCACTCCTTCCACCATCAATGCCGGTCCTCCAGCTGCTAGTCGTGCTGTTGGTACTGCCTTGCTCAGCATAAAACCACTCAGCTCAGCCCATGACACCTCTAGGTCATCGCCTTCAGCTCACACTGGTGGGGTCTCAAGCACTCCTGCTGACAGGCCGTCCATGACCAGTGCTCCTTCAGCCTCTGCTGCAGTCCATGCTGTTCTTCTGCTGCTCCAGACTCTGATGGGTTCATCCTGGTGGCACGCAAACCACGGCGAGCACCACAGGGAAACGCATTACCCCTGGCATCTCGCCTGGCGGCTCCACAGAGGCCTCCACCCACTCCTCGCCCATCATTGTCCGATACTGCACCTCCACCGCCCAGCTCCACCTATCCTGCCTTCCGCATTCCTCTCCAGTCGGGGTTCCCCACCAGCTATGACGCAGTTGCAGCCCTGGAGAAACATCTGCCAGGGCATGCAGTGACCAACTGCTTTGGTCGAGACGAGAGCTGTGTCTTGATCCTGACCAAGGAATAGGTGTATCTGTGCCTGAAGGCAGTGGTAGAGGACGAGGCCCCACCAGTGCATATCGTGGAACTGCCGCGGGGTGGCCAAGCCACCAAGGCCATTGTGACGGGTTTCCCTCGCCGCATGCCAGTAGAAATTCTGCTGAGGCATGACCTCATAGAGGAGGCGACGCGATGCCAAAATCGCAGAACATGCGAGGAAACCCAGCAGGTCTGTATCACACTCCACAGCTGTCTCATGCCTTCACTCGACCTGGGGAACTGGGAGGTCTTTTGGCTGCGCCCGTACACCCCAGAGCCGCTACAGTGTTACCGCTGCCAGAGTTTTGGACACCACCGTGCCCACTGCAACCACCTGATAGTGTGTGGGATTTGCAGCGGGTTTCACGACACTGAGCGGTGCCTCACAAAGTTCAAGGCAAAAGAACCTGTCACCTCTTGCTGCCCCAACTGCTCTGGGTCACACCACACGTGGCACCCGAGCTGCCCTGCCAGGGTGAAAAGGGTGACTCAGGGGAGGAAAAGACATGTTGCCTGGGTTCAGCAGCAGCAGTCCACCAGTGCCACTCCAGCTCCCCCTGGCACTTTCATCTGGATACAGCAATGCCGCCCTCCAGCACTGAGTCCGCCCATCCTCGATGAGACTACATTCCCTCCACTGCCTTCTGCTCTTGTCAAGGACCAGACAACCGTCGAGGTCCACCACTCCGCGCAATCCCAGGATCCAACGACCACTCCCACCCCTAGTTTGCTCCCGGCTCCTACCCAGTCGGCCATGCTCTTCTTGTTGGACGAGCTGTGCAAATTGGGGAAACACCTGGCAGTTGCCATCACACGGGCTATAGCCAATCCCTGGAGGTCCAAGTCAACATGGACCACATCATTGCCACGGTGGATCGCATCCTTAACCAGGCTGTCGAGGAGAAACGACAGCTCACCGCCCCTCCTCTCTCTCGCATGCCAGCTCACCGGCCATGAAAGGTCAAGTCTACTGCTTGCAGGCCGGCTCACACGGGGCGGAAGGCCAAGTCTCGGCTTCCACTGCCCAGGCCCAGATGCCCCGTGCATCTCACCTCTCTCCTACCCCCCCAGGGACTCCGCCCTCACCAGCAGTGGCCGACAGTATGGAGGTAGACCTGGCTCTCTTGCAGGGCGACACCCAGCCACCTTCACCTGCCAGCAGGCTGATACGGACCTCCTCAGCATCGTCCAGTGGAACTGCTTAGGGGCCAGGAGCAAGCTCCCACTCCTACAGGAGACGGCTCTCACAGAACATCCGCACGTTTTTCTCCTTCAGGAGACTGCTGCCTGAGAACACCTCTTTCTGCCTCCCGGGCTATAACTCATACCCCCTCCCGCTTGTTCGTGGTGTCTCGAGGGGTTTTGCAATATTAGTGAGGGAACACATCTCCTGTACCGTCTGTGACCCCCCACCTTACTGAGAACCTGGTGTGGAAGTGCATGGTGTAACCCTCCACCTGGCTACGTCAGCACTTACCATTTTCAACGTTTACAGGAGCCACAGGGGCGTTTTGGATGTGGGAGAGCTCATCTCTCAGGCTAACATGGCCTTGATTTTTGTTGGGGGCAACTTCAAATCCCACCATGACATCCTCTCGTCGCCTCTTCTATCTAATGAAGCCGGTCGTCACCTCTCTTTACTTCTGGAGGAAATGGATGGTATCACCCTCCTCAACGATACCACGGACCCCACTCACATTGATGGAGGACAGCTGGACCTTTCACTCGTCTCCTCATCACTTGCAGGCTTGGCAACGTGGTTGCTGCACCCCCACCTCACTAGCGACCACTTCGCTATCAAGGTTGCCTTGTCTATGGCTCCTCTTCCACCCCCCCTCTGCCCCCCCCACGGTGGGACCTCCGCAGAGCTAACTGGGCTGCCTTTGATGACGCTTTAGCTGCAGCCTTTTCTGTGTCTCCACCCGCCCCGGACCTAGAAGGCCGAGCAGATCAAGTAGCCCGTATCTTTTCACAGGCTGCCTCTCTCACCATCCCACTGCAGCAGCGGTCTGCGAGGTGCTACCGGGATGGTTGGTTTTATTGCGACAGGGTCAGAGAACTGAACCATCGGTTAAATGCGGCACGCAAGCGGTACCGGCGGCGCCGCACATCTCCACACTGCCAGTACCTTGTTGCTGTCATGGGCCATGTGGTTTCGGAGAAGCGTCACATCAAAGAGGAGGCGTGGATTCGATGGTGTCGCACCTTGGACTCTCACTCTACACTCCGCAAGATGTGGAGGAGAGTCTGGTCCATCTCCAATCCACGCCCTCCTATTCCGCCCTCCCATCCTGACCCTGCTGCTGAAGCTAGCCATCTTGCCTGGCACTTTGCGGACCACTCTGCTTCCCACAATTTCCCACCGTCTGTTCAAGCCTTACAGGCGCAGTTGTCCGCCTCTCATGTTGCAGCAATTCAGGCTGCCTGAGATAGGCCTGACCCCTCTGACTGCCCCATCACCGGCAGGGAACTTCAGCAAGCGCTGTGACACAGAAGGGACTCTGCGCCGGGGCTCGACGGGCTGCCGTACTCTATGTTATCTCACTCTGGAGATAGTGGTGGTGAGCAGCTGCTTGACCTGCTCAACCTCTCGTGGTCTGAGGGTCGTTTGCCGAGGTCGTGGAAGACGGCCATTATTCAACCGATTCCCAAACCTCGTGATCCCGCTGCCATGCCTTCTTAGCTGTATTGCTAAGATGGCAGAGAGGATTGTGCACAGTCGTCTGTCCTGGTGTTTGGGCCCGCTGCACCCGAGGATCTATGCTTTCCATCCAGGCAGGAGTGCAACTCACTGCCTCGCGTCCTTCCTCGGGGAGCTTCGTGGTGAACGGGGAATGGCCGTTTTCCTCGACCTCGATAAGGCATTTGAGCTGGCCAGTCCTCCTGTCATCTTGGAGGCTCTTGCAGCCAAGGGAGTGGGGGGCAAACTTTTGACATGGATCCGCGATTTCTTCGTGGATTGCACTTCAGGGGTACGTTTCCAGGGCCATCTCTCCCCCTTCTATTACCAACCAAATGGTACCCCCCAGGGGAGTGTTTTAAGTCCTCTGCTCTTCAACATCTTGGTAGAGAGGCTGCTTACTGTGGATTATGGCACTGGTATCACTCTTCTCTGCTATGCAGATGATCTGGCCTTCATCTTTAGCAGACGTATCTGCTTTACTCAGGCCCAATCAGTCCTCTCCAGACTGCATGCCAAGTGCAATGAGTTGGGCCTCAAGATGAACTTCGATAAGACAAAATGTCTTCCTTTTGGTCTCCGTCCCCCAGACTTTCCACTGCTGCTTCGGTGGCCACCAACTCACCCTTGTTACTCTTCACCAGTGCCTGGGGGTCTGGTTCGACAGTGGTCTTACTTTTTCCAGGCACGTTAAGTAATTGAAAGAGCGCGCTTCCACCCGCACTGCTGCCCTCAGGTATCTTTCCAAACGGAGCCTAGGGGCATTGTACAAAGTACTACAGACTTTTTACATGCACACCATACGGTCCCTGGTGGATTACAGCGCCATCTGCTTACCTAGTCTCGCCCCGCCATCACTCAGATCTCTGGAGGTCCTGCAGAACGAGGCACTTTGAGTCATGTTGGGTGCTCCCCGCTGGACCCGGCTCGCTAACTTACGTGCTGAGAGTGGTCTGCCATCTCTAGAGCATCACATTGCCCTTCTGACGGCAGTTACTACTCTCCAGCTGGTCCAGCGTCAGCCTCACCTAGCAGTCTCTGCCCTGCTCAGACGATTGCAATGCAGACCACCAGACCCGCTCCCCCAGAGAAATTGAGCCCACACCACAGCTGCTCTTGTTCACCGCCTGAATGTTGCCCCTGATATTTGCCGAGCTGCCGACTTCCCCTGTCCAAGGTATGTTGAACCACCACCATGGGCTCCTCCCCCTTTCAAGATCCTCTGCCCTTCAGATGTGAAACCTTGAGCTTCTCTTCTGGCTTTTCTTCGCCAGGAGGGTCTTAATAGAGTCGCTGCCCTGCACTCCCCCAACTCTGCCACTTATTTCACAGATGGCTCCATTACCCCTGATGGTTCTGTGGGGTTGGCCTTTGTTTTCGGCTGTTGAATCGTGGCGACTCTCCCCGGGTGTTTCTGCCTTCAGGCAGAACATGTGACTATCCTTGGGGCATTACGCCATGCTTATCACCAACAATACCAGCAGATCGTTATTCACACAGATTCACTATCATCACTCCAAATGCTGTGCTCTTTTTCACCTAGTAATCACGTTTCTCTCCTCACTGCCATCTTTCACGTTGCCTTCCTTCTTAACCATAGGGGTGCCGCTGTCACTCTACAGTACATTGGATCCCTGGTCATGTTGGTATTACCGGCAATGAGAGGGCCGATGCCGCTGCCCGCTCCGCTTGCTCTCTCCCAGGAGTTACGTTCCCCCTCAGGCCTAGTACCTCGCAAATTATCACCTCTCTGACCACCACTATTGGAAGACTGTCCCAGGATGACCATCAACTCTGCATCATAGAAGGTTCTCGCTCTGCCACATGGTATGCCAAGGCCACGTCCTACACACCACTTCTGCCCCCCCTAATTATCTTGTAGTACGGCTTCTGCGTTTGCATCTGATGTTCCCCTGCTATAACCAAATCACTGGGGTGGCACCTGACTCTTGTGCCCACTGTCTGGTTAGTTCTGATGACCCACTGATACACTATCTCCTACACTGCCCAGCCACTGCACTACTCAGGGCTTCCCTTGGCGCAGGCTTTGCTCAATCGGTGAATGATTTTCATGATGCTGCTAGCATTGTTGACAACACGCCATTTAATGTATTTCTTTCCACGTTGAGGGACTACCCTACACCTCGATAACTCTGCAGGCATATGATTAGCGCAACCCTGACGGGCTCGTAGTTTGCCCATGCCCACTTCAGTGGGTAAATATTCAACAAACAAACAAACCCTCCACCACTGCTGGCCCACTTTTTTATGGAGACAATAATATTTTACTGAACGGCTTCCTAAAGCCTAAATAAAGAATGCCAATTGCCCAACACTGGCCATATTCAGAAAGCGTACAATGGAGGAATTCAATCAGATTAATCAAACATGATCGATGCCGTCTAAAGCCATGTTTCAAGTTATACAGTAAGCTGATTCCTGGTGATCTGCAGTCCTATCAGTACCCTCCCTACAACAGATGTATGACCAACTGGTCGATAATCTCCTTGAAAATGGCCTTCTCCTTTTTAGAGATGGTCGTATTAGCTTCCTTGCAGTCTGATAGAGATTCTCCAGCACCCAGTGATTTTTCAAATACTAGCCAGGTGCGGGTCTACCTGGTCACGAACTTGTCGCAGGACTATTGAAAGAAACTCGTCAGGATCGGGGGATTTGTCAGTTCCTAATTTCCCCAGCCTTTCATACACTTCGTCTTCAGTGCGATGAACATTCGCTAAAGTCACATCCTCATGGGTAATGTCTGGCTCAGGAATATCATCTTCCACCTCTCTAGTGGATGCTGATGAGAAATGGGAATTCAGGATGTCTGGCATCTCATGATCAGATTTTGCACAACTCTGTTTGCATCAAGCAATGACCGAATCTTGTCACTAATCGGTTTTCTATCACTCACATAACCAAAGAACCTTTTAGGATTCTCCTTATATAAGGATGCTATCCGAAGTTCTTCACTGCGCTTAGTCCTGTTGACAAGTGACCTCACCCTCCTCTGCACGTGAAAGGAGTCATTTTGAACTGGAAGACTACTAGTGTCTTTGAAATTGCGGTATGCTACCATTCTCTGCCCAGTTGTTGCTGCTATCTCCCGTGTGAACCATTTTAGTTGATACAACCGTGATCTGACTTGCTATAAGGACACAAACGTTGTCTGTTATGTCATAAAGCTGTCTCTGACGAATCACCACTTTGCCTCACTTCTAGATGCTTTACATGCACTTCTTCCCTAGGGCCATGAAAGTCCACTCTCCTTGAGTCAGATCTACTCTGTTCCTGAGCATTGCATTGAGAGGAAAACTAGATTACAGACACGTCCTCCTAATGGTTCGTCTAAAGTCGAACTGGAAATGACGTCATGTTTGGTGGTGGACACAAGATCTAACAAGTTCCTCCCCGTTGTGGGTTCGCTAACTTACTGTGTCAAGAAATCGTCATCAGCAAAGCTAATAAGCCTTCTTTCTCCTGTCTCATGGTTTTCTTTGCCCAGGTAACATGATATCTGAAGGGGCCTGGAAAGCTGTAACGTTTTCCCCTATTAGATCACCAGTCTCATTATACAATGTACCATCATCATTGATGAGCTGGTAAGGTGGGCGGTTAGATAACAGTGACTCTGAACACATCTGTTCCCTCAGTGAGGTCCACGTCTAGTATTTCCTCCTCTGATCCAATTGTACAGACTACAAGATACTAGCACTTCCAGACACTTACTGCTACTACTCCCTCCCGATCGGATCGGTCCCTGTGAAAAAATATAAGGATTAATATAAGGATATGGACTTCCCTAATAAAGTCCCTCCCGGTAGTATACTGTAAATACACTAGTCTGTGATCGGTATTATATCCGTCATCTTTGTTGATCTTAGATCTCTAAGCTAACTAAACTTATTTCTAACTGACCTAGCACTGATATATACTACTTGTAAGGAGTCAGTACTGACCGATTCTTTGGCCTGACAAACTTCCCCGAAGGCTTGAGGTTTACAGAAACAGCTGACACTATTGTCTGTACAGCCACATGAGGTGTCTATGCACCCGCTGCCTGAGAGGATGCTACCAGAGCATTCTCTTTCTGAGGTGCCATCTCTCAGGATTACGACCGTCTTCAAGTGTACGACCCTCACTTCTCACAGGTGTTGACCTTACAACACGATAGAGGACCTGCTTCTTCATGTCCCCTAATACTTTCTTTCCTCTTTTGTTTAAGTGAACTCCATCTGCCAGGTATTGGTCTGGTCGTCCATATAATATACCAAATGGGTCCACAAACGGCACACCAATAGGGACACACATGTCCTCAAACCTCTCATTGATGCCAATGACTTCAGGCAGTTTGTGGTCACTGGCACCAGATCTAGGCAGGAGGCCCACTGGCACCAGATCTAGGCAGGAGGCCGTATTAAATCAGCCCTATTAGTCTTGAACTTTAGGTCATCCATCATATATGTTGTCTGAATAATGATGTCCTGATACGTTGCCAATTACCCAGTCCTAATGGGACCTGAGCAATTATGGCAGTGTTCCGATTTCTAACTCTTTTCAAACTTTTTCTTAATCTCTTTAGCTTTCCGTCCTGGAATACACCTGACGACCCTCTTAGTTCGTCGTACAGTACCAAAGTATCTCTCTTGACCGCTTGTCTGGGAGTCATCCAGGAGTATGGCCTCCTCTCCCTCAAGACAAAGAAAAGAGTATCTATTGATTGTTGTGATAGGTACAGGCTGCACTGGTTTTTGACTACCTTTTTCAACTTTTCGCCCTGTAGCCTCGGTAAAGCCATCAAAAACACCTCTGTGGTTAATCCTACATGACTGGCTGACACCTCTTTGAAGTTGTGACTCTAAATCTTCGTGACCCTTCGCGTTCATCTCCTCTCACTCTTGTGCATGCAGTCCTACTGGCTGTTCCATTTTTCCTTGTCTTTCTCGTTTTTTTTTTTTTTTTTTTTTTTTTTTATCGCCGCCCTACACAACTTCCCTGGTTACTGCTGACATTTTTCGGTACAGTCATATTGAGTGAAAGATCCAGTCTTCACTGAGTCCACCACTTCCTGCATATTAAGTTGTTTCTTTAGGTGTCACTTCTTTTCCATATTTCCTTTAGAGGATGCAGAAGTCACAAGACCCCCCCCCACACACACACACAGGAGGGAGGAATTAATTCCTGTTTTTAATAGCTCAAAAGCCTTCCCATTTCATTACCGTTTACACATTTCCATTCTAATAGAAACTCCGTCATTCAGAGCCATAGGGGAACATGCTCATTAAAGGTAATTTATCACGCTTTTTAAACGCCGAATCAAACTCCCGGTTACTGCCTTATATCACGCTATCAAAACTCCTTCAGTCCATTCACTACAAAGATCTCTTTTTTGTTTATTCTTTCTTTGGTCAGACGACCTTATTTAGTTTAGGGGAGGCTTCTAGAAATGAAGGATTTCAGTGTCCTTTCTCCAGCACAGTGACGTCATAAGAATATCACTCTTGACCTCGTCAAATGATTCGACTCAGGTCATGGGATCCCTTACGTAATGATGTAGGTGAGATGTATTTAATGATTCTGAGTTGCAACACCTGCCGTCCACTGATATGTAAATGATGTATCATGAAAGGTTAAATCTCGCCCACCTGCCTCATGTCAATAAAACCGTCACTACAGTGACATTCTTCACACGTAGCTCAGGAGAGACTGGAAATGTAAGGATCAGATTTAACCTTTGATAAGGGGCTTTCCAATACCAGACAGAGTAATTTTGTGATGAAAAAAAGCTAGCGCAAAAAAAAAAAAAAAAAAAAAAAAAGGCCATCAGAGTATCAAGGATAATTATGAGTACTGTAGCTTCGGTAGCACAGACAGTAGGTGTGCATGGAGGCCTTTGAGTGGTGGCAGTTATATGGTCATAAAGAGTGTGAAGTTAGTGGCTATGACCTTTAGGACTACCATCAGCGATACCTTAATATAGCGTGTTTAACCTGACAGAAATTCCAAACCCCTTTCAGCTCGATTTCCAAATGTAGTCAGATTGGAGGACTGATTTGATCAGTAATCAGAGAGACTTATTCCTGTCTCATAACCAAGCTTCATCGATTTTCATGTTATCGTGAAACAGTATTCAATCATTTAGGGCAGTCCAGCTCCGTCAGATGAAACCAAAATGATTATGCAACGTTCACTAGCCATTTAATCTTGTCAGTGTTGTTATGTCCCTATTTCACTCTTGCTGCCTTCAGACAGCTAAGTTCAGGTTAAGAAAGGTCACTTGTATGGTGGAAGGTGTCAGTATGAGGGTTTCCTTCCTTTATTTATTTGTACTTTTGCATTACAGACGATTCTACTTCAGTTCACGCGCTCAAGCTCCTGTACTCGCTCTTAGTCGAATAAAACTGTCTGGTTTTAGGTGGGACAGAATGTAACAGTTTTGGATAGGAATGAGTCAGTTACTTTTGTTGTTATGCTGACGCACTGCTTTCTTTAGGGGGGAGGGGGCAGAATGTAACCGCCCGCCAAATGTAAGGAGCCCGAGAATGGAATAATCATATTTGTAGAACCAGAGACATGTTTTACTGAAATCCTGGTTCGACAGACACTCTGAAGATACTACAAATTGGCCACGAGGATAAAAGTAGCTGAGAAGCAGGATGACAGGCAAGATTGTGGCAAATAATTGAAACAGAAGTGCACGCTTGCCCGGCCGGTCACTGGAGGGAACACGTTGGCAAGTTGTGGAAGGTGGCGGTGCTATGTCCAAGGGTTGAAGCTAAGAAAGATGGCTCTAATTGCACAAGTAAATCCATTTGACCCAGAGGTGGAGTCATGGACAGAATATTAAGAGAGACTAGAGTGTTATTTTTTAGCCAAAGACATTAAGGAGAAAGCAATTTTTTTTTTTTTTTTTTTTTTTTTTTTTTCCTATCGACCAGTGGGGCCGAAGCCCCTAGTCATTAAGGCAAATATATATGTATATGTACATATGGTAGGATACTTATTGACAGAGTTAGAGAAAGAACAGAGAAATTAGTTGGAGAAGAACAGGGAGGCTTTAGGAAGGGAAGAGGTTGTGTAGATCAGATATTCATTCTTAGATCTGTAGTGGAAAAGTTTCTAGAGAGGGGAAAGTTGTATGCGGCTTTCATGGATTTGGAGAAAGCATATGACAGGGTGGATAGACAAGGATTGTGGAAAGTATTAAGAATATATGGAGTAGATGGGAAGTTGTTGAATGCTGTGAAGAGTATGTACGATGGTGCTAAGGCTGCAGTGCGTGTGGATGGTAAACTAAGTGAATTTTTCTCTTTGAAAGTTGGGTTGAAACAGGGATGTGTCATGTCTCCATGGTTGTTCAATCTGTACATGGATGGGGTAATAAAAGAGGTACAAGGTAGGGCAGTGGATGTTGGAGTGGCCCTGGTGAGAGAGGATAGTGTTTGGAAACTTCCTGTACTGTTGTTTGCAGATGATACTGTGTTGTTGAGTGAAGACGAATGGGAGCTGCAAGGCTTGGTGGATGAGTTTGGGAGAGTGTGTAAGAAACGGAATCTAAAGGTGAATGTAGGGAAGAGTAAAGTGATGGTCTTTGAGAGGGGTGAAGTCAGTGAATGTACAGCGATGTTGGATGGTGAGGAATTGGAAAATGTGAGTACGTTTAAGTACTTGGGTAGTGTGATGAGTAAGGATGGAGGTTTGGAGGGTGAAGTGCTTGAAAGGGTACAGCAGGGAAGAAAGGTTGCTGGTTCTTTGAAAGCAGTGATAAGAAACAGGGAAGTGAGCATGGAAGTGAAAAAGTTACGTGACATTATTGCGATACCAACTCTAACGTATGGAAGTGAAGCTTGGACGTTGTTGGAAGGACATAAGTCAAGAGTGACAGCAGTGGAAATGAGTTATTTAAGAGGAGCCTGTGGAGTCACATGGAGAGACAGGCTGACGAATGAGAGTATAAAAGGAGCGTTGTGGTGTGGATGTGGATGTGATAGGAAGCGTTATGAGGAACACACTGAGGTGGTTTGGCCATGTGGAGAGAATGGAGGATGAAAGACTGACGAAGAGAGTGTATGTGAGTGAGGTGGAGGGGGGAAGAGGGAGGGGGAGGCCGAGGATGAGATGGAGGGATGGGGTGGAGAGGTATATGAGAGAGGGGGGTGTGAGTTGGGAGCATGGCAGTGAGATGGCGGGGGACAGGGCGACTTGAAGGCGATTTGTTTGTGGCCACCCCAAACTTGAGTGAGGCGTCTGGCAATAGATAGACAGATAGATAGACATACCTATATATATATATATATATATATATATATATTCACACACACACATCAATGCATATATACATACACACGTTCATACACACACACGTATATATATATATATATATATATATATATATATATATATATATATATATATATATATATATATATATATATATATATATATATATATATATATATATATATATATAATTTTTTTTTGTATTTATTTTTTTGTAATTATATTTCTATTTTTATTTTTTGTCATTTTTTATATTTATTTTTAAACCTTACATTATCTAATAAGAAAAAAAATGCCTACAACCTAAAGTCCCAAAAACTAATAACCTAACAGACAAATCGCTAACCTATACTAAATCCTAAAAAGACAAATAGCTAAGCCTACAGTAATGAGAAAAATAAAAATACGTCAACCAAGAGAACACCATCGACTGCAGATATGTAATGCCTTTCTACATGACATACCTGCACTCATCACCTGCTGACTGTCAGTTGAGGCACAACCTAATATAGGGGACATCAACATATGAAAGAGAACCACACGAGTCAGGAACATTTCCATATACGTCAGCTGTCGGCCCTAATTAGCATAACTTAAGCAAGATGTTATATGTTTACATAATATGTACAAAAAGTGAAGGACCTCGCCTAACCGACCACCATCGACTGCAAGTGCCCAGTACCTTTCTATATTGCACACTTGCACTCATCAGCTGGTCACACACACCACAAAGCCAGTCAGGAGACAGGGTGTGTGTGCTGGGCAATCCCCAGGTCCTGTCCTCCCCCCTTACTATTTTTTAATCAGCCCATACCGCACTGATATGGCTAATGTATGGCTCGGCCTGCATTATAGGTGCAGGGAATCTGTAAACGAACGAACGATCTCCTGGTGACTGTCAGTCGTGGAACGGGGTTTAATGTAGAGGACATCTATATTAGAAATAGATCAGTGGGAGGAGGAACTATTTCAAATATGTCAACTGTCAACCCTAATTAATAGTACAATATATACATATTTACAGTCCATAAAAACCATAACCATACAGTAAAAAAATCACATCACTGATCAGTCCGGTCTTTCTCAAGAAAGCCATCAATTTATCAGTCATAACAACGTTCCCATCACCCAGGATGGTGTAAAGGGTGAAGGGGACGTCTGCTGCGCCGCAGTAAATTATAAGTGAAGCACGTTCACGAACAAATCGCCGACAGCACAGGATGATATGACTGATAGATAACACCGCATCACAGATGTCACAGTGCGGTGGACATCGTCTTTCCATGTAAGGTTTCATGTGCGTAAGCATGGTGGCATTAAGCCTTAAGCGAGACAACACTTTTTCTTCAAGGCGACTGTTACGGTTGGCAGTGTCCCAGTTGCCCAGGTACGGCTTACACGTTCGAATATTTAGTCTGGTCCACTGACCTTGCCACAGAAGATTCATTGATTTCTTTCCGAGAGAGAGACTCGACCGTAGATCACAAGGAACGTCCCAAGTCTCCTCGAGCTCTACAGCCGACTTTGCAAGTAAGTCAGCCTGCTCATTGCCGTAGATACGACAATGACCAGGCACCCAGATCAGCGTGAATGACTTGTTGCATGAATGCAACTTATTAACGATGTGGCCCTGGATCTCGTGAGAGTCCGTAGTACAAGATGCAATTGCCTGAAGGGTTGATTTTGAATCCAAAAATATGACAAATGAGTCATGCCTAGAACTGAGAGCATAATCTATGGCTTTTTCAATAGCAAAAAGTTCAGAGGTAAACACATTCAGTCGACCACACACTTGCACCCGGACATTCACTCGACTTGGAGCCGTCGGTGAAAGCAAAGGAGAGGTCAGTGTTAATCGCTATTGTTGGAGCAGACTTACGGGTACAAACTTTTGAGGAGTTTATACAGACCTAAAACACCGGGTGATTTGAAGTCTGGTGAATTATGTGAATTATTAACAAAGCATTACGAACCCAAGTTCAGAGACTGTGGCTAGGCTGAAATTTCACAAAAGACACAGGAGACAAGGTGAGAGTGTTCCACAGTACATAGCTGCTTTGGAGCTGACAGAACATTGCAACTTTGATTCCTTGGCTAGCAGTCCGCAAGACCAGATGCTGCGTGACCAGATGATTGTTGTCATCAATGACGAAAACATTCAAGCTAAATTATTATCTGTAGAGCCTCAGTCTGGTGAAACGCTCTCATGTAAAAAAGTGTATGAGTTGTCTGTAGCGTTGGAAGCGGCACAGAAGGATGTTTCAGACGTGAGAGGACCGACAACCCTACATGTTGTTGTTGGCGCCTACCCCCATCCGGGAGTTCTTGTCTTTAAACAAGATTTTTTTTTTTAAGTCTCTATTGGTCATTTCTATGTTGCTCCTTATATTTATAATTACTTCTCTTCGTTTCAGTATTCTGCCCACTGTAATTCCTACCGCCTGTAACTCATTTTGTTTTAGTACTTCTATTACTGATTCTTTTCCTTTAATTTCTCTTGTTGTATCTTCGTATGCTTCACATATGAATAAATTACGTTGATTTTCATTCTCTTTTTAACACATGTTGACATATGTCACATATTAGGTTAGGCCCATACTTTTTCTTATCATTTTCCTTCTCTCCTATCATTTTGGTTCGCATCAAAAATATTATCTTTGCACTTTCAAACTCTAGTTCTCTAAGTATCTCTAGTCCTATTTCTTGTTCCACTGATTCCTTTGTCTTACTCCCTTTTCTCATGTCTTCACAGATTTCTTTATATTTTATCATTATTTTCACTTTTATTACTCTTCTTGCCATTCTCTCTTCTAATGTTCCTAATATAAGTAGTAGTAGTAGTAGTAGTTGTTCCCTAGGCAGTCTGGCCGAACAGCCCCGAGTCCCATAAGAAGGCCATGACTGAGACCGGGCTTTCCCACAGAGCTCTCAAAGAGTGTATGTTGTGTTGTTGGCGTAGGTGATTGTGTGTAATGCAGTCTCCCATAATGTGCTTAATAGTATGGGGTGCTGTGTTGCATCCTGGACAGGCATCAGCGACGGAGTCATCCAGCCTCTTCTGCTAGCTTAAACGGGCTGGATGGTGCCCACATCTCAGCCTGGCCAGGTGGACCCTGACCTCACGAGGGAGATAGGATTCAGAAGGGTGGATGTCAGGAGGGCGTGCATGCAGCTGTGTGTTGTCTTTACGTGACTGAATGGAGCGGTGAGTGATCTGAGTGTGGATATGCTTCTGGAAGCTGGTTTGAGGTGGGTGAGGGGGGAGAGATGACAATATTTGTGTATGGTATCATGTGCTGGGTGTTGTTTTGATGTTCCTTAGTGTGGTTGGATGTGCTGACATGTAATTTAGTGGATGTTGTGGGTTTGTGGAGGCTGCAGCAAGAATCTGGGTGCCTCTCATGTCTAGGTGATCCTTGACTTTGAGGACTGGTTTCTTGATGTAGGTGGTCTGTGGGTGTAGTAGCTGTGCAGCCTGTGATTATTTTTAGGTCCTTGTTCTGTGTGGTCTGTAGAGTGTTGTAATGTGTTTTGGTGAGGTTAGGAGCCCAGGCAGGGCTTGCATAATTCATCACTGAACGTATGTATTGTTTGTATACTGTGGTGGTGGTTTCTTTGTAGTGTCCGAATGTTGTATGGGCAAGTGACCTCAAGGCATTGAGTCTTGGTGTTATTTTATTTTTAATGTGTGTGATGTGTTGTTTAAATGACATTGATGTATTGTACGTTACACCAGGGATTTTTTTTTTTTTTTTTTTTTTTTGGGGGGGTAGGGGAGTGTTGTTTATGATGAGGTGTGGGATGTGACTGTGTTCTGCTGTCCAGTTTGTGAGAAGGGTCACTGTAGATTTGGCTGGGGCAATTTTGAGCCTGTTTGTGGTAAACCATTCGTGTAGTGTGTTCAGGTAAGGTTGGATGATGTGTGCAGCTGTGTTTGCGTTTTGGTGCGTACATGTAGGTGTTATATCATTTGCATAGGAAGCTATGTGTATCTGTGGTGCGTGGGGTGTGGGTATGTCGTGCATGTATAGGTTAAAGAGTGTAGGGGACAAAACAGATCCTTGGGGGACACCGTTTGTGAAGTTTCTGACGTTAGAAGACTGACCGGCAAATGTTACGTGTGCACATCTGCGTGCTAAGTAGTTTGCCAGCCATCTTTTTGTGTTATTGTGCATGTTTGTGTTGAGTATTTTGTTTGTGAGGTTGTGGTGGGGGATGGCATCAAAAGCTTTGCTGATGTCTAGTGTGATTAGGAGTGTTTTGTGTGGTGGCCTAGCTGAATTAATGCCATCGAAAACTCCTTGTGTAAGAAGGGTGTTTGTGGAGTGTAGTGGCCTAAAGCCATGTTGTGATTGGGCTAGGGGAATGTGAGGTGTGACTAGTTGTAGTACTAGTCGTTCAGTGACTTTAGAGGGGGTGCAGAGGAGTGTGATGGGGCGGTGTGAGGAGGGTAACGTGGGGTTTTTGTTGGGTTTAGGGATAGTGATGATAATGCCATGCTTCCAGATGTTGGGTATTATGTTGTGTGAGTAACTGTAGTTTGATATGTTGGTGAGTGCTTGTATGCTTGTAGTCCAAAGTGTTTAAGGTGAATGTTGCTTCTGTTGTCTGGTCTACAGGCAGTTGAGTGCTTAAGGTTGTTTCTAAGTTTTCAGGTATGCTGCACTTTTCTTTAATGTCTCTTATTTCTCTCATGTACTCTCTTTCAAAATCTTCACAATGTTTCCTCATCTTTACTTCAGCAACTTCTTCCCTCTTCTTGAGTTCAATGTATATTCAAGTTTTCTCGGGTTAATTTTGTGTTCTATTTTTACTTCCTTTGTTTCATTTAGTAAAGCACATTTCGGTGTTGTCCTTGGTACTTTGATTAATTTTGTCAAGTACTGAGTTTGAACACTATTTAGAACTTTCTTTTCTTTTTCTCTCAATGTTCTCCCGTTTTCCACTCCAAACATTATTGGTAATACACAGGTATTAAATAATTTTAGCCCAGTTTTAATTATACTTTTTTCAGTTTTTTTCTATTTACGATATAATGGTAATGCATTCATTTGCCGCTACCCTTGCTTTATTTACGGGAAATTACTCATCATGGAGGGAAGTAACTAGCTGAGTTCCACAGAGCTTAGTGCTGGCACCAATTATGTCTTCAGTACATATAAATGACATAGACTGTAACATTGGAAATGAAATCTATCCAAATATGTTTGCTGATGATGCAAAAATACAAAGGAAAATTACTAACACAGTCTCTTGTAGAGAGCTACAAGAAGAATTATATAAACTTCATGAATGGAGTAATAAATGGCAACTAGAATTCAATGTGGACAAGTGTCATGTAATCAAGTTTGGTAAAAGTGGAAAAAGACCAGATTGGGATTATAAGTTAGGAAGTAAAACTCGACACATATCAGAAAGAAAGCAAGACCTAGGTGTGATTATCAATAACAGACTATCTCCGGCTGACCACATCAGTGAGAAGGTACGGAACATGTATACACTGCTTGCAAATGTGAGAATAGCATTCACATATATAAATGAAGACATGCTGAGAAAGATAATAATATCATTCATCAGACCAACCCTGGAGTATGCATCAGTAGTCTGGAATCTTTGTCTCAAGAAACACATAGATAAGATTGAAAAGTACAAAGGGCCGCCACAAGATGGGTACCAGGTTTAAGGGATCTAAGCTACGAAGCAAGACTAGAAAAACTGAATCTACCAACACTACAAGAGAGAAGGAAAAAAGGAGACATGATTATGCTATATAGATGCATCTCAGGGAAATAGAAAATAGACATATATGAGTATATAACCTATGGGGAAGCATCACCAAGAGGATGCTGCAAAAAACTACATAAAAAGAGAGGTGATAAGACGTAAGGAAATTCTTTTCCCAAATAGGGAAAAATGATCAGTGGAATGCACTACCGAATGAAAAAGTGTGTACCAAAACTATTCATAAATTTATGGATATGGATGATCAAAATGGTTTAATACACGAGACAGTAAGAGATTTACTCCTTCCTGTAAAGATACATTTAGGGAAGAACAATTAGGTAAGATAAGAACACACACACACACACACACACACACACACACACACACACACACACACATTTAATTCCCTGACGTAACAGTGAGCGTGCATAATCTCCAATCTTCCCTCGTCCTGAAAAACGCAGCTACTATTGTCTGTTCACATTAACTTGCGGAGATTTTCTCCATTTTGCAACTTATCTGCCGTACCTCAACAGCGGAACAAGACTGTACTATGGCGCTACATCCATTCTATAAAATACTGTACCTTTGTAGGCAGCACCATATTCTCTACTTTTTCCACCAAAACTTGGCCCAAATTTTCGTACTCTTGCAGTTCATTTCACGCAGCTCAGTAATAGGAAAAGACGATACTACGGCTCTCCATCCTTTTTTCGAGACTAGCATCATACTCTAGTGTTAATCTGTTGTTACGACTCATCATTCAAAATTGTAATTTTACTCCAAGGTAAAGTAAAAAGAGTATAGTGTCAGTTTCTTATTATGCTTTAGTATTTAAGATGGATTTTTTTTTTTTTTTTTTTTTTTTTTTAGATATGCAAAAGTGTTGTCACTATTCTCCCTCAGATATGAGGGACATGTTTTAACTTCTTTATTTTATATAGCCATGAGGAAGCCATAACTAGTTTTCCTGAATTATGTGTAAAATATATTCACTACTTTCATTAGATACGAGAAAAAACGTCTTTACTTTTTTTTACATACGAAGAAAATATCCTCATCATTTTTCTTTCCGTATGAGATAAATGTTGTCATTAATTTTTAGATGAGAGAAATATCTCTACGATTTTTTCAGATATAAAGGAAATGACTGATTTTTGATAAGAAGGAATATCTTCACTATTTTTTCAGATATTAGGGAAATGACTTCCTTTATATGTAACTACAAAGAGCAATTTCTCTCATCTTTGTCTCTACATACATGATGACATTTCTTTCATATCTAACGAAAATAGTGAAGATAATTGCCTCATCTCGTATTGTTAAGACATTTCCCTCACATATGAAAGTAAATAGTGCAAACACTTCACTTAGAGCTAACGAAAATTGTAGTTATTTTCCTTGTATCTTAAGAAAAATAGCAAGACAATTCCCTCATATGTGAAAAGAAGAAACTGGCAATGCTTCCCTCGAACTTGAAGAAACACAACAAAAATAACTTCCTCTTAGCTATACACAGAACAATGATGAAAACAGTTCCATCACATCTAATGTAAAAAAGTGAATATGTTTTTCTTATATCTACAAGAGAATACATTAGCTATTTCTCTCATATCTTAAGAAGTAAATAACGAAGACATATACTTCAGTTCCAAAGAGTATAAGTCCCGGGTAGCTACCTCCCTGTCTCGCTATCTGTCTCTCTCTCTCAAATCGCTAAGCCCTTCTCCAGTGACCTGTCTCTAGGATCGCTTGTCCCCTTCTAAACTCTCTTTCCTAAAATCTGGTGTAGCAGGGGTGTGTCACGTGTGTTCCTCGTGGATGGACTAGGTCTTTGTTCACGAGAGGACTGCTGACAGCTAACTGCATCATCTCCTTACTGGCCGCTGTCGTCAGCTTTCCTCAGTGTTAAGAGTGTGTAAGCATGTTTAGCACTGCTCGATTCTCGCAGACACAACACCTTCTCATCATCTGACTCCCTGCTTCTATCTATCTATTTATCTATCTATCTATTATGATTTGTAAATATAATATGGGGTCCTACCACACTGCTCGGCCGCGCAAAAATGGCGTACCATTGACATTTAATAGTTATAATATATTAATACATACTACATACACATTATAATGAACTTATAAGCTAATTAAGTGAAAGATATAATATTGTAAAGTAACATAATTGTATGAATATTGTATACATATATTATTCATAGTAAATAGTGATTATTCAGTAATATTACATTTTAAATAAGTTGTATACATATTTGAAATAATGCATTAAAGTAAATTATTTAACTGTAATACAGTATGTACTTGGGTTATTATAGTGAAATGTATACATGCAAGAATAAAAATAGTTTAAAATTAAGATTATTGTAAGAGTTATTAATATTTCATTCAAAGATAATGGTACTGGTCTGCCATATATGGGTCATTCTTCTTTGTATTATTATTATTATTATTATTTATATATATATATATATATATATATATATATATATATATATATATATATATATATAAAAAATTAATACTATATACAATATATATACACTTCATTCAGGGTGGTTAACTGTGATGTTAACTCTCCCCCCACTAAATAATGACTCCTGCATTCTGTGCATTGCGAACAGCAGTACTGCAACTACAATGCAGACGATTATAAAGACAGTAGGTGCTGGCTATACACATAATATGGGTTGAACATACTCAAACTCAAATCTTCCCAGGGCTTCATTGTTTCATTGATCAGCTGCATAGTTTCAAACTTAGGTGAAGTCAGCTTAATACTTGTGCTCATGTTTAAGTTCATATTAGGCAGTGGGTGGTAATGTTTGTGTGTATGGTTGATAATGGCGTAGTGATTGATGGTGGAAAAAGTAGACATGGATGGTGTAAATACCGCACAGTAGTCTGGTGCTATGTATAATCCTGAGGCTGATGTATGAGATGGTGGTATATCTGGACAGACTATGTAAACTGATGTGTTATGAGGGAAATAAAAAAAACTGTGAGTGTCCGATGCGTTGATGGTGTACAAGTTTATCTGGAGCAAAAGTGAAGTTGCAATGATGATGAATATTGTTATTGCTGATGATAGCCATTTCACAAGGGACCGTATCAGTAGGCTGAAACGTGAAAATGTACGCAGGACAAAGATGAACAGCATGTAAGGATGTGCGGCACTTTCGCTCAATCGTTGACTCACTTGCGAAAGTGACAGTGTCTCGTCTCTTGGAGACCATGATGAGTTCGGTGTCTGTGTTGATGTTGATGATGACCAAAGTGTTGTTGTTTCTATAGGGGAAGGGGTGTATTTGGTATACTGTGAACAGGTCTTCAGTGATGAATGGTACATGAACTATCACTGATGTTGGTGTTAGTGTTGCTTCTAAGTACGGGTAATATTGCATAAATTCCCTACTGTGGAACAATGGCTTCAATTTATGTTTATGTATGCCTTGACTAACTATCTGACGTAGCTCATGAACTGGGAGTAAGTCATTTGTGATCTTGCCATCACCAGCATTCGAAATTCCTTAAATAAGTGCCCTGAAACGATCTCTAGTGTTCTCTAATTGTAGTAGAATCGTGTCAATATGTTCTATGATGATGGAGAAGTGTTGGAAAAGAGTAACGTTGCCCTCTAATTCATTTATTTTATCTACATTCTCGAGAGCTATGTTTTCTGCTTGTTTCAGATTTTTCACAATTGTCTTCATTGCTGAGTTTTGTCCTGTGATGAATTTATCTTGGTATGATAGTACCTGAGCTATCTTATTAAATTTGTTTATTTCTTTAAGGTCATCCTCTGTAGCCAATCCAAAGATGTTCCCAAGAACTGCGCCGCCCAGATCGAACAAACCGCGCTTTTGGCGAGTACGTGTGATGTTGTTCCTGTCGCTCAGTACCTCCGTTCCATAAGATGGGAGATCTTGGATCATGACGAGCATAGTTGACTTCGCCTGTTCTAGTTTCCATTTCGCTAACTTCACCATTTCATCCACTTCCTTGGTGTTATGTGCTTGTGAAACATAATTCCCTATCTTGAAGTCCAGAGTTCGCATCGGCGTCGCAAGTCTTTCTAGATAAGTAGGTAAGTCATACAAGTAATCTAGACTTATTTCAGTACTCATGACGTCCTTAACGATTGTAGTCGTGGCCGTTGGAGCTATGAGGCATCCTTGTCGTACTATATGCTTGGGGTCTAGGTGCGCATATACTCTTACTATGTATAGGAGAATCCATAGCATAAGTCCCTTCATCGTAACCTACCGAAAAAAAAATCTATTAATTTCCTATAAAGCTGTGGTTGATGATAGTGATGATGTGCGTTACGGTTGGTTGTTATTTCATTTATAGAAGGAGTTTAAATCGATATTTAATTCTCGTAAATGATGTACTGTAGATTTCATTGGAATAGTTGCACCTATGTTCGATTGTTTGGTATATGACCTTAATTTCTTTTTGTAATCATTGTTGTGTTCTTGCTTGGTTTCTTGAGGTACGTTCACCTGTTCGGTTGTATCCGAGGCTGAATAATTATGTGATAATTCCCTTGAAACTCGTTTTAAATGGTCAATATGAACTTGTTTTTCCTCGCCACTTGAAAGTGACTTAATTAAAACTTTGTTTGCTTTTATGTTAATTACTCTGTATGGGCCCTCAAATTTAGGGGATAATTTATTGTCTCTCGTATGAATGACTCCGTAAACAATGTCTCCTAAGCTGATAGGTGAATCTTTTGCCTTCTTGTTAAATGCCTCCGTCATTTCTTCCTTGGACATCGTTAATTGTTTTTTCACTCTTTTGTGTATGTCCTGGAATTCACGTAAACGGAGTTTAGAGTAATCATCGTAATTGTATATAGGCATGCTGTCACCTTCTAGGAGCTCATATGGTAATTTTTTATCTGTGCCATATATAATGAAATGTAGTGTGTCACCAATGGATTTATTTATAGACCCATTAATGGAGGCCTCTACTCTGGGAATCCAATCATCCCAGCTTGCATAATTTTCACTGAGAATGTGTCGTAGCACATCTAATACCTTTTTATTTTGTCTCTCTACCAACCCATTCGATGCTGGGTGATAGGCCAAAACGTTAACCTTTTTGATATTGTATTGTCTACATATTTCTTGTAAGATCTCAGAATTAAATTCTCCTCCATTATCACTTATTAATACCTTTGGGGTAGTAAAGCGACATATTACATTATCTGTTATTGCCTTTGCTACTGTCTCTGCTGTCTTATCTTTAATTGAAGCTAAAATGACATAACGGGAAAAATGATCCGTTGCTACGAATAAGTATAGGTTATTATTGTATGATAATGGCATCTTGAGTAAATCAACAGCGACAACGTCCCATGGTTGATGTGGTACAGGGTAATTACCCATCGGTGCAGGTGTGATTGGGTATCCTTTGTGTTTCGCACATGATTCGCATCTGTCTATATGATTGTTTATATCTCTTCGTAATGAAGGCCAGTAATATAATAGCTGGGCTTGGTTGAATGTCTTATCCTTTCCGGGGTGTCCTGCATGTGGGCTGTCGTGTATCATTCGTAATACTTGGGGTATCATGTCATTAGGTACTACCAACTGGTTAGTATTTCTTTGGCGTTTTGGTTATTTAGAGTTAATTTTGTATAATGTATTATTGACCATTGTGAATTGTTCAAGTGGGACATGAAGTTTGGGTAATTGTATGTCATCTCCACTTTCTAACTTGTATATTACTTTTGACCATACTGGGTCAAGTCTTCGTGCCTTTGCGATATCCTCGTGGTTTGGGATATTTCCTTTGAGATCTAACGCCGCAACCTGAATTGTGTTCGGGTTCCTAGATAATGCGTCAGCTACTATATTCATTTTACCTTGTATATAATGTATTTGTACATTGTAGTTTTCAACTGTACATTTCCATCTTGCTCTCCTCCCAGAAAGGAGTTTTTCTTTAAACATACCCACCAGTGGTTTATGGTCGGTGAATAAGTGGATTTCGTAACCATATACCAAATCTCGAAACTTTTGTAATGCAAAAATCACTGCAAGTGCCTCTAAGTCTGTAGTGCTATAATTTTTCTCCGCACCTCTTGTTTGTCTGCTGGCAAATGCAATTGGTTGATTCTTTCCTCTTTTATCTTCCTGCATCAGTACAGCCCCTAATCCTTTAACTGATGCGTCTGTACAAATAAGAAATGATTTCGTGTAATTCAGATATGCTAAACAAGGTGCATTTGTTAGTTTAATTTTTAGATTGTTAAATGCCCTTTTTTGTTCTTCTTCCCATTGGAATACAGCATCTTTTTTGAGTAGTTGGAATAGAGGGAAGGCTATATGAGAGAACTGTGGTACGAAGGACCTATAGTACCCAGCCAGACCTAAAAATTGTCTAACTTCGTCAGTCGTAGTGGGTTCAGGAAAATCTCTCACTGCCTGTATTTTGTCATCAGTGGTGTGAATACCATCAGAGCTTAATTTGTGGCCTAAGAAATTTATTTCCTTAAAGCAAAATTTGCATTTAGAAAGTTTAATTTTTAATCCAGCATCACTAAGCTTTTGTAAGAGTAAGTCTAATTTCCTGAGATGATCCTTAATACTCTTCGTTGCGATAATAATATCGTCAAGATAAACAAATATTCCTTGTCCTAAAATTCCGGACAATACGTAATTCATAAGACGCTGGAACGTACCGGGGGCTGTCCTCAGTCCCATTGGCATTCTTGTATATTGATAATGGCCTCTGTTTGTTGAAAAGGCAGTGTATTTACGTGACTCCTGAGATACCGGAATCTGATAGTATCCGTTTAGGAGATCGATGGTCGAGAATATATTATTCTCAGGACCAATATTCTGTAGAACATCACTTAGCAATGGCATGGGAAATCTGTCTGGGATTGTGTGATTATTTAGTTTACGGTAATCTACTACCGCACGCATTTCTCCATTTCTCTTGGGCACAAAGAAAAGGGGAGCGTTCCACGGAGAAACTGAAGGCTCAATAATTCCAAGCTTTAACATTTCATCGACATACTGATTTGCAAGTGTACGTTGGGAGTGTGGTATGCGATAAGCTGGTACGAAAATTGGTGGTGTTTCTGGGTGCACACTAATCATGTGATTAATCAAGTTAGTACACCCTAATTGTTCTCCGGGCAATGCTACGGTGTCCCTGTGTGTTTCCAGCAGGGTTAACAAATCATTTTCTTCGTCAAATTCACCTGAGTGAATTAAATTCTCTTTTATTCTTTCTCTATCCGTAGATTTTATCTCACTTGTTACTCCACCAATATTTATTTCCTTCACAGGGGCGAAACATTTTTCAATATTAACTATGCAAGTTCCCTTTTTCAACTGAACTTCCCCATTCATGTGATTAATAATGAATATCTGAGTTAGCCCTTCGTCGTTCGTATGACATAATGCGTTTTCTACTGACAATCCCTTTACTTTACATAATTCTTCTAAGACAAGAACAGTACTATTCCGTAATTTGCTCTTTATGGTAACCTTCATGTATGAATTAGGTGGTATAACCAAATCATTAGTGAGATGGGCTGGAAAAATTGATAAATCAGTACTGTTATCTGGGTCACTAATTCTGGAGGATGGGGTTGCTGGTGTAAGTGGATTTATACACTCATTTGTTTGTGTATGTTTGTTTAAGCCTTTAATATTACCAATTCTTTTTGGCTCTCTTCTACCAATCGGTGAGGGCTCTGAAAGTATTTCCTCTATGAATTCATTATCAAAGTCTATTCCATTCATTTGTGGGAGTATAGTTATGTTCTCAGTTCTCATGGATCTTAAGCCCAGTAACATATGAGCTTTAATTGCTAAGTTTTCAACGATATAGAACAATGCAGAGAATGGTCTTGTAGTTTCTGTAAAACTGAGATTTAATCTTATCATACCTTTTACTGTAATCACTTGACCATCTACTGTGTATAATTCTAAATCAGCTTCATCCAGAAAAGTTACTTTCTTTTTATTTTTAAGAATTCTGTTTAGTTCTTCATGTGTTATTAAGTTCACTGGAGAGCCTGTATCTAAAAATAAGGAAACGTTTTGATCCTCACATACAGCTGGTATCAAGATACACTCATTTCCCAACATGCCTCCTATGTGAAGTTTAGCCTTGTTCTTCCTTACGTTTGTTCGTTTTTTGTCATGACTTGGTCTTCCCCCGATTTGAACATAGACACAATTTTTTCTACTGTTTTGCAATCACTAGTCCAGTGCCCTTGGTATCTATGATGCCTACAGTAAGGACCAAATCCTTGTGTCTTTTGATTATCCTCTTTTGCCTTGATAAAGCATTCATACCTTGTGTGTCCTGGTTTTGCACAGTAATGACACAGAATGGACCTATCCCTTGACTGTGACCTACGAGGTGATTTCCCATAAGAAGTGTTGTTTATGGCGCGAGACCTGCTCGGACTGCGCAAAAACTTATGAAACTGCCTGTAGGAAGGCGTGTGGGAACGAGGTCTAGGCGTCTTTGTTTGTTTGGGCTGCCTCATTTCTGGTCGCGATCGATTTTGTTCTCTGTTTGGGGTCGGTGTTGATGTTTTCACAGCTGATACTGTCTCAGGTACCCTGATTCTACCAGAATGTGCATGTGTGTCGACCACACCTGCTTTACTGCACTGCATCTCTACCTCGTTCATTAAGTCTAGTAAGTACATCCCAGGGGTGTACGCGATTGTTTTGGCGATCTTAAGGGTTCTATCAGGTAATTTACACAAGGCAGCTACATAACCAATGATGTCCACGACGAGGTCTGGGGACATCTTTCCATCATCTGTTATCCACTTAGAATTCTCCAGAGTAGCTAATAGGGTTCTCTTGATTGTGGAGACATCAGCAGTTATTTCACTGAGCACATGGTTTGTAGTGTGCTCCCTTACAAGATCTACAATTTTATGTAATTCTGGAATTATACCTGGCAAGAAGTTCATACCTCCAGAAAATTTCTTCAGAAATTCAGTTTTAAATTCATCATATGTCCTAGCACGATGTAGCTTATCGGAGCGCAATAAATTGCTTGCTGGACATCTTTCCTGGCTTATTCAAGATGAAAAAATAGCAATTTTCTCTTGTTCATCTAGTATGTGGCGCTTGATGAACATTTGTTCACACTGACTGATTAATGAAATGACATCAATGCGATCCTTGTCTGTGCCAGAGAATTTTGGGGCAGTCTTATCCTCGTGATACACAAAAACGTGAGGTGTGGTTTTTAGATCAGCAGTATTTGGTTCTTGATTCATATTTAATGATTGCCCTGTTAATTCAACTTGTACGAGTTTATCGTTATGTGAGGGAATGGTAGAATATGTATGACCGGACCGGTGAACCCTGTTAAGTATATTGGCATACGTATTCAAGGCAGCTGCAAAGTCGATACTCTCTATGTCTGAAGGGGTTTCCCATTCATCATCCGAAACTCCCGTATTTGTTTCTTTATCTATAACGTGTGGTGTGGGTTGTACAATGGGTGGGCTGTCTCTTAATTGTGAGTCTGATGTTGTGGCAATTTGTGTGTCATCTGGTATTAACGTGGGTGGTGGCGAAAATATTCCTGTCATTAAGATATGATGTTATGAAATACGCCTCTTGTTTATTTATGTCCTAGCAAACTAGATGATTAAATAAGTTGAATATAGCTAATTTTAGCACTGAGAAGAAATGAGCAAGTATAATTTTACCCACTTGATACAGATCGTAGAGGTGTGTCGATACAAAAGTCGATCTCGGAAGAAAATACAGGTTTGATTGAAGATCTCTTGATAATTCTAGTGGTGTGTTGATGGACGATATTACTCAGGAAACTCCATGGCCTGGTATTTGTAGTGATTGACGGCTGTCCCAGGCAAACCTCAGCATAGAACGTCGAATTTCCAACTTAACTGTGAAAATAAGTGAATATGAGTAGGAGCTATGTGAATAATGAGTAATGAGTAGTGGGTGAGAAGTGCCTGGTGTCAGTCACACGTTGCTTGGCATGGCAGACTCGCGTTGTGATGTCATCTCAGCACATGGTGACGTCGGCTTCCCACACTGGTAGCTGTGGTGAGTGAATGAGTAGCGATGAGTAACGTGAGTGCAGATGAGTTGTGAGTCGTGTCTCACTCTTCGTTTGTTTGTTCCGTTTTTCTATGTGGAAGTTTTCTCGGTCCTTTTCTCTAGTGATTTACTCGTTGTGGGATGAAGACTGCCGCTACTTGTAGGTGCGTGTAGAAGATTATACAGACGACGTAGAGTTGTTAAATGTAGTTGATTGTAGATGGCTGTAGTTGATTGTAGATGGTTGTAGTTGATTGTAGATGTAGGATTCAATGTAGAACTGAAGCTAATCTTGTAGTCTCGGTTGCTTTTGTAGAAATTTGCTTTTAATTCGGAGACGATGTCCGCAGATTTGCTGGTTTGTCATTAAGCTACGTGCAAGGCGTCGAGTGATCTCTTGACCTCTGCATCAGCGTAATGATCTGGGAGACGGAGGGGGCAGGATGGAGAGAATACTGTCAGGAGCTGATATTATTGGTTGTTTTCAATCTTGATATTTTGTAGGAATTTAATGTTGATTCGTAGACGAGGTTCGTATACGTTCGCTGCTACCAAATGTCATAAAGACTTTGTAGTTACTTGTAGAGAAGTATATTTTAGACTTGTGGTCGAGCGGCTTTATATCTTGTAGTAGTTTCCCCACCAGATGTCATGTAGTGACGGGAGAGGTAAAGAATAGTATGGGACTATTTTTATTTGTCTTGGAAATATTAAACAGGTATAAGAGTATAAGTCCCGGGTAGCTACCTCCCTGTCTCGCTATCTCTCTCTCTTTCTGTTCTAAGGCTAATCTCCGTCTCGACCTCTTTCTAGGGTCGCTTGTCTCCTTCTAAACTCTCTTTCCTAAAATCTGGTGTAGCAGGGGTTCCTCATGGTTACCAGATCTTTCTCACGAGAGGACTGCTGACAGCTAACTGCATCATCTCCTTACTGGCCGCTGTCGTCAGCTTTCCTCCGTGTAAGCATGTTTAGCGCTGCTCGATTCTCGCAGACACAACACCTTCTCATCATTTGACTTCCTGCTTCTATCTGTCTCTCTATCTATCTATTTATCTATCTATCTGTTATGTAGTCCTATACCTTATCCTTCACTGAATCTCAACCATTCCTCATAGTCTGATTCAAATCAAATCAGAACCGTTTGGGTTGTATAAATTTATAATCGAAGCTCTGGCCCTGATCTATACTGCTGATATTTGAATGTTTGAAAAAATCGAACAAACTCATCCTGTGAGAAAGTTTGGCCTAAATCAGATAAATACAGCTGTAGTTTATCTTGCCGTGTGACGTAGACTTTTTATTTGTTTTTCTCAAAACATTAGGAAAGCCCCTGGGCTGACCACAACTTTTCCACCAACTTAGGTCAAAATTGGATCAGAACTTATTTTGCTCACCCACTACCTCCCCCGCCCCCTCACAAACAAACAGACGTACGTACACACAAACACATATACAGAAAAACACGAACACACAAACACACACAGGCACACACAAACACACACATCCAAACAAACACTAGTGCACAGAAACTCAACCCCCCCCCCACACACACAAAGCGAGCCGGGTAAAAATTGCACACGAGGCGGTATCATGCAAGCGGGTATAATAATGTCTGTGGATATTATGTCTCCCTGCCAGGCATAACAGGAGAAAACGTCTATATATTACCTGCAGCAACGTCCCTGCTTCACTGCTTGATAAACTTGAGCCAGGGCAAACCAACCAACCCCGCTTGCTGGTGACAAGAGACAGGTGTTTACGTTCCTCTAGTTTACATCCTTGCATGTTTGTTCTGTTGTTGTTGTTGTTGTTGTTGTTGTTGTTTTGTGTGTGTGTGTGTGTGTGTGTGTGTGTGTGTGTGCGCGACTATGTTAACTTCATAAGAGACAGAGAGACAGAATGAGAATCAGGTGCAAGCGTATCTGAAAGTATGTTGGTGTAGTGGATTCATTTCTAGTTTGTGTGCGCCTTGTTGTTGTTTGTTCTTGCTGCTACATATTGACGTCCTCATGGTGAAGGTGTTATTATTCTTTTCTATGGTATGTATATATTCCGTATCAAAACTGTCGCCATCATTAAATAAAAAGAGATTTTTGCAATGGCAAGTAAATATTAAACTGATATGGCCCACTAGATTAGGGTCATTTTGAAAGGCTGCCTAAGCACTTCCTTACCAGTTCATATGTTTATCATCATCATCATCATCATCATCCGGACCTCCTTTCCCACCCTAGGGCAGGGTGAGGAGTAGCACGCCCAGACAGCCTAAGTCTGCCCAATCCAGTGGGCCACGCTTCCATTCACTCATCATTCAAGCACCCGGAATCCCAGCTCTATCTGATACTCCTAAAACATTCACCACATTCTGTAACTTCACATACACTTATCCGATAGAGTCAGTCCGGACGCTGTCACGTTAAAAAGGGGTGCCAAATCCCTAATAATGCACTTCCCACAACATTCATCCAGCCAGCTCGGTCTCTTGTCAGTCCCTTAGTCTCACCGACTTACATACCTCTGTTCCTCACACACTCATCCACCATATCCTTGGCCTACCACGCCTTCTTCCTCCTTCAGATTCGCTCAGATATACCTTTTTCACAGGCTTCTATGACTCACCCTGTTTATATGTTTATATGGCACGTTTATCCGTTCATGGTGGGGACAGTTGTAATATTTTAGTCCAGCTGATTATTAAAGCAAAGAGTGGATATAGCAACCTAAGAACGGTAAAGTTGTCACCATTAACATGTCATGGTCGGAACAACTTTCTGTTTAGCTGACGATTGTATATACCCCAGTCATTAATGCCTGAGAGTGTTAGTACTGCCATTGTTAAGCTTCACCTAGTCATAGAATCTGTAGGCTAGTATTTTATTTCAGTTCACGCTAGACGACTTAATTTAGCATAGGATGAATCATAGTTGCTTAAAAGTTTTATTATTGCCGCTGTCTACCAGTTCATGGCTTGGACATTTAAAACATTCTGTTCTAGTTAATGTAAGATTATTATTATTTTTTTTTAATCAGGGTGAGCCATTGAAGCCTGTGATAAAATTCGTAACAACCTTGTTATATTCGGGTCACCTCTAGTATTGCAACTTTTTTTTTTTAATGCAAGGACGAAGGAACCAAAAGACCTGAGGCCTGCAAGATTGTTCCCTCGAAGAAAAAATAACAAAATAAAAAAGAGCCAAAGTCAAGATCCGTTCATTTCGAAATGCCTGGACACACTGTTTAAAAGACTAGTGGTCATAGGCAGCAATGAATACAGAGAATGTATCACAGGAGCCTTGAATTTTGAATACTTCGATATTTCTTAGATTTTCACACTTTCTCCCTTTTGGCTTTGTCTTTGTGCCCGTCGATTTATTTATTTATAGCTATTGATCTGTTAGTCAGTCATTCTCTCTCTCTCTCTCTCTCTCTGGTAATGAATCATCATCATCATCATCAGCAGCAGCAGCAGCAGCATCCAAACCCTTTTACTCGACATATAAACAGGGGTGTAGAGACCCTACAATAGAGTTTTCGGTCGCGACATTTAAGACAAGGGTGACCAGCCTCACTCGCCCGTTAGTGGCACTATGGGAACAAGAAGAACAAATTCACAAGTTCGGAGAGAAACCCGTACAGGCTTTATCCAACCGGAGCATCTTACCTCACGAGACCAACAGACGACATTAAGCTATATAGTTACCACCCAGCGTATTAAATGGTCCTCTGGGTTAAAGGGAACCATGCACTCCCAGAGAGATAAATAGATAGACTGAGAGGGAGAGAGAGAGAGAAATAGGATTATGAATATAAAAAATTCCAGAAATAATTGTTATATATATATATATATATATATATATATATATATATATATATATATATATATATATATATATATAAGAGAGCAGCGTTGTTTGTTTGTTTGTCCTACAGTCACGCCCAAACCAAGCGCCAGAGACCCCCAGACCCACATATATCCTGAATCAGTGTTCGCCTTTTGGCCCGGGCAACTGCAGCCCAGTTTTTGGCATGGAGATTCACATGACCTCCAGTTCGGATATAGGCTATGTGACATCGACCTCCGAGGTCATTTGAGGTCACTGGTGGGAGGTCATTTGAGGTCACTGGTAATACATGTTCGACCGACTGGACCCAGCAGCCCAGTTATGGGCAAGGAGACTCACATGACCTTCAGTTCGGATATAGGCTGTGTGAGGTTGATCTCCGAGGTCATTTCAGGTCACCAGTTCTAGTAAACATGTGCGCACAAATACTGTGCATTAGTCTGCAAAAGCTGAAATAGAAAGTTCCTAGACTTCTTAAAATCCCTCTTCAAAAGTCTAGGAGAAACATGGTCTTTCTATAGTAAAAAGATTGAACTAGAACAAATAGGATAAGAGTGTTTGCCCTTTAACCCGGCAACGTCGGGTACCTCTCTCTCTCTCTCTCTCTCTCTCTCTCTCTCTCTATATATATATATATATATATATATATATATATGGGGTGGTACTACTACTCTGTGGCCAGGTTGTGTTAGGAAGAATACTGCCACCGTATTCCCTGCGTGTCGTAAAAGGCGACTAAAAGGGGCGGGGTGAAGGGACAAGGGACCCCCTCCTCTGTTTTTTAGTTCCTAAAAAGAGACAGGCCAGAGAAAGGGATGGGGGATGGAGTTATCCCCGTACCCTGAAGATTGGGTCTATGAATGTGCGTGGATGTAGTACGATTGAGGCTAAAAGGGAGGAGATTGGGAGAATGTTTGTGAGAAGAAAGTTGGATGTGTTAGCTTTGAGTGAAACGAAGATGAAAGGGAAGGGGGAGTCTATGTTTGGAAGTGTGAATGGAAGATTGTCAGGTGTTGATAGAGGAAGGGCAAGAGAAGGTGTGGCCTTACTAGTGAGTCCGGAAGTACAGCAATGTGTGATTGAATGGAAGGAGGTGTCATCGAGACTGATGTGGGTGAAAGCGAAAATTTGAACGTGAGTTGTGGGTGTTTGTGAGTGCATATTGGCCTGGTAGTGAAAGGGATGAACAAGAGAGGGAGTCTTTCTGGAATGATGTTGATGAGTGTCTGCAGAGTTTTGGAGCGAATGTGAATGTGGTAATGGTGGGAGATCTGAAAGCTAGAGTGGGAAATGTAGCAGTTGAAGGCGTAGTTG
The DNA here is from genome assembly GCF_032717465.1 of Coenobita brevimanus. NCBI lineage: Eukaryota > Metazoa > Arthropoda > Malacostraca > Decapoda > Coenobitidae > Coenobita > Coenobita brevimanus. The sequence continues at coordinate 13,976,344 of NC_137014.1, forward strand.
GTATGCATGGTGTCCCTGGAAGAAATGAAAATGGGGAACAAATGATAGCGATGTGTGTTAAGCGAGAGATGGTGATTGGGAATACACTGTTTGAGAAGAAAGATATTTATTAGTATACATGGGTGAGACAGGAGGGTGAAAGGGTTGTTGATAGAGCTTTGATGGACTATGTGGTTGTCTAGGAATGTAATAGGAAGATTGTTGGATGTGAGAGTTCTGAGAGGGGAGGGTGGAGGTATGTCTGACCACTACCTGGTGGAGGGAAAGTTAACAGTAGGTAAGAGATGGGTGAGAGCTAGGAGGGTTACGTGTGGCAGGGAGGTTTTGAAAGTGAGTGAGTTGGATAAAAGAGAGAAAAAGATAGAGTATCAGGAGAAATTGAAAGATGAGTGGAACGCAGTGAAAGATCGGGAAAATGGCAGCGTGGAGGAGGAATGGCAGTTGTTTAAGAGTGCTGTGGTGGGGCATGCAGAAGAGGTGTGTGGGATGAGACATGTGGGTGGTGGTGTAAGAAAAGGAAGTGAATGGTGGTGCGAGGAAGTAAGTATGGCTGTGGCTGAGAAGAGACGTGCATATGAAGTGTGGCTGCAGAGGAAGAATGAGATGTCATTTGAAAGGTATAAGGAAAAGAGGAATAGAGCGAGAAGGGCTGTGCGTGATGCTAAAGTGGCAGCGGATGAGAGGTGGGGTAGGCGGCTGACAGAGAATTTTCAACAGAATAAGAAAATGTTTTGGAAGGAGGTGAAAAGGGTGAGAAAGGGAGAGTCTGGGAAGGAAGAACGAGTAAAAGCAGAGGATGGAAGGATGTTAATTGAGATGGATGCAGTAAGGAAGAGATGGGCAGAGTATTTTGAAAGATTGTTAAATGTAGAGGAGGAAAGGGTGGCTGAGATTGGGGCGGATGGAAGGGTGCAAGGAATAAATGTGTTGGGAGAGTTGAATGATTCTTTGATCACGAAGGAGGAAGTGGAGAAGGCAGTAAAGGAGATGAAAACAGGGAAAGCTGCAGGTATGGATAGGTGTGCTGTGGAATGCCTGAAGGGTGGTGGAGTGACTATTGTTGACTAGTTAGTAAGATTGTTGAATGTGTGCTTTGAGAAAGGTATGGTGCCAATTGACTGGGCAAGTGCTTGTGTGGTCCCGTTGTATAAAGGCAAGGGTGATAAGTATGAATGTACTAGCTTTAGGGGTATAAGTCTGTTGAGTGTTGTAGGAAAGGTGTATGGTAGAGTGTTAATTATGAGAGTTAGAGAGGGTACAGAGGGAGTGATTGGTGGTGAGCAGTGTGGCTTTAGGAGAGGGAGGGGATGCGTTGATCAGGTGTTTGCTGTGAGACAAGTGTGTGAAAAGTATTTAGCGAAAGGCAAGGATGTGTTTTGGGCATTTATGGATTTAGAGAAAGTGTATGATAGAATTGATAGGGAGGCTTTGTGGACTGTTTTAAGATTGTATGGACTTGATGGTTGGTTATTAAAAGGTGTGAAAAGTTTTTATGTAAATAGTAGAGCGTGTGTAAGAGTGGGAAATGCTGTGAGTGATTGGTTTCCCGTGAGAGTGGGGCTGCGACAGGGATGTGTGATGTCGCCTTGGTTGTTTAATATTTACGTGGATGGTGTTGTAAGGGAGGTGAATGCAAGAGTTTTAGGTGGAGGTCTGAGTCTGGTGAATGTTGATGGTGGAGAGTGGAATCTGAAGCAGCTGCTGTTTGCAGATGATACTGCACTGGTGACTGATTCAGAGGAGAGATTGAGACAGTTAGGAGAGGAGTTTGGAAGGGTGTGTGAAAGGAGGAAATTGAAAGTAAATGAGAATAAGAGTAAAGTGATGAAGTGTACGAGGTTGATAGATGGTAGGGGGATGAATATAGTTTTGAATGGTGAGTTGCTTGAGGAGGTAGATTGTTTTAAATATCTAGGGTCACATGTTGTTGTGGATGGAAGAATAGATGCAGAAGTGAAGTTTAGAATAAATGAAGTAGGAAAGGTGCTGGGAGGAATGAAAAAAGTGTTTAAATGTCGTTCGCTTAGAATGGATGTAAAGAGAAGGCTCTATGAGGGTGTTGTGGTACCGACTGCGTTATATGGGGCTGAAACATGGATTATGGGTGTAGCAGAGAGGAAAAGTTTCAATGTAATGGAGATGAGGTGTCTGAGGAGTATGTGTGAAGTGACGCGTATGGATCGGGTGCGAAATGATGAAGTGCGAAGGAGAACTTGAGTTGTTCGGGAGATGGCTGGTAGAGTTGAGCAGAGGTTGTTGCGATGGTTTGGGCATATGGAGAGAATGGATAATGAGCGATTGGTGAAAAAGATAACTAGATCTGATGTGAGAGGTGTAAGGCTGAGAGGAAGACCACGAATAGGATGGATGGACAGTGTGAAGAGAGCGTTGGATGCGAGAGGGATGTCTGTTGAGCAAGGAAGAGTGGCTGTGTGTGACAGAAATAAATGGAGAGAAATTGTGAATGAATAAGTGATGACGCAGCCCTGAGGGGATATTCTCCCTCATTTTGTTCTGATCAGCTAGTCAGGTCAGGTGCGGGTAAGGGGATGGGTCTGTTATGATGTGGCAGGGGTAAACCAGTTCTGCTGTCGGGCCCTGCTGTGGATGTCACTGATTGCATTGCGCAGTTGACCCTTGTGCGGTGTGGTGCGGTGAGGATCTGTCCGTTCTCCCCTTTGGGGCTAAGATGCGAATGAATGTGTTTGAATGGATGAGTAAATGGGGAGTGTGTCGTCCTGTCTCGGCTACCTCCCTTTCCTTGGGGGAAGCAGCCTAGGTATATATATATATATATATATATATATATATATATATATACATATATATATTGCCAGACGCCTCAATCCCGTTCGGGATGGCCACAAACAAATCGCCTCCATGTCGCCCTGTCCCCCGGCATTTCACTGCCCGGCTCCCAACTCACACCCCCCTCTCTCATATACCTCTCCACCCCATCCCTCCATCTCATCCTCGGCCTCCCCCTTCCTCTTCCCCCCTCCACCTCACTCACATACACTCTCTTCGTCAGTCTTTCACCCTCCATCCTCTCCACATGGCCAAACCACCTCAGTGTATTCCTCCTAACGCTTCCTATCACATCCACACCCACACCACAACGCTCATTTATATCCTCATTTGTCAGCCTGTCCCTCCATGTGATTCCACAGGCTCCTCTTAAATAACTCATTTCCACTGCTCTCACTCTTGACTTGTGTCCTTCCAGCAATGTCCAAGCTTCACTTCCATACGTTAGAGTTGGTATCATAATACTGTCATGTAGTAACTTTTTCACTTCCATGCTCACTTCCCTGCTTCTTATCACTGCTTTCAAGGATCCAGCAACCTTTCTTCCCTGCTGTACCCTTTCAAGCACTTCACCATCCAAACCTCCATCCTTACTCATCACACTACCCAAGTACTTAAACGTCCTCACATTTTCCAATTCCTCAACATATATACTGTATATATATATATATATATATATATATATATATATATATATATATATATATATATATATATTGTAGAGAGAGAGAGAGAGAGAGAGAGAGAGAGTATATATATATATATATATATATATATATATATATATATATATATATATATTGTCAAAGAGGTAAGTGGAAATAAGAATGACATGGAAATGAATGGTCGGTTGTCACAAAGGAATCGAATTATGAAATCAAATAGTAAATTTTACTTTATGGCGGCTTACTTTGCCGATTCTCTAAAGACGAGAATTTCAAAAACTTTCTCAACAGTACACAGCAGAGACTAATCACTCGAATGCTGAATTGCTGATACTCTTTGCCTCTGGGAAAGTGTCCTAACCCATGACAATTGATAATAATAATAATCAAGACAGATTCTTCCTAATGCTAATTCCTGGCTGGCACAACGGATTTATTATGAATTAATACCAAAGAACTGGCTTAACTACCATTATCAGTCGTGATCAATGTCAGAAGTTTGTGCAAACTAGGAGTGGCAAACTAAAGTAAGCACAATGTGGAGAAATCAAACAAAATTCTTATATTTAATTGAGCTCAAAATGAAGAACTGTAAATTTATTGATTACAACAAATAAATTTACGTTACAAAGGAACTTAGGTATATTAAAAAAAATCAAAACAAAGGTATGCACTCAAACAGTGACCTAAATAACCTTAAGCCTAGAAAAACAAGGAACGAAACTACTAGTCAGTGGAGGAAAATGGGACTGTAGCTGCGAAGAGACTGGGTGTCTCTCTGTTGCTATTCGAGGTGCAGTTCACACTGCTGACATCCACTGCTGCCGATCACCAACTCGGTGGGGAGATGCGGGAATCGTAGAGCTGCTAGAGACTGTAGCTGCTACGATGGGGGTCTTGTTTCTCTGCACTGCTCACGACACCTTGCTCCCGTGACACATGAACGCTAACTGCCTAATGTTCCTACGCCGGGTACAGGGGCATCAGAAATGGTGTGGCTTAATGGCTAGAGAGGCAAGGTGTGGGAACGATAATTACGCAAAACATATCATTCAGTGAAACGCACTGTCTATGCATAAAGACAGTCACTTATGAAGCAGTGACGAATGTTATGAAAACTGTTTCAAATCTGAGTGTAAACATGAGCAATTAACTGACTGAGCAAAGTTCTATGGGTTTCAGTATTGTTCAAGAGCTCCCATAATAATAATACGTCACGAATTGCCATAATAATATGATCATGTATTCATGGCATTATGCCCCATCAAAATCAAATTTTTCCCTGAAAAATTTTACGATATATATATATATATATATATATATATATATATATATATATATATATATATATATATATATATATATATATATACATCCTAACTCACCTTACGCATGATTCACACTGTGGTGTGTGTACTATCCTGCTATGGGAGAAGAGCGTTGTTGCCAATGAGCGTAAAACCCTCGTACTGTATTTAACAGGAGCAAGCTTGAGGGAAAAAATTCCGTGATGACAGTGAAAAATCCTGTACTCAGGTCAAAAGTTTGCTACATTTACATTAACCCCCCCCATGCTAGTGCTATTTTAAAACAGTGTTACGCAACTGCGTGCTCAGTGCCAGTGCTGTTTTAAAACGTCATTTTTTTTCTCAAAAATCATGGAGAGCACAATTTTCAAACTAGGTGCGCAAAAATTGGTGAAGATGTATGTCATCTCTTCCACCACCTTGCCTCAGGCGCTCAGGCCTATACACCCATGCGCTGAGTCATCCCCCTTGCTCTGACTCACTCTGCTAGTACCACTCATATTGTACAGTCATGTCTCACCACTGTCTTTCTGACGAGAAGATTCAGGAGCTCTTGAAGGTGCCCTACACTGGTGAAAGCAACATTGAAGACGACATGCAAGATAAGGATTATGTGCAACCAGAAGATGCATATACTAGTTAGGAGGAAATAACCACACCAAGAAAATCCAGGTATGTGGAGTATGCTAGTACCCGAGGGATGAGGCCATCAGCACGTCGTCACCTAGCCCTATGTGACAAGGAGGAGGATTCAGAGGAGGAAGGTGAGGCTTCTAGTATTCCTGGGTGGCTGGGGAAGTCGAGGATTTCCCCACGTGGGGTTGGAAGTATTAGGAGGAAGAGAGGAACCTTGCACCCACGTGATCCAGCCCGCCCTAGCACCTCAGGACAAAGTGTTCCCCCATTCCCCGCACCCAGCACATCCACAGAGTGTTCCCCAATTCCCCACACCCAGCACATCTCGTGGAAGTGTTCCTCCTTTTGCTACTTTTCCCAGCACATCGAGGGAAAGTGTTCCCCTATCCCCCACACATCCCAGTTCCTCCAGTGAGACTTTTCCCTCCATCCTCACACTTGCCCACGCTTTCCCACGGCCCTTGGATGAAGGAGATGATGAAGTAATGTTGTTGTTGTAAGTGTAAGACGATATATTCACAGTGAGACACTCAGAAATACTCTTACAGTGTCTGTGTATACTGAAGGCATGTTGTAAATAATTTACCATAAGTGTTGAAGTGCAGTACATAGTGAAATAAAGTTGTATGTTAGTTACTGTAAATGTAAGACAAAGGATGCACAGTGAGAGAGATACGTGACAAGTGACAGGTGTTGCAGTACTAAGTGATTTATATGGGAAAAAAAAGATGTCTTCTGTATGAAATCCAGTGAAATAAAAAAAAATATGCTTATGAAGTGAACTGAAAAGTGTACAAAACAATCCTAGACCTTCCCAGAGTAACGTTGGCCAGAATACCTATGTTTACTTTCATAGAAAACGAGGTTTTCTCTCACCTTCACTGCAGTTCTTCTGGGAAACCACACCTGAGGGGCAGACCGGGGACTTCCAGAAAACACACTTCTAGCCTCTGGTGAGTCTTTTTATGGTCATATTAGTTTTTTTTTTTTTTTTTTGTCACATCAAAATCTATCATTTTAGCCTTTAAAAAAAATCGGAAATTGGCCGGCACTGGTGTGCCATTTTATATCTGGGGTGTCTGGCGTGTGGCAGGTTAACAACTAATTGTTGTGTAGCTTGGTGTATGTGATACACAGTGTAGGTGTAACAGTTGTAGTGTAATTGTACGTACGTGTAAAATGATATAATACAAATTAATAGCAAGTGGAGATAACGAGGGCAGAGGAGAAGAGGCAGCAGCATGTGGCAGAAATGATCAGCTGACCCGCATGGCAAAACTGCTACACCCGCCAACTGTACCTGTGAAATCAATCAAGGTGGAGCATCAATAGTGTCAATGCGACAAACAATGTGTATTAAATTGCAATTACCCAGTGCCTAACAGTCAATGCAAACACAGTGAAAAGTACGCTTTAGCTGAAAATTCAACTGACAGCCAAAGCTTTATATATTCAAAGTCACCATTATTTTATTATTGGATAGATAATTAGCCAGGAAACATGCTGGCCCTTGGATTGCTCATCTCGCTGAGGACGCCTGTAGTTTACTCGTTAAACCTATATCTCTATTAACCGGAGAACAAGGCATTCCCTGGTTAATACATAGACACAGCGTGGATATAAGGGGTGAGGTCCAAAGCCTTGTCTGATGCTTTTGAGGAAGACACCAGTCAATCAGGCACCAGCTCATTCTCTCATCTGTCAGACCGTGCCTCACTTCAGCTGATCCACCCCCTGCAGCATCGACCCCTTGTACATTAAAAAGATCCCAATGTGTGCCAATTAACTAACAGGGCTCTCAGTGACCCACAGCCCATCACAGGTCGAAAGTAAATGTAGTGACCATTAGCTCAGGGCTCTGTGCACATGCTCCTAGTCTAAGTATTGTCTGGTGGTATTTGTACCTAAGCACTTGGACATCCTAAAAGCATACTTACCCTTATAATTCAACGCTTACAACTAATATTGGTAACTTGAGAATCCCTACACAAACTCGGGCATGTCACATTTTAACACCCAGTGTGGGTGTGAACACTCATGTGGATAACATGTATTCTCTGGGAATCCTAAGAAAGGCCCACAGTTCAAGATGCACCACAAGGTATTTCAGACACAGCCTTGGATTGCCTCTCCAGGGGTCTTGAATTTCCCCTTAACCTAAGGTACATATGTATGTACAGGTTCTGGACATAATGTGTCCTGTTGGACCAATGGGCGAGACGTCAGATCTGCACCCACATTGCCAATGCCCTCTCTCTCAAATGACTGAGATTTTGGATGTGGATTCAAACAGCATAGGAAGGACACGTCACTGATTGGTGGTATGTCGACGACCATTGCAGGAATGCATAAGCCTATTTAATTCCTGTCCCATTCCTGGCCAGAAAACGTTAGCACGGATATAACTTTGGGTTTTCTTTTTGCCCAGGTGACCTCCCGCTGCTGAGCAGTGACCCACTTCAAACACTACTCGGTGATACTTTGCAGGAACGAGAAACTGCAGTCAAACCTCACCCTGGGGTGTTTGTGACTCATGGTACAGCCATCCTTGTTTACAAAGGAACCTGGCTTGACCTCCCTGTGAATACTTAATCACATTACCCTTTAGTTTCTTCCGCACTACGGCAAGTGTTGGGTCAGATCTTTGTTCCAGGACAACATCTTGACTACAGATCAGATCTTGCGGTGTTGCAATGGTCAACGGGGTGACACGGTTTGGAGCCTTGGCCGTGGCTCATGTTACTGCAGCTGAAGTGTGAGCAGTGACATGTACGTTGCAAGTGTACTTGGCACCTGGTATGTTACCCATAATAACATCAAACAAAGGTTCTAGCATGACAACTGCAACTGGTGAACCATTGTAAATGGGAGATGCTACCTGGATATGTGCCTTAGAGAACAATGTCACTGATCCATCAATAAGCTGAGTTTGGATCTGTCTACCACTGTATTCCTCAGGCCGAACTAGACTCTGCCTGACAGAGGAACCTGAGGAACCTTTGTCTCTCAGAACATTTACAGAAACACCTCCCACAAATCCTGACTGAACAAGGAAGGCACTGTTACCTGAGGGAGGACCTATGGAGGAAGCAGCCAGCCACTGATAAACTGCATAGCACACAACTCTGTGAATGTGACGCCCTGAGGACCAGATGCCTGAGGGGTCGTACTTACCATCTGGGGAGTTGGAGCACTGACCACCTGTGTAGGAGGGCTCACTGTCTGAGGGGGACTGGTTCCTTGTGAGGGAAGACCTGTGCTGCTAGGACGAAGGGAATGAAGGCTGCATTCACCTACTGCCTCTGATACACTGGGGCTGTGCTGAAAAAGATTGTCCCGACTGTTGATTGTGTGGCTGCTGCTGCAGCTGGCTAGGATACTTGTTGTACCTCTTCCAATTGGGTTTCTGCATATTCTGCCCTTGGTCCTTTTTCTGTGGTTTGTTTGGACCATGACCATGAACGGCCTTAATGCTGGGGTTCGCTCTGAGATGGCTTCCCAAACTTGGCAGTATCTTTCCTGTTCCATGACTGTTGCTTACGAGTTTTGTACCCATACACAGTGAAGAATGCATCAGCCTTTTCCACCATTTGGCTGGCATCCTTTACCTGACTAATCTTTAGCTGAGCCATAAGCTCAACAGGCCATGACATTTCTAGCTGCATATGCAGCATAAGGTCAATTATCCCCTTTCGTGTGCGAGAGGTCTCGTCTTTCTCTGTCCACTCATCTAAGTAAGTAGTGAGATGACCGAGGAACTAGACAGCAGTCTCCTTTTCTTGGAGACGCACCCTCATGAACTGACTCCTGGCATCAGCAACCATGAGACTGTACACTTTGATGAATGAGGCCTTCATCATCTCATAGGTGAGACTGTCTCCGTGAATTCTGTGGAGAATATCGAGGGCAGGGCCCTCAAACAAGTTAAGAAATTGGAGCAACTTAGCTGCCTCATCCAGCTGGTACAGCTGCGCCATGTCCTCAAAACGAGCTATGAACAGCTCAGTTCGCTCGCCTTCCTTGTATGAAGGAAGCTTGATGTGCGGGGTAGCCAGAACAGGTGCTGGGAGAGCACTCGAGGAGCTTTGGTCAGCCACACCAGATGTGCCCGAAGCCAAGGAGTCTCGCTTGACCTTCAACACCTCAAGCTCGTGTTTCTAAAATGCCTCATGCTCGGCACACTCGTGTTCACGTTCTTTTCTCATGTTCCTCGCACCTCTCATTTCTTGTGCTGTTCTCGCTCTTGTTTGCACTGAACTTAAAGTTCTTCACGGGCATCATTCTCACATTGCTATTTATAAGTGTACCGTGAGAGCACATTGTCTTCAATTTCTTTGGGATTGATAAGTCCCTTATTCTTGGCTTCCTGTATATATAAACTAGCAACCATGACGCTGATTCAAACTGAGTGAACTAAAGATTGACGTACTGCCTGATGTTTCACAGTCGAATGCTAATAATCGAAAATAAAGAATATAGGCACAGGCTGGTAATAAATAGTTTTATCTATTTAAACTGGTAAAGAAAGAGAAATAAAAAAAAATTGCAACAGACTGGGAGAACATTTACACCAAATTAATAAGGCAGAATCAATAACCACCAGTAAGACAGTGCCTATAAACTTTAATGATAATTAATAACTAGCTATGAGTGAGTTTATTATTTCGTTAATAACTTTAATGCTAGGAGTTAATATCCTGCAATGAGGTTGCCAGATATCAAGGGGGGAAGTGGAAATAAGAATGAAATGCGAATGAATGGTCAGTTGTTGCAAAGGAATCGACTTATGAAATCAAGAAGTAAATTTTATTTTTATTGGCTTACTTCGCCAATTCTCTAAAGACAAGAATTTCATAAACTTTCTCAACAGTACATCGTGGAGACTAATCACTTGAATGCTGAGTTGATACTGCTGGCCTCTGAGAATATGTCTTTACCCCTAACAATCGATAATAATAATAATAATAATAATAATAATAAAGACAGATTCTTCCTGGTGCTAACTCCTAGCTGGCACAACGGAATCAATACAAAAGGACTGGCTTAACTACCATTAATAGTCGGGATTAATGTAAGAAGTTTGTGCAAACTAGGAATGGCAAACTAAAGTAAGCACAATGTGAGGAATCAAAGAAGATTCTTACATTTAATCAAGCTCAAAATGAAGAACTGTAAACTTATTTGTTACAACAAATATATTTACGTTACAAGGGAACTTAAGAAAATTTAAAAAATTAAAGCAAATACACTCATTCATGCGCTTAAACACTTACCTAAATAACGTTAAGCCTAGAAAAACTAGGAACAAATATACTAGTCAGTGGAGGAAAATGGGGTTGTAGCTGCAAAGAGACTGGGTGTCTGTCTGTTGCTACTGTACTCAAGGTGCTGCAATTCGCACTGCTCATGTCCACTGCTGCCAATCACCGACTCAATGGGGAGATGCAGGAATCGTAAAACTGCTAGAGACTGTAGCCGCTATGATGGGGGTCTTGCTTCCTTGCACTACTCAAAACATCTTGCTCCCGTAACAGTTCAACACTAATTGGCTAATGTTCTCACGCTGGGTACAGGGGCGTGAGAAATGGGCGTGGCTTAACTCAGTGGCTCGAGAGGCAAGGTGTGGGAACTATAAGTACACAAAAAATATCGCCCAGTTAAAGCAGTATATATATAAAGTCACTTATGGAGCAGAGACAAATGTAATGAAAACTGTTTCAAATCTGAGTGCAAACGCGAGCAGTTAACTGACAAAGTGAAGTTCTGTGCGTTTCAATATTGTTCAAGAGTTCCCATAATAATAATACAATATCATGAATTATCATAATAATACGAGCTAGAAAATTCGTGACATGTATATATATATATATATATATATGAGCCTCTGTGGTAGAATGCGTTTCGTACACGGGTGGACCAGGGTTGGCGCCCCGCCAGGGTAATAAACTTTGGGAGTGTTCACCCGGCCACGTACTGCATTGGCGGACACAAGGGATGCTGTGGCTGAACCAGTGTCGCTTACTGTAAAGTATGCTTGCACCCAGTCAGTTCGCGCGGGCCAATTACACTTGGTTCACAGACTACACACATCCAAAGACACTCCAACACTAGACGTACACTTACAAGCACTTCTCACCCTACATACAATCTCTACCAGACAGCCTAAGCCACTTGGTAAAGATACATTGGCTGTATCTCCCGACTTCGGTCGGGATAGGCCGGTTCTGCAGTGGGTACTCAAACGGCTGCTGCTGCTGCTGCTACTGCTGCTGCTGCTGATATATATATATATATATATATATATATATATATATATATATATATATATATATATATATATATATATATACATATATATATGGGAAGGAAGAAGGAACCAAAGGCTGAGCCCACAAATGTTCTTTCCAAGAAAAAACAAAAACAAATGAGAGCCAAATTCAAGATCCATTCATTTCAAGATGCCTGGACACACTGCATTTGAAAGACTGAAGATCATAGGAAGAGGGAAATACAGACGGAGGAAGACAGTTCCAGAGTTGACCTGTTGCATAAATGAATGACTGGGAGTAACGGTTAACTCTTACATTAGAGAGCTGGACAGATAAGAGATGAGAGTTTGTTGCTAGATGGGTGCTACGCGCCCGTCGTAGAGGTGGAGGAATGCAAGCAAACAGCTCAGAGGAGCAGTGACATTGAAGTAGCAATAGAAAAGAGATAAAGAGGCAACAGTGTGGCGAAGAGACAGAGGTTTAAGAGATCCAGTAAGAGGAGGAGAGTTAATGAGATGAAAAGCCTTTGACTCCACCCTATTGAGAAGAGCTACATGTGGGAAGCCTTCCCAGACAGGAGAGTTGTGCTCTAAACAGAGGTGAATAAAACCCATGCGTGTCAACAACTGTGCAGGGGTAAAGAAGGCACGAAGTCTGTTTTGCACACCTAATCTCTTGGAAGCAGATTTTACAAGAGATGCAATATGATCTTTCCAAGATAAGTCCCGTGGGAATGAAACCCCAATCATGTTCAAGGATGATGCAGGATTGAGCTGGGTATTATTAAACATTACTGGATACTCCTGTAGAAGATTTTGACAGGTTGATAGGTGTAAAAACTGGGTCTTTGATGCATTAAAAACAACAAGATTATTTTTACACCAGTCAGAGATACAAGACAAGTCAGATAATAGGTGTGCCATAGCTTCATCCCTAGTTTGTAGAAGTAACTGCTGAGATGGACGTTGCGGAAACCGAATTGAAACGTGAGGGGTGGAGTCATCAGCGTACGAGTGGACAGAATTAGATGTACAGCTTAGATCATTGATGAATAAAAGGAATAGAGTTGGTGTTAGGACAGAGACATGAGGAACACCACTGTTGATAGATCTAGAAGAACGATGGCCGTCAACAACAGCCTCTGTAGAACGACAAGAAAGGAAGCTATAGATGAAGGCACAGATTGAAGGATAGAAACCGTAAGGGGACGGTTTGGAAATTAAATATTTATGCCAGACTCGATCGAAAGCCTTTGAGATGTCAAGTGCAATGGCAAAGCTTTGCCGAGGTCCGCGGCCTGGCTACGGAGGACGGTTACGCGGTAGGCCGACCCACTGCCACCACTGCGGGAGGTGTTGCCGCAGAGGATCCAGGGTGGAGAGAGAGAGAGAGAGAGAGAGAGAGAGAGAGAGAGAGAAAGAAAAGAGAGAGAGAAAGAAAAGAGAGAGAGAAAGAAAAGAGAGAGAGAGAGAGAGAGAGAGAGAGAGAGAATTATTCAAATGTAAGAAATAAATAAATAAGAGGGAGAGAGAGACAGAGAATTATTCAAATGTAAGCAAAGAGAGAGAGAGAGAGAGAGACTAGGCATAAGAAAAAGAACAAAAACAAGAAGAAAATTAGGAGGACGAGGAGGGGACCATATTGTAGTAATAGTACTAAGACTCGTGGGAGTAGTAGTTCTACTACAACCAGCAGCAGTAGTAGTAGTTGTAGTAGTAGTAGAAGTGCTCGTACTAATACTAGTATTAGTACTGCTAGTACTCCTAGTACTAGTAGGTACTACTACCTACTCCTAGTACTAGTACTACTAGTACTCCTAGTAGGCCTACTTGTAGTCGTGCTACTACAATTACTAGTGCAAGTACTATTAATACTAGTACTGGTGTTACTTGTACTAGTATTACTACTAATACTTGGCCTACTCTATTACTACCACAAGACTAGTACTAGTATTAGTTCTAATCCAACTACTAGTATATATTAGTAATGGTAGTACTAGTAGTACTTGTACTAGTACTAGTTCTATTTTTAGTACTAGTCTAGTACTAGTGCTAGTATTAGTACTACTTGTAAAACCAGTACTAGTAGTACTAGTATTAGTGCTAATACTAGGACTGCTAGTATTAATAACACTAGTACTAGTACTAATACTAGTAAAAGTAGTAGTACTAGTACTAGTAGTACTATTTGTATTTGTATTAGTACTATTACAAGTATTACTAGTATTAGTACTTGTACTAGTCTAGTACTAGTACTAGTACTAGTCTTGTTTTAGTACTATTTCTAGTACTAGTACCACTACTACTTTAAGAACTACTAGTAGTGCTAATACTACTAGTAGTTGCAGTACTTGTACTAGTTTAGTAGTCTTATCATTAGTATTCTAGTACTAATACTAGTACTTGTCTAGTACTAGTAATAGTAGTACTGGTCCTTGTACTAGTGCTAGTACTAGTCTTGTTCTAGTACTAATGCTAGCCTAGTTCTATTCTAGTACTAATACTAATACTAGTAGTAGACTAGTGCTGGTACTAGCAGAAGTAGTAGTAGAAGTAATCAACTTACTTCCGAGGAGGAGGAGGAGGAGGAGGAGGAAGGAGGAAGAAGAGGAGATGGAGGAAGAGGAGGAGGGGGAAGGAAGAGGAGGAGGGGAAGGTAGTTAGGAGGGGGAGGAAGAGGAGGATGGGGAGGAAGAGGAGGATGGGGAAGAAAAGGAGGAGGAGGAAGAAGAGGAGGACGGAGGAGGCAGATGACAAAGGGGGAGGAAAAGGAGGAGAGAGAAGAAGAAGAGGAGGAGGAGGGAGGAGGAGGAGGAGGGAGGAAGAGGAAGAGGGATTAGGAAAAGGAGTAGAGGGAAGAAGAGGAAGAGGGATTAGGAAAAGGAGTAGAGGGAAGAAGAGAAAGAGAGGTAAGAAGAAAGGAAGGGGAGGAAGAGGAAGAGGAACAGGAAAAAGAGGAGAAGGAAGAAGAGTAGGATTAGGAAGAGGAAGGGAAAGAGGAGAAGAAGGAAGAGGAGGAAAGGGAGAAGGAAGAGGAAGAGGGTTAGAAAAAGGAGAAGGAAGAGGAAGAGAAGTAGGAATAGGAGAAGGAGGAGAAGGAAGAGGAAATGCAACAGGAAAAGGAGGAGGAGGAGGAGAAGGAAGACAAAGAAGAGGAGGAGGAGTAAAAAGGAGGAAAAGAAAGAGGAAGACGAGGAGGAGATGGAAGACGACGAAGAGGAGGAGGAGGAGAAGGAAGACGAAGAGGAGGAAGAATAAGAGGAGAAGGAAGGGGATGAGGAGAATAAGGAAGAGGAAGTAGAGGAGGATAAAGTCATAGTACGTTATGTAGTAGGTTTGGTGTGGAGTAGGGAGGTAAATGGGCGTCCACACCTGCGGCGTATGGTAATGCCTGGTATGACAGGTAGCGGCAGCCAGGGGGTTAAAATTAAGTAATATAGTACAGATGATCGGTAAGAAAAAATACTTTACATTACTACATGGATAACAAGTAAAAACAATATATATATATATATATATCTAATCTAATATCCGGTGTATCTCTAATTACAAATTTTTTATGGACCACCTTCTCTTTTTTTGCAGATCGAACAATAAGATGTCCCAAAAGAGCACCAATTCTGATGCCTTTCTTCAGCACAGCTTTGTGAATTTACCTTCTAGTGGAGAAGACCGGCCTTAATGAATAGTATGTCACAAAGTTGACGAACGAGAGCCTCAAGCAATCACACTCTCAGTTCGCCTCCAGAAGTGCTTTCCACACCTAAAAAACAAAGATCAGGACTATTTCCATTCAGCTCATCTCCAGAAGTGCCTTCCACATCTACAAAACAAAGATCAGGCCACATTCCAGTGCCGGACTATAGTGCTGACGTGGATCCAGTTTGGTTCGTTGGAAATTCAAGCTCAAGAGCTTCCAGCTGCGGTCGAAGCATCCTACTTTGTTGTGTATAAAACTGTCCAGCAACAGAAATGCCACACCATCACAGACAATCTGATTATGCCTTGTGCACATGAGATGGTAAGTAAGGTCTGTGGGGAGGGCCAGACAAAGAAGCTGAGTGTCATATCCGTTTCAAACAACACAGTCCGCCGACGAGCTGACGACATGGCTTGTCCCAAGTTATAATGGAGAGCAAAGAAAGCTCATATGGCAAATTCTTATTGCAATTCGACGAATCGTGCGATGTCGCCATTTGAGCTGTTCTTCTTGGGTTCGTACGCTACGTCCACCTGAATCAAATCAGAGAACGGTTCCTTTCGTGTGAGAATTTGCTGCGACCACGAAGGGAAAGGGTGTCTTCAATATCATCAAAGGATTCTTCGTCAAGAATGGATTGGATTGGAACTGTGTTCAACAGGTAGGGAGGGATCTATGCAAGTAGTTTAAAGTGGCATATACACAACAAACTATATTTAAATTATAGTTTTATTAACTGCTGATATGTAGCCGTAATTATTATTTTTTATGTGATTCAGATAAGAAATATTTTACCCTTCCTAACCAAACTAAAATCATAAAAGCAGAGGATGGATATGAATGAATTACCCGATATTTTCTTTCAAGCCCAGGTCACTGTCAACAGGGCGCTGGCGATGCTGGGTAGTCATCACGGATTATTTGACTTCATAGCTTTGAATCTAGAAATCACTGTGCATCATTGTACCGTTCATTAGTACTTGCCTGGACCGTCATGTTTGCCTGCTAGTCTTAAGTCAGTGTTCAACGACGTGTTAAATGTCGTCAACTTCATTAAGTCGAGGTATGTGAACTCCAGCGTGTTCAAGGAATTGTGCAAGGAAATGGGAGAGCAGTATCAGGTTCTGCTCTGCCACATCAACGTTTGGTGGTTGTCACGAGGCAAGGTTGTAAATCGAGCCATCGAGCTCCAAAAAAGCTTTTCAGGAATTTCTAGAACAAAAAAGAATCTCATTTTGCTCCCAATTTCGCCGATGAGTGGCTTGCCCGACTGTGTTACTTGGCTGATGTATTTCCAGAGATGAACAGTAGAAATCTGCAACTCCAGGACCGAAATACGATGGTCATCGATGGCCATCATGCTGACTACATTTCTGGGGAAACTGAGACTTTTGATGCGGCGTGTGGAGAAAGGGGTGATTGCCCACTTCCCAACCGTATACCCGGTACTAGTTTGTTGCGGAGAATACTCACGATGTTGAAGTACTTCACCAGACCATGAAGGGAAAGATCAGTGACCATTTGAAGGGACTTGAGACAAGCCTAAGTCACTAGTTTCTGGAGAGTGACAGAGAAAAAGCTAGTCTTCAGTGGCTCATTCACCCCTTCACTCTACCTGATGAGGCCATTCGTGATGACAATTTCCCTACCAAGGAGAAGTGGATCACAGTGCGAGCCCACAAAACCTTGAAAATCGAATTCCAAGACCAAGGTTCAGATTCCTTTTGGATTTCACGATTACCTGACTCTCCATATCAGGCCAAAAGAGCATTGAAGTTGTTGGTATCATTCTCAACGACGTACCTCTGTGAGAAGGGATTCTTGACTGTAATGGGGATGAAAACAAAGAAAAAGGACTCGCTTGGATGTGGCAAATGTGCAAGGCTGGCACTCTCAACCATGAAGCCAAAAATTCCCCAACTAACTGATAAGATGCAACTCCAGCCGTCCCACTGCCTAATTGTGCTTGTGTTCTTGATGAAAATGTGTAATGTTCAAAAACAGTATATATATATATATATATATATATATATATATATATATATATATATATATATATATATATATACACACACACACACACACACGGAGGACCCAAAAATTTCCGGAATAGATCGATAGAACAGGAAAAATAAATAGTTCCCCGTTGCGCCAGTAGGCACCACTTGCGTGCAGTATGGTGAATCATTCTGCCACGTGGCATCGCTCTGAGAGGGTCCAATCCATATTTCTGCGTTTTTTTACCTAGATTATGTACGTGATTTCTGTGATTATCGTCCTCAAACCACTATGACAGATTTCAGTGAGCGAAGAGTGTGAATTATATTTCGCATTTTACTCAGGAAAACAGAGACTAAAGCAGTGACAGTGCTTGAGCAAGCTCTCAGGGAGCAGGGTATGAAAAAAAAAAAAAAAAAAACAAGTCTACAAGTGGTCAAGCATTTAAAGACAGGCAACATATCAGTCCAAGACTTTCCACACCCTGGCTGTCCGTCGACCTCTCAAACAGATGAAAACATCAAGAAAATTCGACAGGCAGTCTTGGACGGCCGTTGTCGCACTACTGACGAACTAGTGGAGGCCACAGGCGTTTCTTGGAGTTCAATCGAACGGATTATGACACAAGATCTTGGCTTGCACCCAGTCTCAGCAAACTTCGTTCCGTATCTTCTGACGGATCAAAAGGCGAATCGTGCGAACGTGTGTCAGGACTTGAAAGAACATTTGAGAACTGACCCAGAATTTCTTTCAAATGTCATTCAGTGGAAAACACCAACATCAAGACGAAAAAAGCGCATCAGGTGGAATCCAACATCAAGACAATGTTGATCTTATTTTTGACCTTGAGGGAGTTGTCCATACAAAATTTGATCCCCTGGACAGACTGTAAACCAGAAGTTTTACATTATAGTGCTTAGGCGTCTATAGGAATGTATCAGGCGCAAATGTCCACAAAAATGGCACACACAGAAATGGTTCTTGCATGACGACAATGTCCCATTACACACTGCGTTGTCAGTTCATCAATTTTTGGCCGAATACAATGTAGTTGTTGCTCTACACCCCCCCTTCCCATACTCATGAGGTCTTGCTCTCTGTGATTTCTTCTTTTTCCCGAAGATTAGAATAGAACTGAAGGGCAGAAGACAACTTAGAAGAAATTCAGGAAAAACACAGGAGAGTCTGGACAAGGTGACAAGAGACTACTACAGGAAGTGTTTCCAGGAATAGGAAAAGCGCTTGGACAAGTGAATAGAACATCAGTAGGAGTACTTTGAACTGACCTAAAATGGATTTGCTGTAAGTTTTGCAATGAAGTTTTTTTTTGTTGGGATATAACTTTGGAAGAGGTAGCAAAATCTATAAAGGAGTTAAAGAATATTATGGCCCCAGGAGAGGATGGAATATTCCCTGAAATGCTTAAGGTGGAAAATGACGAGTTGATGAAGGCGCTTTTGAAACTTTTTAATGTGGCTTGGGATAATGGTGGAATTCCAGAAGAGTGGAAAAATGGAGTGATTATAAAAATACCAAAAAAGGGAGATTTAAGTGTGTGTGGCAAATGGAGGGGGATAACTTTGACACCTGTAGTGGCAAAAGTCTTTTCCAAAATCTTGTTGAACAGAATAGAGCCAGTAATTGATAAAATTTTAAGAGAAGAACAAGCGGTATTTAGAAAGGGTTGAGGTTGTAATGATCAGATTTTTATTGTAAGGCATCTAATGCAACAAGCTAATGAGATGAAAATGCCACTTAGTATGTGTTTTGTGGATTTTGAAAAGGCGTTTGATAGTGTTTCACGCGGAGCTATGTTGAAAATTATGAGATTCTATGGTATACCAGAAAAGTTTGTAAATATTATTAGAAGCCTGCATGAAGGTACTTTTTTGTAAGGTAATGGTGGGTGGTCCTTTGAGTGATCCATTTTAAGTTAGGTCAGGAGTGATTCAGGGAGGAGTTCTTTCGCCGTTGTTGTTTGTTTTGGTTATGGATTATGTTATGAAAAAGGTTGTAAGGAAAACAGGTGCAGGAAGTAACTGGAAAGAAAATAAGAAGCTGATGGATTTGGACTATGCTGATGATATTGTACTGATTTGCGGAAGTATTTACGAGATGCAGAGGGTGCTCGATTGTCTGGTGGAGGAAGGAGAAAAAGTGGGATTGGTAATAAATTGTGGAGAGACTGAAATTATTAATATGAACGTGGAGAACCAAATCGATTGTGTAATTGGGAATAATGTGGTGAAGAATGTAGAAAACTTTAAATATCTGGGAACGATTGTATCATCTAATGGATCATATATCATGTATCATCTAATGGGCACATATACAGAAAAGAAGGTAGTTTAATACAGGATGTGCCAGACTGGACTGCTAGAGGAAGAAGAGGTAGAGGTAGGCCGAGGGAAACCTGGTTGAGGACAATGAAAAAAGAAGCAGGAGAGGAATGTTGGTGGGACCTGAAGGAGATGGCAAGAAACAAATATTGGTGGAGAGAGTTCATTGAGGCTCAATGCATCCCGTGGGGTGCCACAGGAAATGATTGATTGATTGATTCCTGAACTTTGGGGGTTCCCCTGATCAGGTCAGGTGAAGGGACAGGGATTGGTCCATTATGATGTGGTAGGGGTAAACCAACGCTGATGTCGGGCCATGCTCCGGATGTCTCTGAATTGCACTGTGCAATTGACCCTCATGTGGTGTGGTGTGGTGAGGAGCGGTTCCTTCTTCTTTTAGCGGCTAAGATACGAGTAAATGTGTTAGTGTGTGTGTGTGTGTGTGTGTGTGTGTGTGTGTGTGTGTGTGTGTGTGTGTGTGTGTGTGGATGAGTATTTTGGTCAGTGTGTCGTCCTGTCTTGGCTACCCCCTTTTAGAGGGGAAACAGCCAAGGTATATATATGTGTGTGTGGATGAGTATTTTGGTCAGTGTGTCATCCTGTCTTGGCTACCCCCTTTTAGAGGGGAAACAGCCAAGGATACACCTAGGCTGCTTCCCCCAAGGAAAGGGAGGTAACCGAGACAGGACGACACACTCCCCATTTACTCATCCATTCAAACACATTCATTCGCATCTTAGCCCCAAAGGGGAGAAGGGATACATCCTCACCACACCACACACCACGAGGGTCAACTGCGCAGTGCAATCGGTGACATCCGCAGCAGGGCCTGACAGCAGAGCTGGTTTACCCTTGCCACATCGTTACTGACCCATCCCCTTACCCGCACCTAACCTGATTAGCTGATGAGACCAAATGCGGGAGAATATCCCCCTAGGGCTGCATCATCATTTATTCTTTCACAGTTTCTCTCCATTTGTTTCTGTCAGGCACAGACACTCTTCCTTGTTCAACAGACATCCCTCTCGCATCCAACATTCTCTTCACACTGTCCGTCCATCCTATTCATGGTCTCCCTCTCAGCCTTACACCTCTCACATCATATCTAGTTATCTTTTTCACCAATCGCTCATTATACATTCTCTCCATATGCCCAAACCATCGCAAGACCCTCTGCTCACTCAATCAGCCATCTCCCGAACAACTCCAGTTCTCCTTCGCACTTCATCATTTCGCACTCGATCTATACATATCACTCCACACATACCCCTCAGACACCTCATCTCCATTACATTCAAACTTTTCCTCTCTGCTACACCCATATTCCATGTTTCAGCCCCATATAATGCAGTCGGTCCAACAACACCCTCATACGGCCTTCTCTTTATATCCATTCTAAGCTAATGACATCTAAACACTTTTTTCATTCCTCCCAGCACCTTTCCTACTTCATTCATTCTAAATTTCACTTCTTCATCTATTCTTCCATCCACAGCAACATGTGACCCTAAATACTTAAAACACTCTACCTCCTCAAGCAACTCACCATTCAAAACTATATTCATCCCTCTACCATCTACCGACCTCGTACACTTCATCACTTTACTCTTATTCTCATTTACTTTCAATTTCCTCCTTTCACACACCCTTCCAAACTCCTCTACCAACTGACTCAATCTCTCCTCTGAATCAACCACCAGTGCAGTATCATCTGCAAACAGCAGCTGCTTCAGATTTCACTCTCTACCATCAATATTCACCAGACACAGACCTCCACCTAAAACTCTTGCATTCACCTCCCTTACAACACCATCCATATAAATAATAAACAACCAAGGCGACATCACACATCCCTGCCGCAGCCCCACTCTCACAAGAACCCAATCACTCATGGTATTTCCCACTCTTACACTCGCTCTACTATTTACATAAAAGCTTTTCACCCCTTTTAGTAACCTACCATCAAGTCCATACAATCTTAAAACAGTCCACAAAGCCTCCCTATCAATTCTGTCATATGCTTTCTCTAAATCCATGAATGCCCAAAACACATCCTTACCTTTCGCTAAATACTTTTCACACACTTGTCTCACAGCAAACACCTGATCCATGCATCCCATCCCTCTCCTAAAGCCGCACTGCTCATCACCAATCACTCCCTCAGTACCCTCTCCAACTCTCTTAATTAACACTCTACCATACACCTTTCCTACAACACTCAACAGACTTACACCCCTAAAGCTAGTACATTCACACTTATCACCCTTGCCTTTATACAATGGGACCACACAAGCACTTGCCCAGTCAATTGGCACCATGCCTTTCACAAGGCACACATTCAACAATCTTAGTAACCAGTCAACAATAGTTGCTCCACCACCCTTCAGACATTCCACAACACACCCATCCATACCTGCAGTTGCCCTGTTTTCATCTCCTTTACTGCCTCCTGCACTTCCTCCTTTGTGATCAAAGAATCATTCAACTCTCCCAACACATTTATTCCTTGCACCCTTCCATCCGTCACAATCTCAGCAACCCTATCCTCCTCTACATTTTACAATCTTTCAAGATACTCTGCCCATCTCTTCTGTACTGCATCTATCTCAATTAACATCCTTCCATCCTCTGCTTTTACTCGCTCCTCCTTCCCAGACTCTCCCTTTCGCACCCTTTTCACCTCCTTCCAGAACATTTTCTTATTCTTTTGGAAATTCTCAGTCAGCCACCTACCTCACCTCTCATCCGCTGCCACTTTAGCATCACGCACAGCCCTTCTCGCCCTATTCCTCTTTTCCTTGTACCTCTCATATGACACCTCATCCTTCCTCTGCAGCCACACTTCATATGCACATCTCTTCTCAGCCACAGCCATACTTACTTCCTCACACCACAATTCACTTCCTTTTCTTACACCACCACCCACATGTCTCACACCACACACGTCTTCCGCATGCCCCACCACAACACTCCTAAACATCTGCCATTCCTTCTCCACACTGCCATTTTCCTGATCTTTCACTGTGTTCCACTCATCTTTCAATTTCTCCTAATACTCTATCATTTTCTCTCTTTTATCCAACTCACTCACTTTCAAAACCTCCCTGCCACACCTAATCCTCCTAGCTCTCACCCATCTCTTACCCACTTTTAACTTTCCCTCCACCAGGTAGTGGTTAGACATACCTCCACCCTTCCCTCTCAGAACTCTCACATCCAACAATCTTCCTATTACATTCCTGGACACAACCATCAGTACTCTATCAACAACCCTTCCACCCTCCTGTCTCACCCATGTATACTTATAAATATCTTTCTTTTCAAACAGAGTATTTCCAATCACCATCTATCGCTCAACGCACATCCCTATCATTCGTTCCCCATTTTCATTTCTTCCAGGCACACCATGGATATCAACTAAACCTTCAACTGCTATATTTCCCACTCTAGCATTCAGATCTCCCTTCATTTCCACATTCACATTCGCTCCAAAACTCTGCAGACACTCATCAATATCATTCCAGAAAGACTCCCTCTCTTGTTCATCCCTTTCACTACCAGGCCGATATGTACCCACAAACACCCACACTTCACATTTAAATTTCGCTTTCACCCACATCAGTCTCGATGACACCTCCTTCCATTCAATCAAACACTGCTGTACTTCCGGACTCACTAACAAGGCCACACCTTCTCTTGCCCTTCCTCCATCCACACCTGACAATCTTCCATTCACACTTCCAAACATAGACTCACCCTTCCCTTTCATCTTCGTTTCACTCAAAGCTGACACATCCAACTTTCTTCTCACAAACATTCTCCCAATCTCCTCCCTTTTAGCCTCAATCGTACTACATCCACGCACATTCATAGACCCAATCATCAAGGTACGGGGATAACTCTATCCCCCATCCTTTTCTCTGGCCTGTCTCTTTTCAGGAACTAACATGCAGAGGTGGGGGTCCCTAGTCCCCTAACCCCGCCCCTTTTAGTCGCCTTTTACGACACGCAGGGAATACGGTAGCAGTATTCTTCCTAGTATATATATATATATATATATATATATATATATTTGCCAGACGCCTTAATCCCATACGGGGTGACCACAAACAAATCGCCTCCACGTCGCCCTGTCCCCCGCCATTTCACTGCCCTGCTCCCACCTCACACCCCCCTCTCTCATATATCTCTCCATTCCATCCTTCCATCTCATCCTTGGCCTCCCCCTCCATCTCCCCCCCCACCTCACTCACATACACTCTCCTCGTCAGTCTCTCACTTTCCATCCTCTCTACATGGCCAAACCACTTCAGTGTGTTTCTCCTAACGCTACCTATCGCATCCACATCCACACCACAACGCTCCTTCACATCCTCATTTGTCAGTCTGTCTCTCCATGTGACTCCACAGGCTCCTCTCAAATAATTCATTTCCACTGCTCTCAGTTTAGACTTGTGTCCCTCCACCAAGGTCCAAGCTTCACTTCCATACGTTAGAGATGGTATCACAATACTGTCATGTAGTAGCTTTTTCACTTCCATGCTCACTTCCCTGTTTCTTATCACTACTTTCAAGGAACCAGCAACCTTTCTTCCCTGTTGCACTTCACCCTCTAAACTTCTATCCTTACTCATCACACTACCCAAGTACCCCATGCAGTCTCACTGTACATTCATTGACTTCACTTCTCTCGAAGACCATAACTATACTTTTCCCTACATTCGCCTTTACTGCAGATTCCGTTTCTTACGCACTCTCCCAAACTCATCCACCAAGCCTTGCAGCTCTCCTTTGTCTTCACTTAACAACACAGAATCATCTGCAAACAACAGTACAGGGAGTTTCCAAACACTGTCCTCTCTCATTAGGGTCCCTCCAGCATCCCCTGCCCTACCTTGTATCTCTTTTATTACCCCATCCCTGTGCAGATTGAACAACCATGGAGACATGACACATCCCTGTCTCAACCCAACCATCAAACAGAAAAATTCACTCAGTTCACTACTCACACGCACTGCAGCCTTAGCACCCTCATACATACTCTTCACAGCATTCAACAACTTCCCATCTACTCCATGTATGCTTAATACTTTCCACAATCCTTGTCTATCCACCCTATCATATGCTTTCTCCAAATCCGTGAAGGCTGCAAACAACTCCTTTCCCGTCTCTAGAAACTTTTCCACTAATGATCTAAGAATGAATATCTGATCTACTCAACCTCTTCCCTTCCTAAAACCTCCCTGTTCTTTTGCAACTAATTCTTCTGTTATTTCCCTAACTCTGTCAATAAGTACCCTACCATATGTGGGAAATATTTTCCCCCAGAGCAGTTGCACTCTCTTTTTTTATAATAGTCGTCCCTGGTTAGAAGCAGAGGAAATCCAGAATATCGTTGTCACCTGTTCAAGCGGTTTTTATAACCCAGAAATTACGTTCTCTTTAGTAATTCTTATTACTGATAAATTACATGCTACTGCGTTTAACCCTCGTGGACAACTATATTGATAATACATGTATTTATATGGAAATTTCCACTGATCTAAACGGCGTCTGCGCGTTTGATGACTTGGCGAGGATGAAAAGGTTCTCATGTAATGCAGATGTGGATTAAAGATATTCACATATTTAAAGGGAATATTTGGTTTAACTTTAGTTTAATTAAAACTAAGATTAATTCGTTAGATTCGCCCTGTATATATCATGATGTAATCTAACTGTATTTAGTACTGTAATTTATTAATAGTTGGCACCTTCGAATCCGATGAGGGAGAAAGGAGCCAGCAGTCGAACTACACTGTGCTCCTAACCTCATCGAGTTAGCTTGTACATACACACTCAAGGACGCTTGACAGCCTAAGCAACTACAGAAAAGCAACTACAGAAAAGCGGCTCATCGTCATCTGCTGTCCGAACTCCCTAGCTAAATAACCTTTATGAACTGGCCAATACAAGGGGGAATTAGCTAGGAGATAGAAGAGCAATAGTTAGGTGAATTAAGGTTAAGTTATGGTTCACCTATAAGACTTGTCTGAATTTACTTAAGGACACCTTTAGGGACGAGTACCGACCTACGAGTTATTAGAAAATACTAGAAATTTTTTACATTGTGGTGCCCCAAGTGAGGAGCCCCAATTTGTTTACCAGAACCTTTATATATTTTTCACATTTTGGTGCCCCGACCGAGTGAGGAGACACGATGTGTGCCGAAGCGCTGAATGTGTTTAAGGTTACATTTAATGGGCATAGCTACTACCACGTTCGGTTGCAGTGGATGATGTGGAAATACGTACATACCGAGTTCAGGGAAAATGGATATTTTGGAAATTGAGTGGGGGGATAAATACAACCCTAGAGGTTTAATAACGCAGGGGGATAGTGTGCACAAAGAGGACCTAATTCCTACCCTCGTCGAAATTTAAATTAATCAGAGAATTACTAAGCTGGGGTAAAATTGTGGTTGAAACTCATTATTAAATTATCAAATTAGAAACCAGTCAACATGTCTGTTTCTGTACTGCAAAGATCTTCCAGTAGTAAAGCAGGGTGGGTAATTAGAGCCATTTATTGTAAACAGTCGTTGGACGAAATACCTCTGTCCAAGGAGAAACTGAATAGTCTCCCAAATATCCTGAAAGACCGATGGGACAAGTATGAAGAAAGTTATATAACTTTAGAAGCGGCTATAGTAAAGGCTGATGATAAGGAACTCTTAGAGTCAGAAACTACGAAGTTTGAAGATAAATAAGAAGAATACTTAACTGTAGTAAAGACACTAGAATGAAAATTAGTTGAAACTGCCGCGGAAACACAAGTTGTGGAACAGCAGAGTAGAGCAGTGTTACCACAAATAACGCTTCCAAAGTTTGATGGGGAGCAGGACTGGAAATCTTTCTGGGACCAGTTCAAATATTTGTACACGATAGAACAGATCTCCCTAAAGTCAGTAAACTTATATATCTGTTAGGACAGGTCAAAGAAACACCATATCAACTGATAAAAGAATTACCAGTAGAAGAAAATAATTATGAGGTGGCCTTGACCATCCTTAGACAAAACTACGAAGACAGGGAGCAAGTTATTACTCAATTACTGAAGGCTCTAACTGAATTACCCACGCCTAGACACGATTTTGATTCCTTGCAAAAATTTAGGATTGCACTAAGTTGTAATTTAAAGGCCTTAGGTACTTACGAAGATACTAAGGCATCAGATTGGGTGCTTTCAAGAATTGTGTCCTTAAGGCTTCCACCGAAAACCAAGAATGCTTTGTATGGTAGGTATCAAAAGGATCATTTCTCCTGTGAAGAGATTGAGGAAGGCTTGATGCAATGCTGTAAACATTTGCAAGGAACAATAAAACCTACTGAGGTCAAACAGAAGACTGAAATAAAGAAAAAACCCACTAACCAACTGGTTGGGAAACCTAAGTCGGAAAAGACTAAGTATGTGCCCAAAGAAGAGATAGGTACTTTCCTTAGTTCCTTAAAGGCTGAGGATAAAGTATTAAAGACAAGGAACAGACAGGCTGATGAAATTAGGGAAGTAAAATTTTCCATGGTAAAGGACAGGAAAGTTTGTGTATTTTGTGGTGAGCAACATTCCAGTGCATCTTGACAACATTATCCTGATTATGCTTCTAGAGTAGAAAAAGTACAGGAACTGGGATGTTGAATAATTTGTATGAACTCCGAACACACTTCCGCAGACTGCAAGACCAAATTAAATCTTTGTTTTAAATGCAAAAGGGATCATCATCATAGTGCCCTATGTCCTAGGATGAAAACTGAGCTACTAAACCTGAAAGCGTCAATATGACAATTGCAAAAGGGAATGCTCCAATTGTAATCCCAGCTGCAGTACCAGTAGCAGATGTGAAGGTATTGACTGAGAATAGAAACCTATTGGCATGTACCTTTTTTGATACGGGTGCTCAGAAAACCTTCATTTCTGCAGACATTGTGAAGAAATTAAAGTTACCTATCATTGGCAAGGTAAATCTAGCCATTACAGGATTCTTAACAACTAAGAAAGCTCAGTCTTTTGATTTAGTTAGACCTGTAATACAATTAGGCAGATATATATGCCGTATAACAGCAGCTGTGCTTGATAATGTGGAGACAAGTATATACATAATGGGATTGAAGGATACCTCTGATCTTCTACAAAGCTCAGGGATAAAGTTGGCTAAACGGAATGTGGAATCAGATACTGTGGGTTCCATAAAAATTATAATTGGTTCTGATTATTGTGGAAGATTCCTATATAGGACTTTCAAAAGGAATAAGGTACAGTTGTTCAGGAGTCCAGAAGGTAACCTTATTATGGGTCAGTTGCCTTTTCCAAAACAAGTTAAAGGAGAGGCCAAACTAGTAGACTCGGTCATTGTTACCCCCACACAGTCATTGATGGTAGCTAGAATAGGTGCAGAATTAGAACCTACTCAGATAAATGACTTGCTGGATGAAAATATTGAACCTGTACACAAACTTTGGGACCTGGACAGTGTAGGTATACATTCTGAGGAACCAACCCCTTAAGATAAAATAACCTTGAATTTGTATAATCAGTCTGTGGAATTTAAGGATGGACAGTATTGGGTAGGAGTACCGTGGAAACTAAACCATTCTGAGTTACCAACAAAATACCAAGCAGCTAAGGCTCTGTTAAATTCTCTTCTAAGGAAGTTGAGAGATAACCCAGAACATCTAACCATATATGATAATATTATAAAGGATCAATTGAAGAATAAATTTATAGAAGGGGTAGCATTCCCTGTTAACCACAAAGAAGGACATTACTTACCACATCATGCTGTGAGCAAGGATACAGTAACTACTCCCATAAGGATAGTATTCAACTGTAGTAGTAAAGCGTCCAAGAGATCAGCTAGCTATAACGATTGCCTATACTCTCAACCTACACTAACAGAGAAGTTGGGGAATGTGTTACTAAGATTTCGAAAGAAACCTTATGTTTACACGGCAGACATTAGTAAGGCTTTTCTTAGAATAGGACTGAGAGAGAAGGATAAGAAAATTTACAAAATTTCTCTGGCCTCATGATCCTCAAAATGAGGATAGTCCATTGGAAACTTACCGTTTCCGATCGGTACTCTTTGGCTCTTATGCTAGTCCTTTCCTGCCTTGCAACACTTTAAAGCATCATTTTGAAAATGCCAAATGCCCAGAAATAGGGCAGGCTTTTTACATGGATAATTTGCAAGGTGTTGCTGATACAGAGTCGGAAGCTTTGAAGGCTTACGAAGTAGCCAATTCCGAATGTGGAAAGGCAAATTTGCCGTTACAGAGCTGGAATACAAATTCACCGCTTTTGAGAAATAAAATACAAGAGGACTATCCAGATTCTGACATTCCCAAAATTCAGAATGTGTTAGGTCTTAACTGGGATACAACAGCTGATGTAAAAAGTTTGAAACCAGTTAAGTTCTCTGACGTCACTCTCACCAAGAGGTCCTTGCTAAGTCAGGTCTCCATGTTATTTGACCCATTAAGGTTGGTCAGTCCTATAGTTATTAGGGGCAAATGTTTACTACAGGAGGCTTGGCGAGAAGAGTTAGACTGGGACTCTGAACTGGGTGAGACATATGTGAAACAATGGGAACAGATTAGAAAAGAGCCTGAGACCACATCAAGCATATGTATTCCCAGGAAAATAAACAGTAATGAGAAGTCGCACTTACACATATTTTGTGATGCTTCTCAAAGGGCCTATGGAGCAGTAGCTTATTGCGCAACAGGAGAAGATAGTAAAATTATTATGTCTAAAGCCAGAGTTGCGCCACTTAAAGGAAGAACCCTACCTCAAATGGAATTGGCTTCCATAGAAATAGGAACTAAATTGGCCAGGTATATAACCACTGCTCTTAATACTGAGTTTAAGGATATCTATATATGGACAGACAGTGAGATTTGTCTTTACTGGATAGGAAAGAAAGACAGTAAAATTCCTTTCGTCCGTAATAAAGTGAAGACTATTAAAGAGCTGTCTTCCAAATTTAATTTCATGCATGTATCCTCCAAACAAAATCCAGCTGATCTGCTCTCGAGAGGTTCGACCGTAAGGAGACTGATAAAAGATAACTTGTGGTTTAAAGGTCCTAAATGGTTACTCACTAAGGATTGGCCTGAACAGAAACTGTACAGTGTTGAGGTTAGTGTAGTGAATTTGGATCCTGTAGTACCTGAGCCAGAAGTAATTGACATCAGCCGATTTTCATCAATAAGACAACTCATAAACACTACTAAATTGGTTGTTGAATTTTTTAATAAGAAGGTGGGGTTTCAGGAGTTAAATCCCCTGGAATATTGGCTGAAAAGAATACAAAAGAACTATTATGGGGAAATGTATAAGCTTTTAGGCCAAGGCACTGGGAACAGGAATAAGCTGATAAAGGATTTAGGCTTGTTCTTAAATGGAAAAGGTCTCATTAGATGTCGGGGCCGATTAGTAAAGGCTGATTTCCCTCTCCAAACCAAACACCCCATTTTATTACCCAAGAGAGGATACTTTGTACAATTAATTATAAAGGAAGGCCATGATTCCACCCTCCATGGAGGTGTGCCACAGACCTTGGCCCAAATTCAGGAAAGGTATTGGATTCCTAAGGGTAATCAGGTCATAAAAAATATCTCAAAGACTGCATCATTTGTAGGAGGTATGAACAACGACCATATGACTACCCAGGACCACCGGCCCTACCAAGGGGTAGGGTAAATGTAAGTCGGCCCTTCCAAGCAACGGGAGTGGACTACACAGGGGCAATAACTGTTACGGGTGAGGGAACTCCCCATAGAGTTTACATTTGTCTATTTACTTGTGCCTACACGAGGGCAGTCCATCTAGAAATAGCTGAAGATCTGAGCTCAGAGACATTCCTCAATGTCTTTCGAAGATTTGCCGCTGGAAGGTCTTGTCCTGGCAAGTTAATAAGCTACAACGGAACTAATTTCGTTGGAGCAGCACCTTTACTGTTGAACATAATGAATGACCCAAAGGCTAAGTAGGCGCTGGGAATCCGAAATTGTTCCTGGCAGTTCACAGCTCCAAGAGCTCCATGGCAAAATGGATTTACCGAACGAATGATTGGTAATGTCAAGAACTGCCTGAGGAAAACATTACACAGAACTAAGATCACGAGAGAAGAATTAAGAACAGTAATAAATTAAATTGAAACCAAGATTAATAATAGACCCCTGACTTATCTAGATGACACTACTGTCTCGCCAGAGGCCTTGACACTGGCTCATACGTTATATGGCATGAAGCTCCATCCAGTGCCTTGTGTGGATATCCAGGAAGAATTAGATGATCCTACCATAGAAAATAATGATTTAGGACAACATCTGTCGGAGGGATATCAGCGTCTGAAAAGGGTGTTGGATACTTGGAAAAGGAATATCTTTTGAGCCTACGAGAAAGATTTTGTGGGGCTCAGGCTGCCAGTAACAAATCTGTTATAAACATAGGGGATGTGGTCTTAGAGAAAACTGAACAACCAAGATCCCAGTGGCCATTAGCTAAGGTGATCTCCACGCACCCAGATTCAGAGGGGGTGCTGAGACTCGTAAAAATAAAATGTAGGGGACATACCAGTGGGAGCAGACTGTAGCACCAGTTGAGCAGGGCAGAAGCCCCAAGGTGGATGGAAAGTTGATGAGAGGGAGAGCTGGATCTTCCGTTTCATCAGCCCTCAGGACTGGTTCCTGAGACCAGCATGCTCTCCAATACAAGTTTCTCTAACTATCTAGACCAAACTACATGCACAGTTCACACTACACTCCTTTTTCCAAAATTCAAAAAAATCAAAATCATGGCTACACAACACTCAGCCCCAGAGTCCTGGGGGGGGGGACCATAAATGCCCCCACAATCCGCCCCTCTCCCAGTGACGACTTGAGCTGCCTGGAACCACTATCTGACTCATTTCTTCTTCATTTCTGCAACATTCGTGGCCTTTCCTCTAACTTTCGCTCTGTTGAGCACCACCTCTCCTCCTCTAAACCTCACCTTCATTTTCTGAGACTCAGCTGTCTGAGGCAACTGACAGCAAACCCTTCTCTGTATCCTTCTACTTTCTCTATACTCATTTCAAAGCCAAAGGTGCCTGTTGTGTATATATACACAACGACTTATCTTGCTCGTGTGTTCCTGAACTTGATTCTTCTGAATTCTCTACACTCCAGCTTCGGCTTTCCTGTCATTCTCTGACTAAATATATCTGTGCTGTTTACTTATCCCCTAATTCTACTATAAAAAATTCTTCAACTATCTTAATTATACGATGGAACACATTCTATTCATTTCCTCTTTCTCTGAAATCTCCATTCTAGGAGATTTCAATGTTCACCACCACCTTTGGCTCTCCTCTCCTTTCACTGGTCCACCTGGTGAACAAGCCTACATCTTTTCTATTCTTAATGACCTAGAGCAGCTTGTGCAGCACCCTACCCATATCCCTGACCGCCTTGGAGAGAGCTCCATCATACTTGACCTCTTCCTTATTAGTCCTTCTGCTTAAACTGTTAATCTTCTCTTTCTGTTGGGCTCCTCCAGTCACAACCTTATCACCCTAACCTGTCATATCGCTCCAGTACGGCCTGTGGACCCTCCAAAGAAACGTCGTTTATGACACTTTAGAGCTGCGGATTGGGAGGCCCTTAGGCGGTACTTCTTTGCTTTTCCCTGGAATGATTATTGCTTCCATGTCCGGGAGCCATCTGAGTGTGCCTTGTGCATTACAGAGGCAGTGGCTCAATTGGTAGAGAGGAGGCTTGCAGTCCTACCGGACCCAGGTTCAAATCCCCGCTGGTGCTGGGAACATTTTAAGGATTTGAATTTCATTACGGTAGAGTTTACCAATCTACCAGAAAACCCGCCGACATGTAAAAATACCCCCGCCAATACTGATACAAAAGTCCTGTATGAGACAGCCCTAGCATGTATTCAATATGGATGGTGGGTGTTAGCGCCAGAGTGGTGAGATGTAGAGGTGTATGATATGTAGGAGGACTACTGGGCCTTGGGACCAGGCTTGAGAACCCTATGCCCAGAGTCGAGCACATACAAAAAAAAAGAAAATTCTCTCAGGGCATGGAAGCATACTGTACATTCCTTTCTCATATCCTCTGACCAATGCAAGAAAGCTTTGGTTTAATCATGCTTCTTCTAGTGCTGTCCGCGACAAGAACAGGGCTTATAAAAGGTACCAGAGCCAACCCACCCCTGAATCACATCTTTTATACGTTTCTGCCCGGAATCGTGCTAAATCTGTTCTTCGCTCTGCCAAAAATGATTTCATCCGCACTAAATGCTTTCAACTCTCCAACTCGAATTCTTCCCACTCCTTCTGGCACCTTGCCAAAAACCTTTCAATCTACTTTACCTCATCATCCTTACCTCCTCTTTTCTACTCTGATGGTTCTCTATCTACTTCTTCTACTGATAAAGCAGATCTCTTCCCTCAGACTTGCTCCTCCAATTCCACCTTAGATGATTCCAGTGCTTACCCCCTCTGACTTCCTCATGGCTGACATTAAAATTTTTTCAGCTGATATATTTTCTGTCATCACTGGCCTCAATACTAACAAGGCATATGGACCTGATGGGGTCCCTCCTGTTGTTCTCAAGAACTGTGCTTCTGTGCTTACACCCTGCCTAGGCAAACTGTTTTGCCTTTGTCTATTAACTTGTACCTTTCCTTCTTGCTGGAAGTTTGCTCTCATTCAGCCAGTCCTAAACAAGGGTGACCATTCTCAACCCACTAACTATCATCCAATTCCTTTTACATCCTGTATCTCAAAAGTTTTCAATTCTTAATCGGAAAATTTGAAAGCATCTTTCCTATCATAACCATTTTTCTGATCGTCAGTATGGGTTCTGTCAGGGACGCTCCACTGGCGATCTTCTCACATACCTTTCAGACACCTGGTCATCCTCTTTTCGGGACTTTGGCGAAAGCTTTGCCATTGCACTTGACATCTCAAAGGCTTTCGATTGAGTCTGGCATAAATCTTTAATTTCCAAACTACCCTCTTACGGTTTCTATCCTTCTATCTGTGCCTTCATCTCTAGCTTCCTTTTTGGTCGTTCTATAGCCACTGTTGTTGACGACCATCGTTCTTCTCCTAGATCTATCAATACTTGTGTTCCTGAGGGCTCTCTCCTATCACCAACTCTCTTCCTTTTATTCATCAACGACCTTGTAAGCTGTACATCTAACCCTATCCACTCGTACGCTGATGACTCCACTCTTCACCTTTCCATTCGGTTCCTGCATCGTCCATCTCAACAGTTACTTCAACAAACAAGGGATGAGGCTATGACACACCTAATGTCTGACTTGGCTCGTATCTCTGAGTGGGGTAAAAATAATCTTGTTGTTTTTAATGTATCAAAGACTCAGTTCTTACACCTATGAACCTGACAAAATTTTCCACAGGTGTACCCACTAATGTTTAACAATAGTTAGCTTAATCCTGCATCATCCTTGAACATGATTGGGGTTTCATTCACCCGGGACTTATCTTGGAAAGATCATATTACATCTCTTGTAAAATCTGCTTCCAAGAGATTAGGTTTGCTAAGATGATTCCGTTCCTTCTTTACCTCTGCACAATTGTTGACTCTATACACGGGTTTTATCCGCCCCTGTGTGGAGTACAACTTGCATGTGTGGGGAGGTTCCCCACACGCAGCTCTTCTCAATAGGGTGGAGTCAAAGGCTTTTCGTCTCATTAACTCTACTCCTCTTACTGGCTCCCTTCAACCTCTGTCTCTTTTTCACATCGTTGCATCTTTATCTCTTTTCTATCGCTACGTCAATGGTCACTGCTCCTCTGAACTGTCTGCTTGCATTCCTCCACCTCTACGACGGGTGTGTAGCACCCATCTAGCAGCAAACTATCATCCCTTTTCTGTCCAACTCTAATGCAAGAGTTAACCGTTACTCACAGTCCTTCATTTATGCAACAGGTCAACTCTGGAACTGTCTTCCTCTGTATTTCTTGCTTTCAATGATAACCAGTCTTTCAAACGCAGTGTGTCCAGGCATCTCGAAATGATCGGATCTTGAATTTAGCTCTCTCTTGTATTTTGTTTTTCTCTTGGAAGGAACAGTTATTGCGGGCTCCCGGCTTTTGGGTCCTTCTTCCTAGCAAAAAAGAAAATAAATAAAATTAAAAACTGTTGATAAACTGGTACCCCTTGAGTTAGCGGCTACTCCAGGTACAGGGGATGGTGAAGATCAAACGGGTCAGGATAGGCGACCTACAAGGGCCGCAGCTCAGGGTTCTCGAGATGTGTGGAGGGATCTCCTGGCTAAAGGTCACATTACATGATACAGTGTATCATTTTACGCCCTGCCCCAAAACCGGGAAATATTTTCCCCCAGACCAGTTGTGCTCTCTACTTTTTATAATAGTTGTCCCTGGTTAGAAGCAGGAGAAAACCAGAAGATCATTGTCACCTGTTCAAGCGGTTTTTATAACCCAGAAATTACATTCTCTTTAATAATTCTTATAATTGATAAATTAAATGCTACTGCATTTAACCCTCGTGGACAACTACATTGTAAATACACGTAATTATATGGAAATTTCCACTGATCTAAACGGCGTCTGCGCGTTTGATGACTTGGCGAGGATGAAAAGGTCCTTATGTAAAGCAGTTGTAGATTTAAGATATTCACATAGTTAAAGGGAATATTTGGTTTAACTTTAGTTTAATTAAAACTAAGATTAATTTGTTAGATTCGCCTGTTTATATCATGATGTAATTTAACTGTATTTAGTACTGTAATTTATTAATAGTTGGCACCTTTGAATCTGATGAGGGAGAAATGAGCTAGCAGTTGAACTTCACTGTGCTCCTAGACCTCATTGAGTTAGCTTGTTCATACACACTCAAGGACGCTGGACAGACCAAGCAACTACAGAAAAGCAGCTCGTCTTCATCTGCTGTCCAAACTCCCTAACTTGATAACCTTTAGGAAATGGCCAATTCAAGGGGGGATTAGCTAGGAGATAGAAAAGCAATAGATAGGTGAGTTAAGGTTAAGTTACGGTTCACCTAACCCTATGAGACTTATTTGAATTTACTTAAGAACAATTTTAGGGACGACTACCGACCTACGAGTTGTTTATTAGAAAATACCAGAAATTTCTTACATTGTGGAGCCCCGAGTGAGGAGCCCCGATTTGTGTACCAGAACCTCTAAATATTTTTCACACCACATACTTTTCCTATTACACTAAGAAGACAAATGCCCCACACAGTTCTTTTTCCCCTTTTCCTTTGTACAAAGGAATAATTATACCTGAATTCCAATCCTCCGGGACTTTACCTTTCTCCCAGGCCAATCTGCACATCTTCCACATCCATTCTACTACGATCTCTCCCCCATGCTTCAGCTCTATCAGTTCCTGGGGCTTTCCCCATTTTGACTGTCTTTATTGCTTCCACAACTTCCATCCTACTGATTTCTTCCTGTCTTCTCACCTCCCTCCTTCTCCCCCCCATTCCCCAGCCACTTATACTCACATTACAATATTTCCATTCTCTATGTTCAACAATTCATTGAAGTGTTCTCTCCATCTGCTCACTTTTTCTCCCTTCTCCACTAGTAATCTACCATTTTTATCTTTCACTCTCCTATTAACTTCATTGCTACCCTAACTCTCTTTACCTCTTTCCAGAACATTTTATTGCACTCCCTCCACTTGACACTCAAATTCCTTCCATATTCCTCATCCACTGTCTTCTTACACTCTCTTACTCTTCTTTTCGCCTCTCTTCCTTTCTACATATAACTCTCTCTTCTGTCTCTCAGCTTCTTCCACGCCCCTATTTATCATCCATTCATTATATGCTTTCTTCTTTTGTGCCACAACCTGTCTCACCTCTTCATTCCACCGTACTATTCCATGCACCCCCTTTCATCTTCTCTTCACCCCACACACCACCTCACATGCTGCATGTATTTCTTTTGTGAATTACTTGCACGCACCTCTCACGTCCCCCATCTGCTCCAATCCATATTTACCCAATTGTTCCTCCACTTTCATCCTCTTGTAACCTTTCCACTCTCCTTACATCTACTCCTTCCTCCCGACCCTCCCTTCTTCTATTTCTCCACTTTACATGGACCTTGATCCTGACCTCCACCAAGTGGTAATCAGAAAGTCAACACCCCCAACCTCTGTATGCTCCTGCATCCATCACACACCTTCGCATCGTTTCATCCACACACACATAATCAATCATTGTCTTCCTTTCATTCAGTTCACCAGCCACCTTTCTTATCACTCGCCATGTACATCTGTGGATTAATTCGTACGTGAAGAGGGTATTGGCTATCACCAGCCCCCTCCTGGAACAAATGTCCACTAAAGCACCAGTCGAACAGTACAGTGCTCCCGAAGTGGATGGCAAGCTGGTGATAGGGAGAGCTGGAGCTCCCGTTTCACCAGCCCTCGGGACTTGATCCTGACCATCTCCCTTTGCTGAACATTTTCAGTGCATTCATTTACACAGAGAGTAGGCCAGCATGCTCTCTTAATACTTCTACCTTCAACTGTCTACACCACACTACATGCGCATAACATATTACACCTTCTATTCACTTTCTTTAGCAATGGCCACTGCAATGTTACTATCAAATGAGGAGGTACCTCGGATTACCACCATCAGCAGGGTAGGGCTGGTGGCAC
The DNA here is from genome assembly GCF_032717465.1 of Coenobita brevimanus. Classification (NCBI taxonomy): domain Eukaryota; kingdom Metazoa; phylum Arthropoda; class Malacostraca; order Decapoda; family Coenobitidae; genus Coenobita; species Coenobita brevimanus. The sequence continues at coordinate 14,013,794 of NC_137014.1, forward strand.
AGGGTCCTCCCGGTCGCCATCAAGCGACTGTGCCGGCAGCAACTGTTGCATTTTCCAGTAATGTTCGTCAGCGGAGACATGAAAGTGCGGCCTTATTCTTCACCAACATCCGCGGCCTTAGCACAAATTTAAACTCAGTTCATTTTTTCTTCAGTCCATATCCCCTTTGGCCCTTTTCCTCACAGAACCACAAATCTCACCTTCTACTGATGTATCCCCATTTTGTTTTCCCGGTTACCATCTCCTCAAAAACTTCCATAACAAGGGTGGCACCTGTTGTTATATCAAATCCGAATATGCAGTTGACACTGTTTAAAACTTCACTTCATCCAGTTTTGATTACTCATTGGATAAACTAAACTGTCAAAATATTACCAAATATATCTGTGTAGTCTATCGCTTCCCCAATGCTTCTTCGGAACCCAGTGTATTTGATTCCATATCCACACAGTTGAGTAACCTTAACCTTGCCCTTAGCACCGAAATTACCATTTTGGGTGATTTTAACATACATAATGTTGAATGGTTATTGCTTTCTGCCAGGACTGACGACACTGGTTTAGAGTATGAGCTGTTTGCAGAATCGTTTAATCTCACCCAGCTGGTAAAGTAACCAACCAGAATACCTGATAATCCTGACCATAATGCACATCTCTTGGATTTATTCTTGACAAATAATCCAGATCAATACAGGATAGAGGTACTCTCACCGCTTGGATCCTCTGACCACAATCTCATCAAAGCCTCATTAGTTAATCCCCCCACACTTCCCCGTTCTGAACCTCTCAGGGTGACCCGATGGCACTTTGATAGGGCAAACTCGGATGGATTTACAAATTATCTTGCGGACATTTCATGGCAGTGTTTATTCTCTAGTGATCCTAATTCTACCCAGTCCCACATTTGCGACTTAATACTAGCTGGTATGGATTTATTCATACCAAGTCAACAGTTCACTAAAAGATCGAACTCTCCAAAATGGTTTGAAGGCAACAGCCCAAAAGTCATAAGCATAAAACTCTTACTTAAAATCAAAAACATCTGAATCACTCTCTCAATTTAAAATTGCTAGAAATCATGCAATAGCTGTAATAAATCTAGCTAAATCAAACTTTCTTCACTAGCAAGCATCAAAACTACTTAACAACCCTAATGACGATAGAATATTCGGATCATCTCTTAATTCTTTCAATAATAACTTTAACAAGTTATCATCCATTCTCCCACTAAAATCTTCAGATGGCAACATTACAAATGACCCGTGTGGGAAAGCAGATATTTTTGCCACTACGTTTGTCAGAAATTCTACCATAGACGATGACAGCCAGAACGTCCCAGTACTAGAACTTGTCCCGAAACTGTTAAAATACAGACAAGATACATAAAATCCATCCAAGACAATTTACCTACCAACAAAGCTCCAGGCCCAGATGGAATTCCGCCAATTGTTTTGAAAAGGTGTTCCTCTGAACTTGACTCTCTTCTAGCTAAATTATTCAGACTATGCATGTGTACTTCTTCATTCCCAAATTCATGGAAAGAAGCCAATATCCACTCAGTTCCGAAGAAAGGAAGTTCCTCTGACCCCCCTGATTACAGACCAATAGCTGTTACATCTTCTCTAGGTAAGGTATTTGAAACTTTAATTGATATGCACATTGTTAGACATCTTGAATGCAAAACTTAATTAGTGATAGACAATATTGTTTTCGCCATGAAAAATTCACCATTGACATACTCAATCTCCTAACTAATACCATCCATCAATCAATTGACATACATGGAGAAACTCATGCAGTAGCCCTTGATATTTCTAAAGCTTTCGACAGAGTATGGCACCGTTCCCTGCTGTCCAGACTCCCTTGACGTGGAGAAGCCACCACAATTGGGACAGGGGGCAGGTCCTGCGACTCAAGAATGAGGCAGGCGCAGGAGCCAGCTTGCGATTTCCCACCACACTCAGATTCTCATCTCTCTGGAGTGCATCTGGCAGAGGCGCTGTGGCCACTGCCGCGCTCTCCCACCCAAAAAGCCCTCCAACACTGGTGTCATTGTGGGCTGCCTCAAATGTAGAGCAATATTTGCACAAAGTCTCCACATCACTGAAATTATCACACAACTAAAACACCTCTCTTTTGAGCCTGAATTATGCAAACCCACAATCAACTTCCACAAAAGCATGTACTCCGATTGACCACCATTGCAATGGGAGCACTGAAACTCACAGTCGGTGGCACTCTGGGTGGATCTCATGAAAAAAGTACAGGTAGATTCACTGGGTAACTGATATCCACTAAAAAAAGTTGCACCGATTAACTGCCTGGTTTGATGCTTGGAGCACAATCCTTTCGATCACATCCACTGCCTTCGACGACGATAAGGGGCTCACTGCACTAGAGAGAACTTGGCCGCCAGGGACTGGTGTAGGGCTGGCGTGCAACACAGGCGTATGTGCAGGACTGCATCTGACAGTAGCCAGCTGTTGAGTTTCAGCCAGCACTCCATGGATTGTCTACACGGAGAAAAGGCCGCTGTAGACATCTCCACCTCACACTTGACTGGGTCAGTAGAAACAGGAATCCTAAGCCATGTTTTTGTCGTCCAAGCTGGAGCTTGGAATTCGAAGCGCATCTTGGAGCACTTGGTTTCTGTCTGCAAAAACACTCCAGGATATGTAGAATCGAAAAATTATGTGCCAGTCGCAAAGTAAACAGAGGGATTCGCCAAAGAAGATCTTCTGACGAATATGCTGCTTACATGTAGCCCTTATTTGTGCTGAATTTGTCTCTATATATCGTTAATATAAGGCACCTGCATCCTAATTTTATGTGCATAGTGCTAATTTCAGAATATTTATCATTTACGTGTCCTTGGTGGCCAATATCACTCTCCCCAAGCTACACCAAGACTGCTCCCAACAACGCTTGGGTGAGATATGAAGACGGTCTTGGTTTCGATGACAAACACTTAGGCCGGCTTCGTATCACTTAGGCCGACAAAAACGGGGCAGCTTGGTTTCACCGAAGATGGCTTCGAATCTGATCCGTCAGCTTGGACGACAAAAACGCGGCTCTAGGTGGAGGCTGCTGTCGGGATGTAAGCGATGCCAGGCTCTGCTGCAACATGGAGCTGGCCTCTTGAGCCTGATATAGCGACCTGAGAGGCACCACAGGTCGATGACTTAACCTGGGAGTGGAAGTGGGCAGGCGTGGGTGCCAGGTAGCCATGGCAGGCACGTAGATAGGACCTACCACTGCGCCACGTAACAGGGGGTTCAGGGAAACACCGGATGCCCAGCCTTCCTTTACTTGTCTCTTGATACACTCTGCTGGGTGCGGGATTGGGAACGGCCCCACTCTCTCATGTTGCCGCCGAGCAGCCCAGCATATACAGCCGTTATATATATATATATATATATATATAAGAGCCATGTTGTTTGTTTGTTTGTTTGTCCTTCATTCATGCCCAAACCAAGGGCCAGAGACCCCAAGACCCATATGTATTCTGAATAAGATTGACCCAAGGATGGTTTTGGGGGGGTCAAAATTTACACGTGGGTCATTAGAGGTCACTGGTAGAGTGTTCACCTTTTTGGCCCGGGTAACTCCAGCTACCCCTGCAGCCCAATTTTTGGCATGGAGACTCACGTGACCTCCAGTTCGGACATAGGCTGTGTGAGGCTGATCTCCGAGGTCATGTGAGGTCACTGGTCGGAGGTCATTTGAGGTCAGCAGTAATAGTAAACACGTGCGCAAGCCGCACAAATACCGTGCGTTAGTCTGCAAAAGCTGAAATAGAAAGTTCCTGAACTTCTTATAATCCCTCTTCAGAAGTATAGGAGGTACATGATCTTTCTGTAGTAGAAAGAAAGACTGAGCTAGAACAAATAGGATTAGAGTGTTTGCCTTTTGGCCCGGCAACGTCGAGTACCCCTGCTAGTATAGAGAGAGAGAGAGAGAGAGATACAGATATAGATTGATAGACAGATAGATATAGATATAGATAGATAGACAGATAGGTAAACACAGAGAGAGAGAGAGAGATCCGCAATAGATTTTCCTCTTCGGAACTTTGTCTTGTCGGGAAAAGTAGTACCAGCATTGTAAGGAACAGCCTTTTTATTATTCCATACGTTTCGGAGACAACCACCGTCATCACTGGATCTAAAACTTTAAAAGACAACAAATCATTGCCAGGAAAATTATAAAACCTGTTTTTTTTTTTTTTCCAAAGGTACGCTACATAAATGTAAGTTAACATTTTAAAAAATAACATAGAGGGAAGTGATATCAACGGGGTAAAGTATAACAGCAGCATGCTTATTCTTTGCAAAATCGGAATACTAGTACAAAGGCTAACTATGCTAGATATGAAAAATACAAAGTAGAAGTTGACCTGTTAACGTAGTTATTGCGTGAATAGTGAGGTGGTGCTAGTCGAACTGTTGAGACTGGGTCGTATTCTATTTATCAGGATAGATCCAACAGTGATGAAGTCAGAATAGGACTAGCATAAGGTAAGCATCTGAAAATCAGCGGAAGACAAAGGGTGATCAGAAAAATGAGATTCCTCTCTGATACAAGAATAAGAGGATTTAGAGAGGAGCCTTCCAGTCTCTGAGTGGATTTACCATGGTGCTCAAGAATTCAGTGGAGCGGCCAACGTGAGGTCGACCCTAAGTATCTAGCAGAACAGCTAGAACATGAAAATAAATAAACCACATTGGACCGGAGGTTAGTGGGAAGACAAGAGGAATGTTTAAGAAAGCTGCCAATAATGTTCTTGTCTGTACAGATTACGTTTAATTTAATTTGTGGATACCAATCACGGAGAAGTATGGTCAGTGTTTTCCTAATTTCTTAACTTAATGAACCTAAGTCTGGTCACTTGATATATAGACATTCCTTATCAACAATGTAAACCGGTTTGTTTGGAGAAAGCTTTGAATTTAGAAACTTGCTTAATAGTTTTTCAAGAATATGGATGGGGTACTTGTTACTGAAGGGGAAAGTGAGTCTGGGAATCCCCAGAGCCACCAGATTTAGCACGTATTAAGGTGTGTGTGAATGTGCTGCAGCGATGGTGAGTAGGCTTGTGGGTGGGGCAAACGCCAGTGCTTATAGACGTCTCTTGAGGGAGGAGGATGCACGCTGCCCAGCTCTGTCTGCTCTGGCAGTAGCAGATGGTGTGTGGTTTCTGACACACCACATTTTCCTTTCTAGGTACAATATTAGAAAATGGACCCATTGACATTTTGCATTGCAACTCTCGTGGAAATTTTTGTGGTGCATATTGTGGTTCATATGATTGCAATATATGTTCCACATCGATTATGGCTCATTTTGCAAAATCCCACAATATTTATTGATTTTGTAGTTTTTTTTTTTTTTTTTTTTTTTTTTTTTTTTTTTTGTGATGGACCCAAGAGGTTGGTGTCTGATGACGATATCCCGGCCCTGCTGGAATTCTTTGACCATAAAAGAGTGCAGCTGCAAAATATAAGCCTCTGACTGTCCTCTAATAGTACTATCACAAAAATCCCGAGTCACACATATGGCTGGAAAGTCACTCTCATTAACTGTCTTTCGCAGATTCATATTTTTAGGGAGAGACAGACGTTCCAGTTGCTGCCATGATGTTGCCCTATGATCAAGCCCTAGGTTCTGTGAGTTTTAGACAATAGGGAAGAGCCCCAACAGTACTGGAAACACTGTAAGTCAGCCTTTTACAAACTTTACATAGCGTTTTCATGCTTCATCTCAATCAGGGGTGGTTTAAAAGTAATCTGCAAAAATTAGGAAGAAGCAGACAGGAAGGTAGTTGCAGGAGGATGCAGTTGACCTATTCAGGTTTTTTTTTTTTTTTCTAATTTAGGTTCTTTATTTACCATTCAGTACAAGCCCCAGCACTCTGGGGAACATTGTCCGTGAAGGTCAAGCAGGGAAGGATGAGAGAGAGAGAGAGAGAGAGAGAGAGAGAGAGAGAGAAACATTGGTACCTTAGCTTAGGGCATAGAGGGTATAGGAGTAATTATCATTACAAGCACAGTAATGAACAAAGACATACAATGATACATACATGGTACAAAGTTGTTACAGTAATTATCATTATAAATTTTGAGATGAGCAAAGTGGTACATAGATACACACGTATGTACAGTACATACGAATGCAGAAAGATGCACATATGCACACATACATTTATGTTTATTTAAATGCATATACGTATCTATTCATGCACATGTAGCCATAGACATATTGTATGTACAAGATAGGTACGCATGTATAAAGATATGGGTATGTGTACAGACGTGCATACTGTACATATGCTACATGCACATATATATGATATACTCATATATACAAAAACAGGGAGACATAATACACTCTAAACAGATACATATAAATGTCATATATACAGGTACATAAAAAAAAAAACGATATGCATTATAAAATTACCTCTTGATTCAAAATCCCAGCACAATGACAATACATGCACATGCACCTGATGTGTACGAGTATACAACACACACACACACACACACACACACACACACACACACACACAGGCTTGCATATGTAATATATATACCTGTATAGAGAGAGAGAGAGAGAGAGAGCTCGAGAGAATATATATATATATATATATATATATATATATATATATATATATATATATCCCATTGGATCCAAGGGGTGCTGGGCGAGGCATGGCACTCGGTGGGTACTAAGCGTACTGCCCTCCGCCTGTCGGCTTATAGTTGCGAAGGTCATAGGTCCCTACCCGGGGGTTCCCTTCTTTATAAAGACTTGAAAAATCCCAGTTCTGTCCAATATTCCGGACACTGGGCTCCAATGGGTTAAATATATATATATATATATATATATATATATATATATATATATATATATATATATATATATATATATATATATACATAGATGGATAGAATAGATAGAGATATAAGTATAGCTAGAGAGAGAGATAGACAGACAGACAGACACAGACAGACAAAGCTATATATATATATATATATATATATATTGTTACATAGCCTATGATTTCATCATCCTTTGTATAATTCTAACGTACAGTATGCTGCATGTTTGATCACGATTCGCCTCGTGGCTTCCATAGTGACCAAGCTTCCGTGTTCTACCTCACTACCCCCTTCTCCTCCCTTATAGTAGAGTATGTCGTTCTTTCTGTTGTTCAGAGCAGGAGTGTCAACTCTTTGTCCCCTATGGCTTCATTTGCGCGTCCTTCTTACAAGTTGTATCAAGCTCTGCCGGCCCCTATATAATGAGCTCAGTCTCTGCATTAATTGCCACTTAGATCTACTCCTCATTTTGTTCACATCTCTGTCCTCCCCTGTACAGTTGTTATTATTTTTGTGAGTGCTCAGGAAGTCTCCAACCATCCAGCAGCTATGTAATTTGAGTATAAGTGGAGTTTTTGATGTCAGCCATTATTAATAATATATTGTATCTGTAATAATATATCTTGCATTAACTGAGCATTATCCGGAATTCTCATCTTATCAGGGCTGACTTAGATAAATTTACTCTTGCTAATTTCATGTTAATAGAGGCTATTGCAGTTAACCATATATTTAACCTGTTTTTTGCCATTACATTATCCTTATGAGTCCTGAATGTTTAGTTGTTAGTTTGAGCATTAAACTTTAACTTGTAATTTTATTTACCTCTTTTGTTTTGAACCTGGAACTTTGCGGGACAGTAGTGATTTTAGTCTCTGTTCCGTAACATAAATTTGGCGACCTCTTATCAGGATATTCAGGATATTATCATAAGGATATTGCTTGATATTTTGTGACTGTGATTTATTCATGATGTCTACTATTACTACGCTTGATGAAGCCAAAGATTTTTTGTCAAATGTGCAAACAGTGTGTGATGTAGAAAACAGAACAAAGAATGAACTTAAGCTTGTTGCTCACCAATCGGGAATTGCTGTTCGCTCTCATCATTCTAAAGATCAAATTGTTGACATGATTAATGAAATCTTGTTTAATGTAACTCCTCCAGATGAGCAAACGCAGATTGAAATAGCTAAGTTACAGCTAGCCCTGCAGGAGGCTCGTGCTAAGGAGGCTGAGTTTCAGGCAAATGCTAAGGAGGCTGAGTTTCAGGCAAATGCTAAGGAGGCTGAGTTTCAGGCTCGTGCTAAGGAGGCTGAGTTTCAGGCACAAGTTGAACTTGCTAGGATTCAGGCAGACCATGAGTATCGCATGAAACAAGGTGGGACTGGATCATCTAGCTCTGATAATTTTGGTGTGGCTAAAAATGTCAAACTTGTCCCTCCTTTTAATGAATCTGATTTAACAAAGTATTTTCAGTTGTTTGAGAGGGTAGCTACAGGTTTTAATTGGCCCAAAAAGTATTGGCCAGTACTCCTTCAAACTGTTCTCACCGGTAAAGCTCAAGGAACTTATGCATCTTTGCCTCAGGATCAATCTGATAATTATGATGTAGTTAAGAGCTTGATTCTTAAGGCCTATGAGCTTGTTCCTGAAGCCTATAGAGTAAAATTTAGGGCAACTTAAAAGCAAGATATGCAATCCCATGTTGAGTATGCAAAAATCAAAGAAGATCTGTTAGAGCAGTGATTAAATTCTAAGAATGTAAATTCTGATTTTGATAAATTTAAGCAGATGATTTTGCTGGAGGACTTCAAAAGGTGTATTAATAAAGATGTAAGCCTACATCTTGATGAGTGAAGAGTAGATAATTTGTCTGATGCTGCAGTTTTAGCTGATGAATATGTTCTCACTCACAAGAGATATTCTAAAGAAAAAAGGAAAGCTGAGAGTAAGTACGTTGCCTCTGCTCAGAGTACAGGTAACAGGAAAGAAAATAAAGATGATGTTTCTCAGGAAGTAAATACCAGCTCCACCTCTAGATTTCAGAAAAGTAAATGTACTTATTGTAGTAAGCTTGGTCATACTACGGAGAAATGTTTCAGGAGACAGCGTGATGTGAACAAAAAGGAGTCTTTAAATATTCAGTCAATTGGTCTAGTGTCCACCCTTGAGAGTTCCCAGAATTCTTTAACCGAGTTAACTGAACCTGCTATGAGGGGTAAATTAAATTCTCATGATGAAGCTCCTCTTTTGAGCAGTAACGTGGGTGACACTCTCAAGAGTTCATGTGCTAATTTCCTGTCTGATGGTTTTGTCAGTCCTCTGGACGGTAATGACAGGAAATCAGTTAAAATATATCGTGATACAGGTGCCTGCCAATCCCTTATGCTGACCAGTGTTCTAGGCTCTAATGTTAATTCCTCTGATGAAACTGTAATCTTACAAGGTGTAGGGAATAATTACTTCTCTGTCCCTCTGTGCAGAGTGAATTTAGAGTCTGGTTTTGTTAATGGTTCCGTTATGGTTGGGTTGGTTGAGACACTCCGAATTTCAGGTGTAACTTTCTTACTTGGAAATGATATTGGTGGAAGTCAAGTGTGTCCAGCTCCTCAGTTGTCTAGTGAGCCAGTGGCTGCGACCCAGGATCGTGATGTCCCTGATGTGTTCTCTGCATGTGCTGACTTAGAGGATAATAATAATGATGATGTTATCCTAGCTGACACTTTTCTTGCTAAGTTGGACCACTCACCAGATGAGGCAGTACCACGTAGTGTTGATAATTTGTCTCGTCAGGAGTTGGTTGAGTTGCAGGTTGCTGACCCTGAGTTGAAAGGTCTAGCTAACTCTGCTTGCAGTGAGGAAGAGTCAGCTGGTGCTTCTACTTGTTATTATATAAAGTCAGGAGTACTTATGAGGAAGTGGAGACCCCCAACAGCATCAGCCGACTGTGAATGGGAGGTTGTACATCAAGTTGTCATCCCTCGTGTTTGTAGGCAGGATATCATTAGAGTGGCTCATGATTCCAGTTTGGCAGGACACCTTGGAGTGAGGAAGACTGTGGCACGCATTTTGAAACAATTCTACTGGCCAGTTATCTTCAGAGATGTTTCCTGGTATTGTAAGTCTTGTCACACCTGTCAAGTTGTGGGGAAGTGTAATCAGACCGAAAAGGTTGCACCTCTAGTTCCCATTCCTCCTTTTGAGGCGCCATTCACCCATGTGTTGGTGGATATTGTGGGCCCTCTTCCTAAGACTTCTTCAGGATTTTCTTATGTGTTGACCCTGATTGATGTGGCTACTCGTTATCCTGAAGCCATTCCACTTAGAAATATCTCAGCAAAGAATGTGGTTAAGGAAATGCTAGGGTTCTTCACAAAGTTTGGTCTGCCCAAGGAGGTACAGTCAGACCGGGGAAGTAATTTCATGTCAAATGTTTTCAAGCAGTCTCTGAAAGAGTTGGGCATCACCCAGATCACGTCTTCAGCTTACCATCCCCAGACTCAAGGAGCGTTGGAGAGATATCATCAAACACTCAAATTGATGCTCAAGAAATGCTGTTTGGAACATCAGAAAGACTGGGATAAAGGTCTTCCATTCGTTGTATTTGCCGCAAGAGAGTCTCCAAATGAATCACTGGGCTTCTCACCCTTTGAACTACTGTTTGGCCATGAAGTAAGAGGACCCCTTAAGCTACTCAAGGAATGCTGGCTGTCGGGGGAAGATGACGTCAACCTGCTGGATTATGTGATGAAGTTCAAAGAACGGCTGTCCACTGCTTTACAGCTGGTGAGAGAGAATGTAGGAGCTGCTCAGGAGAAGATGAAGACTTGGTATGATAAGAAGTCCAGGTTATGCCACTTTCAGCCAGGAGATCAGGTTTTGATTCTGCTACCGGTGCATGGGCAACCTCTTCAAGCCAAGTTTAGTGGTCCTTATTTCGTGGAGAAGAAACTCAGTGATGTCAACTATGTCATCGCCACACCAGATCGTAGAAAGAACAAGCAACTTTGTCACATCAACATGCTAAAGTTATATCACAGGCAGGACGAAAATAACCTAGTCTCCACTGTAGCTGTTCCACCCGAGTCTGCAAGTGAAGCTCTCCCATGCAGCATGAGCCTGAGTGATAGTTTGGGGAAGAATCCTGATATCATGAATGATCTCCAGACTAAGCTTTCTCATCTAGCTCCCGAGGAAAGGCAGGAGTTTTCGGCATTACTGCAGGAGTACCCGCAAGTGTTCCATGCCACTCCAGGAAGAACCACTGTGTTGATGCATGATGTCGATGTTGGAGACGCAAAGCCAATTAAACTGCCTCCTTACCGTGTGAACCCAGTGAAAGTTCCTCTCATCCAGAAGGAGCTTGGCTACCTGTTGGACCACAAGATGATTGAGCCCTGTCAGAGCGAGTGGAGTTCTCCTGTCACTCTAGTCCCTAAGCCAGGTGGGTCACAGCGGCTTTGCATCGACTACAGACGTGTTAATCAGATAACCAAAACAGACACTTACCCTCTCCCTCACGTGGAAGATTGCATAGACAAGATCGGAAAGGCTAGGTACATAAGTAAGTTTGATTTGTTAAAGGGATACTGGCAAGTACCTATGACTGAACGTGCTAGGGAGATCTCATGTTTTGTAACACTAGGAAAGACTTTTGCATGTTCTGTAATGCCATATGGTATGAAGAATGCACCAGCCACTTTTCAGAAGCTCATGAATGTTGTAACAGAGGGTTTGGCAGGGTATGTTATTTATATTGATGATGTATTAATCTTCAGTGACAACTGGAAAGATCACCTATGCCATGTCAGTAAATTTCTTGAGTGTTTGGTTCAGGCTAATCATGTAGCTAATTTATCAAAGTGCGAGTTTGGTCAAGCTAAAGTTCAGTACCTTGGGTACGTAATTGGTGATGGACATGTTGCACCACCAGGAGCTAAGGTTCAGGTTATAAGTGATCTTCCCAGACCTAAAAGTTGGAAAGAGCTACAAAGATTTTTGGGAATGGTAGGTTATTACAGGAGATTTGTTCTTAACTTTTCAATTCTTGTATCACCACTTACAGACATACTGAAAAAGGGAGTTAAATTTGTCTGGACCGATAACTGTGAATCCTCTTTCAGCAAACTTAAAGCTATCCTATTAAGTCAGCCAGTGCTCGCTACTCCAAATTTTGCTAAGCCTTTTAAGATGGCTGTTGACGCAAGTGATACAGGAGCTGGGGCTGTTTTGCTGCAAGAGGATGATCAGGGTATTGAACACCCTGTATCTTATTACAGTAAGAAGTTCACTCCACCTCAAAAGAACTACTCATCTATTGAGAATGAGCTTTTGGCCTTGATTTTGGGTTTACAGCATTTTTCATTTTATTTGTGTTCTGGTTTTGACCCCATAGTCATTTATACTGATCATAACCCACTGAAATTCCTTAGTAAGTTTAAAGATAAAAATCAGAGAGTGACAAGATGGAGTCTACTTCTTCAGGAGTATTCATTAGACATACAAGATGTCAAGGGGAAAGAAAATGTTATTGCAGATTGCTTATCTAGACTTTAGACAGATTGTTTTAGAGTAATAAGAAATTTCCTTTGTAAATTTCTTTTTTTGTGTGTAGGGAGGTGTTACATAGCCTATGATTTCATCATCCTTTGCATAATTCTAACGTACAGTATGCTGCATGTTTGATCACGATTCGCCTCGTGGCTTCCATAGTGACCAAGCTTCCGTGTTCTACCTCACTCTCTCCTTCTCCTCCCTTATAGTAGAGTATGTCATTCTTTCTGTTGTTCAGAGCAGGAGTGTCAACTCTTTCTTCCCTATGGCTTCATTTGTGCGTCCTTCTTACAAGTTGTATCAAGCTCTGCCGGCCCCTATATAATGAGCTCAGTCTCTGCATTAATTGCCACTTAGATCTACTCCTCATTTTGTTCACATCTTTGTCCTCCCCTGTACAGTTGTTATTATTTTTGTGAGTGCTCAGGAAGTCTCCAACCATCCAGCAGCTATGTAATTTGAGTATAAGTGGAGTTTTTGATGTCAGCCATTATTAATAATATTTTGTATCTGTAATAATATATCTTGCATTAACTGAACATTATCCGGTATTCTCATTTTATCAGGGCTGACTTAGATAAATTTACTCTTGCTAATTTCGTGTTAATAGAGGCTATTGCAGTTAACCATATATTTAACCTGTTTTTTGCCATTACATTATCCTTATGAGTCCTGAATGTTTAGTTGTTAGTTTGAGCATTAAACTTTAACTTGTAATTTTATTTACCTCTTTTGTTTTGCACCTGGAACTTTGCGGGACAGTAGTGATTTTAGTCTCTGTTCCGTAACATAAATTTGGCGACCTCTTATCAGGATATTCAGGATATTATCATAAGGATATTGCTTGATATTTTGTGACTGTGATTTATTCATGATGTCTACTATTACTACGCTTGATGAAGCCAAAGATTTTTTGTCAAATGTGCAAACAGTGTGTGATGTAGAAAACAGAACAAAGAATGAACTTAAGCTTGTTGCTCACCAATCGGGAATTGCTGTTCGCTCTCATCATTCTAAAGATCAAATTGTTGACATGATTAATGAAATCTTGTTTAATGTAACTCCTCCAGATGAGCAAACGCAGATTGAAATAGCTAAGTTACAGCTAGCCCTGCAGGAGGCTCGTGTTAAGGAGGCTGAGTTTCAGGCAAATGCTAAGGAGGCTGAGTTTCAGGCAAATGCTAAGGAGGCTGAGTTTCAGGCAAATGCTAAGGAGGATGAGTTTCAGGCTCGTGCTAAGGAGGTTGAGTCTCAGGCACAAGTTGAACTTGCTAGGATTCAGGCAGACCATGAGTATCGCATGAAACAAGGTGGGACTGGATCATCTAGCTCTGATAATTTTGGTGTGGCTAAAAATGTCAAACTTGTCCCTCCTTTTAATGAATCTGATTTAACAAAGTATTTTCAGTTGTTTGAGAGGGTAGCTACAGGTTTTAATTGGCCCAAAAAGTATTGGCCAGTACTCCTTCAAACTGTTCTCACCGGTAAAGCTCAAGGAACTTATGCATCTTTGCCGCAGGATCAATCTGATAATTATGATGTAGTTAAGAGCTTGATTCTTAAGGCCTATGAGCTTGTTCCTGAAGCCTATAGAGTAAAATTTAGGGCAACTTAAAAGCAAGATATGCAATCCCATGTTGAGTATGCAAAAATCAAAGAAGATCTGTTAGAGCAGTGATTAAATTCTAAGAATGTAAATTCTGATTTTGATAAATTTAAGCAGATGATTTTGCTGGAGGACTTCAAAAGGTGTATTAATAAAGATGTAAGCCTACATCTTGATGAGAGAAGAGTAGATAATTTGTCTGATGCTGCAGTTTTAGCTGATGAATATGTTCTCACTCACAAGAGATATTCTAAAGAAAAAAGGAAAGCTGAGAGTAAGTACGTTGCCTCTACACAGAGTACAGGTAACAGTAAAGAGAATAAAGATGATGTTTCTCAGGAAGTAAATACCAGCTCCACCTCTAGATTTCAGAAAAGTAAATGTACTTATTGTAGTAAGCTTGGTCATACTACGGAGAAATGTTTCAGGAGACAGCGTGATGTGAACAAAAAGGAGTCTTTAAATATTCAGTCAATTGGTCTAGTGTCCACCCTTGAGAGTTCCCAGAATTCTTTAACCGAGTTAACTGAACCTGCTATGAGGGGTAAATTAAATTCTCATGATGAAGCTCCTCTTTTGAGCAGTAACGTGGGTGACACTCTCAAGAGTTCATGTGCTAATTTCCTGTCTGATGGTTTTGTCAGTCCTCTGGACAGTAATGACAGGAAATCAGTTAAAATATATCGTGATACAGGTGCCTGCCAATCCCTTATGCTGACCAGTGTTCTAGGCTCTAATGTTAATTCCTCTGATGAAACTGTAATCTTACAAGGTGTAGGGAATAATTACTTCTCTGTCCCTCTGTGCAGAGTGAATTTAGAGTCTGGTTTTGTTAATGGTTCCATTATGGTTGGGTTGGTTGAGACACTCCGAATTTCAGGTGTAACTTTCTTACTTGGAAATGATATTGGTGGAAGTCAAGTGTGTCCAGCTCCTCAGTTGTCTAGTGAGCCAGTGGCTGCGACCCAGGATCGTGATGTCCCTGATGTGTTCTCTGCATGTGCTGTCACTAGGGCTAAGTCTAAAGTTACTGATGACTTAGAGGATAATAATAATGATGATGTTATCCTAGCTGACACTTTTCTTGCTAAGTTGGACCACTCACCGGATGAGGCAGTACCACGTAGTGTTGATAATTTGTCTCGTCAGGAGTTGGTTGAGTTGCAGGTTGCTGACCCTGAGTTGAAAGGTCTAGCTAACTCTGCTTGCAGTGAGGAAGAGTCAGCTGGTGCTTCTACTTGTTATTATATAAAGTCAGGAGTACTTATGAGGAAGTGGAGACCCCAACAGCATCAGCCGACTGTGAATGGGAGGTTGTACATCAAGTTGTCATCCCTCGTGTTTGTAGGCAGGATATCATTAGAGTGGCTCATGATTCCAGTTTGGCAGGACACCTTGGAGTGAGGAAGACTGTGGCACACATTTTGAAACACTTCTACTGGCCAGGTATCTTCAGAGATGTTTCCTGGTATTGTAAGTCTTGTCACACCTGTCAAGTTGTGGGGAAATGTAATCAAACCGAAAAGGTTGCACCTCTAGTTCCCATTCCTCCTTTTGAGGCGCCATTCACCCATGTGTTGGTGGATATTGTGGGCCCTCTTCCTAAGATTTCTTCAGGATTTTCTTATTTATTGACCCTGATTGATGTGGCTACTCGTTATCCTGAATCCATTCCACTTAGAAATATCTCAGCAAAGAACGTGGTTAAGGAAATGCTAGGGTTCTTCACCAAGTTTGGTCTGCCCAAGGAGGTACAGTCAGACCTTGGAAGTAATTTCATGTCCAATGTTTTCAAGCAGTTTCTGAAAGAGTTGGGCAACACCCAGATCACGTCTTCAGCTTACCATCCCCAGACCCAAGGAGCGTTGGAGAGATATTATCAAACACTCAAATCGATGCTCAAGAAATGCTGTTTAGAACATCAGAAAGACTGGGATAAAGGTCTTCCATTCGTTGTATTTGCCGCAAGAGAACCTCCAAATGAATCACTGGGCTTCTCACCCTTTGAACTACTGTTTGGCCATGAAGTAAGAGGACCACTTAAGCTACTCAAGGAATGCTGGCTGTCGGAGGAAGATGACGTCAACCTGCTGGATTATGTGATGAAGTTCAAAGAACGGCTGTCCACTGCTTTACAGCTGGTGAGAGAGAATGTAGGAGCTGCTCAGGAGAAGATGAAGACTTGGTATGATAAGAAGTCCAGGTTATGCCACTTTCAGCCAGGAGATCAGGTTTTGATTCTGCTACCGGTGCATGGGCAACCTCTTCAAGCCAAGTTTAGTGGTCCTTATTTCGTGGAGAAGAAACTCAGTGATGTCAACTATGTCATCGCCACACCAGATCGTAGAAAGAACAAGCAACTTTGTCACATCAACATGCTAAAGTTATATCACAGGCAGGACGAAAATAACCTAGTCTGCACTGTAGCTGTTCCACCCGAGTCTGCAAGTGAAGCTCTCCCATGCAGCATGAGCCTGAGTGATAGTTTGGGGAAGAATCCTGATATCATGAATGATCTCCAGACTAAGCTTTCATCTAGCTCCCGAGGAAAGGCAGGAGTTTTCGGCATTACTGCAGGAGTACCCGCAAGTGTTCCATGCCACTCCAGGAAGAACCACTGTGTTGATGCATGATGTCGATGTTGGAGACGCAAAGCCAATTAAACTGCCTCCTTACCGTGTGAACCCAGTGAAAGTTCCTCTCATCCAGATGGAGCTTGGCTACCTGTTGGACCACAAGATGATTGAGCCCTGTCAGAGCGAGTGGAGTTCTCCTGTCACTCTAGTCCCTAAGCCAGGTGGGTCACAGCGGCTTTGCATCGACTACAGACGTGTTAATCAGATAACCAAAACAGACACTTACCCTCTCCCTCACGTGGAAGATTGCATAGACAAGATCGGAAAGGCTAGGTACATAAGTAAGTTTGATTTGTTAAAGGGATACTGGCAAGTACCTATGACTGAACGTGCTAGGGAGATCTCATGTTTTGTAACACTAGGAAAGACTTTTGCATGTTCTGTAATGCCATATGGTATGAAGAATGCACCAGCCACTTTTCAGAAGCTCATGAATGTTGTAACAGAGGGTTTGGCAGGGTATGTTGTTTATATTGATGATGTATTAATCTTCAGTGACAACTGGAAAGATCACCTATGCCATGTCAGTAAATTTCTTGAGTGTTTGGTTCAGGCTAATCATGTAGCTAATTTATCAAAGTGCGAGTTTGGTCAAGCTAAAGTTCAGTACCTTGGGTACGTAATTGGTGATGGACATGTTGCACCACCAGGAGCTAAGGTTCAGGTTATAAGTGATCTTCCCAGACCTAAAAGTTGGAAAGAGCTACAAAGATTTTTGGGAATGGTAGGTTATTACAGGAGATTTGTTCTTAACTTTTCAATTCTTGTATCACCACTTACAGACATACTGAAAAAGGGAGTTAAATTTGTCTGGACCGATAACTGTGAATCCTCTTTCAGCAAACTTAAAGCTATCCTATTAAGTCAGCCAGTGCTCGCTACTCCAAATTTTGCTAAGCCTTTTAAGATGGCTGTTGACGCAAGTGATACAGGAGCTGGGGCTGTTTTGCTGCAAGAGGATGATCAGGGTATTGAACACCCTGTATCTTATTACAGTAAGAAGTTCACTCCACCTCAAAAGAACTACTCATCTATTGAGAATGAGCTTTTGGCCTTGATTTTGGGTTTACAGCATTTTTCATTTTATTTGTGTTCTGGTTTTGACCCCATAGTCATTTATACTGATCATAACCCACTGAAATTCCTTAGTAAGTTTAAAGATAAAAATCAGAGAGTGACAAGATGGAGTCTACTTCTTCAGGAGTATTCATTAGACATACAAGATGTCAAGGGGAAAGAAAATGTTATTGCAGATTGCTTATCTAGACTTTAGACAGATTGTTTTAGAGTAATAAGAAATTTCCTTTGTAAATTTCTTTTTTTGTGTGTGGGGAGGTGTTACATACCCTATGATTTCATCATCCTTTGTATAATTCTAACGTACAGTATGCTGCATGTTTGATCACGATTCGCCTCGTGGCTTCCATAGTGACCAAGCTTCCGTGTTCTACCTCACTCCCCCCTTCTCCTCCCTTATAGTAGAGTAAGTCGTTCTTTCTGTTGTTCAGAGCAGGAGTGTCAACTCTTTGTCCCCTATGGCTTCATTTGCGCGTCCTTCTTACAAGTTGTATCAAGCTCTGCCGGCCCCTATATAATGAGCTCAGTCTCTGCATTAATTGCCACTTAGATCTACTCCTCATTTTGTTCACATCTCTGTCCTCCCCTGTACAGTTGTTATTATTTTTGTGAGTGCTCAGGAAGTCTCCAACCATCTAGCAGCTATGTAATTTTAGTATAAGTGGAGTTTTTGATGTCAGCCATTATTAATAATATTTTGTATCTGTAATAATATATCTTGCATTAACTGAGCATTATCCGGTTTTCTCATTTTATCAGGGCTGACTTAGATAAATTTACTCTTGCTAATTTCGTGTTAATAGAGGCTATTGCAGTTAACCATATATTTAACCTGTTTTTTGCCATTACATTATCCTTATGAGTCCTGAATGTTTAGTTGTTAGTTTGAGCATTAAACTTTAACTTGTAATTTTATTTACCTCTTTTGTTTTGAACCTGGAACTTTGCGGGACAGTAGTGATTTTAGTCTCTGTTCCGTAACAATATATATATATATATATATATATATATATATATATATATATATATATATATATATATATATATATATATATATACACACATACGTATAGATATATACCAAAATGTCGCATCGTGGTCCCAGCACCAGGGCACTGCAATGAAAGGAAGTCGGGGTGAAGGGTGAGAATGTCTTCGAGTACATCAAGATGTGTGATGAAGTACGTACACAACGTAGAAAACAGAGTCCAGGGGGTCTGAAGAGGGCAGTAACTAGGCAGTTAGCGATATGATGGGATAATGCTTCATCCATGGCATTGTGCCTGAGTTTACATGGCCTGTTGGCGGTCGGTCGTCATGTGATTTCCCCTGAGGAGCGATACCCCAGGCGAATGCAGCCGACGGCCACATCACAGCGGCGGGTGAGGGTGGGGTGCTTGCCATAGGTGGGTCTCACGCCGCAATACTGTAGTTCTCATAATGCTGGATGGTGACAATTTTTTTTTTTTTTTTTTTTTTAGGTTCTTTATTTACCATCAGTACAAGCCCCAACACTGGGGAACACTGTCCCTGAAGGCTAAGCATGGGGGGGTGCATGAGAAAAGAAAAAATAAAAAAATAGGTATCTTAAGGCAAAGAGGGTATAGAAGTAATCATCATTACAAGCACAATACTGAACAAAGACATACAGTGATAAATACATGGTACAATGTTGTTACAGTAATTATCATTACAAGTGCTGAGATGAGTAAAGTGGTAGCTACATAGATACACACGTATGTACAGTACATACGTATGCAGAGAGAGGCACATATCCACACATACATATACGTATATATCTATAAATATATGTACAGTATATATTCACGCACATGTAGCCATACACATACTGCATGTACAGGATAGGTACGCATGTATAAAGATATGAGTATGTGTACAGGCATGCAGACATACAGTATACATACGCAACATGAACAGTGACACGACATGGGGTAGAAATTATGGTTACCCCTGAACTTCCGTCAAGAAGGTCCGTTTTCGGACATAGTTCTATAGGAAAACACATCAAGGATGAACTCAAGGAAAAGAAAGAAACAAACTCAATGGCTGAATGTGAAAAAAGTAATGACAATTTGAGAGCTAATATCCTTAAGATAACAGTTAAAGATGCAACCATGGCAGATAAGATCATCAGAGATGGATTACTATTTTTTTATAGCATTGAATATAAGCCCGGAATAATGCCTGGCGATCATTTACCGAACTGCCAACAAATCGGCAGTTTTACTCGGAAAATATTGTATATGTATATTTTTTCACCATTTCCGTTCATACACACCTAATCATGTGAAATCAGGTCAAAAAATTTTGTTTAATATAACTATTAATAAAATGCAGGATTAAATGCGTAAACATGCTAAAGCGGATATATCCCCTTGAGATCGACAGCACGCCATGACAAACTTCTGTTTTCCATAAATTTTGAGTCAAGGTACAAATAAAATATACTTGCATCTTGAATCAATATTTATACAAACTACAGATATGTCAAGGTGAGTTGTCGAGCTAAAGGAGAGACACGTCCGCTGACTTTAGGCTAGCAAGTTCCACTCTGAATCCTGATTCTTTTTATTAAGTTAAATTAGTTAAAAAAAAAAAAATCAACGGATTTCAGATAATTATGTGTGTATCAACTTTTATGGTGACAAAAATTATATTTTCTAATTAAAATTACCGATTTGGTACCATTTCTGTAAATGACCACTGATTCGGTATTGCTTCCCACACATGAAATCGGTGTTACTTCAAGCATATGCTACATATTCCGGATGATAGATCATCAAATTATTAACAGCAACAATACTGAAATTCGTTCAGAATGTGGTGAGTCGGGTTATACATGGGATAAGTGTTCCAATAGGCACAAGACATGTGTAAATTGTTTAAGGGATGGAAGAGAACATTTTATTCATCGTGCACTTGCTATGAAATGGCCAATAGGAAAAGAAAAATCAAGGGAAAAAAGGAGACTCAAGAACAAAACAGGAAAAAGAATGAAAGTGTGACAGTTGTAGAAAAGAATTAAGTCAGACACTTCCCCTGATCTCATGGATATAGGCCTGCAATGAGGTGATCTAAAACATGTACAGATTCTGAGAAGCATAATTCATGCCCATATACTGAACATCGGTAATCCAGGATCGTATAAAGAGGAATAAAATAGATTGCTAAAACAAAACTGCTCCCTGAAATGTTGTTTCCTGCAAACCCCGACCCACGTAAACTTCTGCATACTAGGCTACTTAGAAGTGTAATCCCCCAGGAGACAAAGGAGAAGAAAACTGAACAGACCTGTTCGAAGGCCACCAATTCTTGGTGACCTTGGAATAGGAGGAAAGCGTTGAAGAAGGGGAGGTACATGCAACTAAGAAAACAAATCATGAACAGACAGACAGACGAACTGGAAGAATTAGCCATGCAGAAGCTACGAATCTTGAAGATAAAGAAAGAAAACGTGTCTCATTACAGGAGACAGTATCCATTAGCAAAGCCATAGGTAAGCAGACACATTTGCAGGATGGATTAGGTAGCTGGGATGCTGATTACGAGTGAACGAGCGCAGCGAGAGAAGCAATGTTTACGTTCAGCTGAGAAATGAGTATGAAATGTGTTGAAGAAGAGGAGTATACATATTTAATATTGAACATGAGAAGAAAACTAAAGATAAGGATATCTCTATCTATCTATCTATCTATCTATTGCCAGGGGCCTTAATCCCGTAAGGGGTGGCCACAAACAAATCGCCTCCATGTCGCCCTGTCCCTCGCAGTTTCATTGCCCTGCTCCCAGCTCACACTCCCCTCACTCATATACCTCTCCATCCCTCCATCTCATCCTTGGCCTCCCCCTCCCTCTCCCCCCCTCCACCTCACTCACATACACTCTCCTCATCAGTCTCTCACTCTCCATCCTCTCAACATGGCCAAAGCACCTAAGTGTGTTTCTCCTAACGCTTCCTATGACATTCACATCCACACCACAACACCTCTTCACTTCCTCATTTGTCAGTCTGTAACTCCACATGCTCCTCTCAAATAACTCATTTCCATTGCTCTCACTCTTGTGTCCTGCCAACAAGGTCCAGGCTTTACTTCCGTATGTTATAGTTGGTATCGCAATACTGTCAGGCAGAATTTTTTTACCTCCATGATCACTTCCCTGTTTCTTATCACTGTTTTCAAAGAACCAGCAACCATTCTTCCTTGTTGTACCCTTTCAAGCACTTCACTCTCTAAACTTCCATCCTTACACATCACACTACCCAAGTACTTAAATGCACTTACATTTTCCATTTACTCATCATCCAGCATCACTGTACATCCAGTGACTTCATTTCTCTCGAAAACAATAACTTTACTCATCCCTACATTCACCTTTAGATTCAGTTTCCATCACACTCTTCAAAAATCATTCATCATCTGTTGTAGTTCCCTTTCGTCTTCACTTAACAATTCTGTCGAAAAGCTGGATTTGCTAAATAGTAAGTACTTGTAGGTTCTCAGTATTTCTCGGATTTTCATTTACGTGTCAGAGTTGCCAGTTAGCCTGCTATTGTGTGTGGAGTCATTATGTAATTTGCACATTAATTTATGTTTTTTTCTCTATAATGTTTTATTTATGTGATTGCTTGTTAATCTATTTAATTTTATCTCAGATTGTAAGCTAAAGTATTTAGTGTGTTAAGTAATGTAAGAAACTGGAGTTGGTAACTGTTGCCCATTTGAGAGTGTACTAGAATCCTGGAGAAGTAGGGAAGATTATTTAAGGAGGTGGAAGAGCCTAGGGTCGTCAGTTTCGTTTCATTTCAGTTTGAATATAGTTCAGTGTCAGTTCAGTGTCAGTGATGTTACTGAAGTTTATATAGCTCTGCTACTTGTGAAAATAGTTAAGTGAAGTTGGCAAGCATGAAGTGTAATTATCTGGAAAATAAAGACAGTGATCTCGTTGATGTACACCGAAAGGTTGACCATAAGAAGAACAACTCACTGGGCAACGTCCTTCCTATACCGAACTACTGCTGTTGAGCCAATGGCAGTGTAGGACGGAAATGTAACAGTGGTGTCAGGAGTGTGGATCATTAGAAACGTGCTGCAGTAAGTCAAACCATCGGTATGGAGGCAGAAGATGTACAGACAAGAGGCCAAGCTAGACAAGAGGAGGCATCACTGGCTGCAGTTATGAAGCTATTACAAGCGCAGAATGAAGGACAGAAAGAACTCAATGAACAATTACAGGCAAAGAATGAAGAACAGAAAGAATGATATGAATAGCTTGAAGAGGCATTACAGGAGCAACAGAGGGAATTACAACTGAGGATGCAAGGACAACTGGATGCTTTCATGGAGGAAATGAAGGAAGAACAACAACAGTTGAAGGAGGGTGTATACACTGAGCTACGGCACCAGAAGTATGAGGTAAGCAATAATGTAATGGAATGCAGATAGACCGTAGACAACCAGCTGAAGATTAGTGAGGGAATAGTGACAGAGTGCAGACGCATATAGACAACCAGCTAAAGATTAGTGAGCGAATAGTGATGGAATGTAGAGAGCATGTAGATAACTAGCTGATGCATGTAGTCGACCATGTGAAGATAATTAGTGAGAAAAATGAGGCTGTAGAGAAATTTTGCTCTGCTGAGCCTCATGTTAGTGTAAAAGAAGTATACAAAAAGAATGGACAGTGTTTAGTGAATCTTGACAGAACCCAGTCATCTAAAGGTAGCATGGCAGGGTTGAATAATCAGAATGTAGGAGTTAGTCCTGGACTTAATTAAGATGTCCCAATTTTTAGGCCCCAAACCAGTGAAGTGCATGGCTATAATGGGGGTTCAATTAAAAAGAAATCTCAGGAATCAGATGGTACAGCATCTTGGGAAGCTTACCTGCGCAGTTTGAGCTACTTCCTGATAAGAATGGTTGGGATGATAGGCAGAGGGCAATGCAGCTGGCTACTTGCCTCAAGGGTGCTGCAATGGAAATTCTGGGCCAGATGCCAGTAGAGGAGAGGAACAGCTATCAGTCCTTAGTAGAAGTACTGGAACACAGATATAGGTCCATGTACCAAATTTAGGTTTACAGAGCAAGATTCTGGAGTAGCGTGCAGGCTCGAGGCGAATCCCTACACCAGCATGCTCATGACCTGGAGAGTATGGCATACAAGGTGTACACTGGAGCAGCACCTAACCTGTTGGCTATTCTTCTAAGGGGCCAGTTCATCGATGCTGCTCATAGTGCAGAGTCGAAAGTGCAGGTGAGGCAGGCACAATCCAGAAGCATGCAAAAAGCACTAGCCAGCTCTAGAATTTGAGTCATACATCAGGTCCAGTACATCCACTTTTCAGGCAGTTCTTAGTGCAGGATTCAAGGACAAAAAGGGGAGGCAGTAGCTCAGTCGGTAGAGAGGTGGCCTGTGGTCCTACCGGACCCAGGTTCAAATCCTTGCTGGGGCAGGGAACAGTTTAAGGATTTGAATTTAATAAAAGCAGACGTTACTGATCTACCAGAAGACCCGCTGACATGTCGTAAAAATACCCTCGCTAATACCAATACACCAGTCCTGTATGAGACAGCCCTAGCATGTATTCAATATGGACGGTGGGTGGTAGCACCGAAGTGGTGACATGTAGAGGTGTATAGTATGAAGGAGGACTACTGGGCCTTGGCAACAGGCTGTGAAGCCTATGCCCAGAGTCGGACACAAAAAAAAAAAAAAAAAAGTACATGAAGCGGAAAAATTTGAAGGAAGTTGCTGGTACTGTGAAAAGCCAGGACATAGGAAAGAGACCTGGTACAAATGGAAGAGGGAACAGGAGAAGACCGAGGGAGGTTCCTGGTTCTGCGGGAAACCAGGACACAAGAAGGACGATTGTTACAAATGGAAGAAGGAGCAAGAACAAAGCAGTGCAAGGAAATCTGCAATTGTAACAATAGCGTATTGGACATATAATGAGGTGGGACACTTCAGTTCTGAGTGTCCAAAGTAGAAAAAGGAGGATAAAAAGAAGGCTGCAGAGGACCACAAAGAAGCGGAAAACTAGTGGAGGCTGACCTTAAGGGGCAAACACCATCAGGCTTTTCCCAAGCTGCCCCACCAGCGAGAAAAAGCAAGAGAACTGCATTCGACAGTATGAATGTAAATGGAAGAATAGACAGCAACAAGTGTTCCCTGGTGATTGATTCAGCCTTAGAGCAGACTTTTGTGCGGCCTTACATGTTACATCATCAGTACCTGGGTAAGTCATCAGAACAGCTGTGTGGCATAGCTGGGCACTGCGTAGAACAGAGGGGGCCCTTGGATGTCTGGATTTAAGTGGCAGGGCAAAATGCCACGCTTCCAGTCTATGTAGCCGAGATGGAGGATCCTCGCCTTCTTGATCTGGACTATCTGACGTCCATGGAATGTTAACTGGACTTCTGCTCCATGAAACTGAAGGTTCGAGGAAGGTAGGTTCCTGTCGCGGCAGTGAGACATACCAGTTCTGGTGGCGAGGTGAGGGCACTCCACACTACAGTGATACCCTCAAAATTAGAACTAATGCTCCGGTGCAAGGTGAGTGGCTCTTTTGACAGTTGTTTAGGGGTAGCAAAACCTGATGTACAATGCAGGACGAAGGCCAGAGTGATGGTGGGGAGAACTGTCGTGGATACAGGTGCAGGTGAAGTGCTGGTTGTGGTGGCCAGTTTCTCCCATGAGCCACAGAAGATCAATGAGGGAGAAATTGTGGGACTGTGTCAGATGGTGGACTTAGACTGGCACCAGAGGAAGGCCTGTAAAAGGAGTGTAGTAAAAAAAGATGGGTATCTGCCAGACCACTTACAAGACCTATTTTCAAGGAGTTGCCAGTGCCTGTATGACTCACAAGTCCTGAAGTTGAGACACCTGCTAACAAAGTTTGCTGATGTATTTTCCACCGGAGACCTAGACCTGGGGTGCACTGATCCAGTGGAGCATTGTATAGATACCGGGGATCACCACCTGATTAAGCAGCCAGCACGGAGGATGGCGCCAGTCCAACAGCAAAAAATGGAGGTGGTGGAGAATCTCCAAAGGCAAGAAGTTATAGAAACGTCCAGCAGTCCTTAGGCATTAGCAGTGGTTCTGGAACGGAAAAAGGATGGTTCATTAAGGTGCTGTGTAGAATTATAGAGCCCTGAAGGAAGTGACAGTGAAAGATGCATATCCCTTGCCAAGAACTGATGACACCCTCTATGCTCTGTCAGGTGCAAAGTGGTTCTCCACCCTAGACATGAAGGCAGGATATCATCAGGTCAAGGTTGCAAAAAAGGACAAGGAGAAAACTGCCTTTTCTTATGAGTGGGGTTTAGGGCAGTTTAGCGTGATGCCATTTGGCCTGTGCAATGCCCCAGCTACTTTGGAGCATCTCATGGATCGTGTACTTGAAGGCCTACACTGGCAGATGGCTCTTATCTAACTGGATGATGTAATTGTGTTTTGATAGACTTTCGACCAGGAATTGGAGAGGCTATCGGTGGTGTTCAACAGAATCTGAGCAGTGCACCTCAACCTGAACCCCAAGAAGTGCTACTTGTTTCAGAAGGAAGTGAAGTACTTGGGACACATTGTTTGTCAGGGCGGCATCAGTACTGATCCCGAAAAGGTGGCAGCTGTGGAAAACTGGCCGCTTCCAACTTGTGTGAAGGAGCTGCAGAGTTTCCTGTGTTTGTGTACCTACTACCAGCATTTTGTCGAGGACTCTGCAATGATAGCTGCACCTCTACACAAGCTGTTGGGGAAGAGGCAGAAGTTTATGTGGACAGCAGTGACTCACAAGGCCTTTGATGAACTCCAGTATGCTTTGGCAAGCTCTCCAGTATTGCCATACCCAGATCAGAGTCAGCCATTCATCCTGTACTGTTATGCTAATGACCGTGGTACTGGTGAAGCCCTGTCGCAGCAGAAGGACGAAAAAGAGTATGTGGTGGCACATTACAACAAGAAGCTTAGCCCACAGGGCAGAACTACTGTGTGACCCGTAAGGAGCTCTTGGCAGTGATTAAGAGCCTTGATTTCTTCCATCCCTACTTGTATGGGTCCTAATTCATCATCAGGACAGACCATGCAGCACTAAAGTGGCTGAAGACATTAAAGAATCTGGAAATACAACTAACACTCTAGCTTGGGAAGCTGGACCAGCACAACTATGAGGTGCAGCACCGTCCTGGATGGGTACATGGGAATGTTGACAGCCTGACTTGTCGGCCTTGTGATCCCAAGCGCCGGCAGTGTAGTAAAAAAAAATAAGATCATAGCAAGAAATCCAGCCATACTGTAGATACAGGGCCAGCATCAGATGAAGAAGACCTGAAGAGGATGCAGATTTTCAACCACTGCTAGAGTGGGTGCAGCAGAGTACAGTGCGACAATCTTGGGAAGAGGTTTCCAGGTTCAGCCCTACAACTATGAACTACTGGAGTCAAAGGGATCTTCTTTGTTTGAACAACGGACTACTGGAGCATCAGTCAGAGACACCCGATGGCCTCAGCAAGTATTGGCAACTGGTGGTTCCAAAGAAAATGAGGTCCGAGATCTTGAATGAGTCCCATAACCAGATCAGCAGTGGGCACCTGGAAATGAAGATAACTCTAAGCCTGCTGCGACAGAGGTTCTAATGGACAGGCATGTGTCAGGATGTTGAAGAGTGGTGGCGGGCCTGTGATGTGTTGTGCCAAAAAAGAGACCCAAGAAACTTGGTTGTGCCCCTCTTCGGCTGTACCAAGTGGGTGCATTGATGGAAGGAGTCGCGGTGGACATTGCTGGACGTCTGCCACTCAGTGAAAGAAGAAACTGGTACATATGTGTCGCCATGGACTACTTCACAAAGAGGCCAGAAACCTATGCCATTCCCGATCAAGAGGCTATGACTGTTGCTCAGATGTTTGTAGACCAGTTTTTCTGTCGTCTTGGGATGTCATAAGAGCTACATTCAGACCAGGGTAAAAACTTCGAGTCTGCTGTGTTCCATGAGTGCTAGAAGTTACTGAGGATCAAGAAGACGAGGATGACCCCACTAAGGCCACAGTCAGATGGGATGGTGGATTCAACTGGACCTGGGACAAGAACTGGCCAAGTACTGTGTAGATAGACAAGCAGAATGGGACCAGAAAGTACCTGCGTTGCTAATGACATATCAGTTTGCATCCCATAAGTCTACCAGCTACACCCCACAAAGCTGATGTTGGGCCACGAGTTACGTTTACCCATTTACTTGTTAATGGGAAGAGCACCTGGTGAACAGCTGCCTACAGACACCTGCAACTATGCAAAGCATCTTCAGGAAAGGCTGGCTGAGATACATCATCAAGTGCAAGAAGCTCTAAAGTTTTCAGGTGAAGTGATGAAGTGCAAGTAAGGTGCCAGAGCAAGTGAAGTGAGCTTCAAGGATGGTGACAAAGTTTGGCTATACAGTCCTCAGCAGAAGAAGGGACAGTCAGTGAAACTGCAGAGGCCATGGGACGTGCCTCACACTGTGTTGGACCGCCTATCAGGCATAACGTACCGGACTCAGGGAGGCAGGAAGGCTCGCCCAAAGGTGGTACACATGAATTGTCTGTGGCAGTACCATGAGCCAGGACAGTACAGCTGGGATGTTGCCAGGGAATCGTGCTCACCCGCAGCCAAGGATGTTGAGGAGGACGAAGGAGCTGATGTAACAAGAGAATAGTGACAGTATCCCGAGGGAAGAAGTGAATCAGGAAGAGAACCAAGACATTCTAGGAGGAGTGGACTATGTGGAGAGCCGGGCCCTTGTCAGAAACGGCATAGGAGAAGACCTGATAAGTTGAAGGATTATTTTATGTATAATTTAATATTTAGTGTGGATTAAGGATTATGTTTGTATACACTGTGTAGTTTTGCTTGGACGACAAAGGACTAGGGAGGGGGTAGTTTTGAGAAGTGGGAGTTGCTAGTTAGGTAGTGCTGGAGTATTCCCGACGATTATCGTATTTTTTCGCTACGTGTCAGAGTTGCCATTTAGCCTGGTATTTGTGAGTGGAGGTATTTTGTAAGTCGTACATTGATTTTTGTGCTCTTTTTCTCTATAATTTTTTTTAATGAAATTGTTACATCAGGTAATTTTTTTCTCAGTTTGTATGCAGTGTAAAAAAAACTCTATATTTTGGATGTCTTAGAGCTGGTAACTGTTGCTTCCCCGAGAATGTGGTAGATAATTCTAGTAAACAGGAAGCTTGTACAAGTATGGGGAAGGGACTAGAGGTTCTTTAGTTCAGTCTGAGTTTAATTCAGTGTCAGTGCAGGGTGTATAGCTCCGGTATTTGTGAAAATAGTGAAGTGTAGATGGCAAGCATTAAGTGTAATTATTGGGAAAAAAAAAAAAGACAGTGAACGTAAGAAGCCCGTGTTTGCTTATGACGCTGGAGCTAGTTTTGTGTACTGTACATTGAAAGGCAGACCCTACGAAGAACGACTCACTGGGTGACGGCCTTCCTATGCTGAACTACTACTGTTGGAGCTAGAGTACCTATATACCGGGAGAGTAGCGACATAGGGGGTACCGGACGCTCAGCTGATGGCCACCATTTTCCTGCCAAATTCGTGCGCCGCCTGACAGAGACTCACGTGCAGGCATTCCAGTAGTGTTAGTTCATGTTTTTTTGTTGCTGAGAGTGGGCGTGATGCCGGGCTGTTCTGCCTATGGGTGTGCCAATCGACCGGAGAAAGACTTTAAAGTGTTCACATTTCCATCTGATCCAGAAATAAGGAAAATATGGAGGAATAAAGTCAATCGTCTGGGGTGGGAACCAACTTCTAAATCAGTCTTATGTGAGGTATGGTATGCTTAATGAATGTTATCATGTAATTTGCTGGAAGTTTGTTCCTCTCTGCCGTAGAAATAAACGAATTGTCGGTGTAAAAGAGAACCACTAAAGTAGATAAGAGTATCAGGACGGGTTAATCATTGAGAATGAATTTGCATAAGAAGTGATGATTCACAAATTCACGGTTTTTACATACTATGTTGATATTAGTTTTTTATGGTAATTTATGCATATCTTGCATATGTTTATTATACTTCCTCTTCATATGAGTGCATTGTGGTACTTGTGTATTATGCCTACATGGAAAAAAAAAGTATTATTCACCAAATATTAGTGTTCTCTTCATACCAAGGTAGCCTACCTTTGTACTATCCTACTTTTATACTATCGTAGGCTACTGCTCATATGTGTATGACTTTTACCTTTCGTGTGTTTATTATCACACGTCTTGTGTTTTTACGCATATTCTTACGTGCATTATCCGTACAGAATCTTTTCATGTGTATTCTACATGTACTCTTATTTCGTGTGTTGTGACAATACGTGGAACGTGCATCGTGTTTTTTTTTTTTTTTTTTTCGTGTGCTACTGTATACGTGTACTACGTGCATTTTATGTATATTATGTGGACGTGTACCTACGCGATTCTTCAGTCAACCGTCTATGAATGTTACAAGTTTCTAAGGGGTCCAGTATAACATACAGTTTACCTAAGAGTACCTATATAGGTACTCTAGTTTACCTCTAATGTTATCATTGGTTACTTAGAAGCTGTAACACTTAACAGTTCACGTGAGTCTGAAGTCAGCATAATAAGCTTCATAGATAAAGGTCAGCAGGACTTGTCAGTGACAGAGAGTGATTCTGTGTACAACTTTATAGGCTATTGAGTTCACAGTGTAAAAAACACGGAGACCACCTGTGACGAGTCCCTGGGAGATGTAATGTCATCACCCCATCAGACAGCTCATAAAGCAGCAGACCTCACTTTACTCAATGAATACAAAAAAGGAGGACTTATTGCTGCCAGATAAAGTATATGAGATGCTGCATAAAGTAGAGCCGATGTTCAGGAAAGGTCAGTGTGATTTGACAGGAAAGGATAACATTAAGAAAACCCTAATGAATGAAGCAGTAAACCTATCCAAAAATTATGATATTCCTTCCAGTCAAAACCTCAAAAACACTCTTCTAAGCAAGTTTATCAATGCTCGCTTGCATTTCTACTGCAAAAAGATTAATGAAGAAGACAAAAGAAACACACAGAAGAAAAATATAGAACTTAGTAAAAGTGTAGCCATGAGGAAACTTGTACAGAATGTAATCATCAAGTCCTGTCCTTCAACAGTTTACTGCTATAATAATAGTATATTGTTAAATATTCCCATATAAACATTGATTGTAAGCATCCTACTTCTCATTCATCACCTTCTCTTATATTATGCTTTCATCAGTATTTATAGCAACTATCACCAGCAGGAGAGAGGCAGAGGACAGCAGGTCGCCGGGCAGGGAGTCTGTGCGCGCCGCGCATTTGGCAGGAAAATGGCGTCCTATCGCGGAGTTGTCGCTACCTCAGTATATAGGTACTCCAGTTGGAGCTTGTGGCAGTGGGAACAGGGACATAACACTGTGTTATTTGTGTTATGTCATTGCCAAAAATTATATATCCACAATAAGGTGTTTGGTATGACAGGTGGGAGGTATGCACTGAATATGGCATGGGAGTTAGACACCAACCTTGGGAGACTCACTGAACAGTGGAAATTTTGGTTCCCTAGTATCACTGATGTTGATCTGTGCAAATCTTCCATCTAAATAATGTGATATAATCTTTTCATAGTTAATAGGTAATTCCAGTTGAGGCAATTTATTTCAAACTCACATGCCAAACCTCATCAAAAGCCTTTGAAAGATGTCTTAAAATTAAGATTACTTGGTCATCTTGGGCTTTCGCCTTTTTTTTTTTTTTTATGTATAATTTCTGTTATTATTCTCAAGGCAGTATGTGTGCCACGGTTCTTCCTGAACCCATGCCCTCTCATTTATTTTTTCATTGATCAGCGATATTGATCTATTATTAATTATTTTTTCCCAAAATTCCAATATGTCTATAGTTACCCACAAACAAACAGGCATTAACCCGCCCCATCCCGACGTTTTCTGGGCAGTGGTACGCCCCAGTCCCAACATTTTTGGACCTTTCTTTTTTTGGCTCAAACATCCGCTTTGGTGAGAAACATCGAAAATTCATAGAGAAATCGCTCACCTGAGGTTTAAAATACTCGATCTAGGTACGAGTACCTCCTTGCCTGACTGGGTTTTCTAACAGGCTGGCACCAAAGAAAACGAGTTCTATGGGAGGGTAACTATTTTATCCACTCATAAACAGTATTTATTTATTTACTTGGTACGAATTTATATGTAGTACAAGAGTATATTGGTTTTCAAACAGTAATATAGGCATTATAAGCATTGTTTCACTCACTAACTCATCACCATTCATAACCTTTTTTTCCCACATTTCCTGATCATCATTTCTGACTGTTTCTTCCTCTAATGCTATGTAAACTTTGTCCTCCACATTGTCATTGATTGGGGAATCACTCTGGCCCTGAATGTCTTTATTGGCCAGGTCACTGGTAACAGGTGAATTGCCAAGACAATGGCGTGCAGGGGGGGGGAGGTTATGCGGTGTAAGGCATTGTCCCTGCTTGGCATCTTGTAGAGGAATAGAGGAAGGTGTCCCATGTATATGTGCCAAAAATCACTCGCGAAATCACTAGCGAAAATTGAAAACTGTGCAAATTAGGGACCTTGCAATGTTGCCGCATTAATTTAAGTCTCCGGGATATGAGTGCACATCATGTGAGGACGTGAATTCGCGTCTCCGGGACGCGGCGGGTTAAACAAGTTATATTATTGTGTTGGTAATGTCTTGTGGTGCACTCATTAACATATTTTCCGTTATGCCAAAATGACAGGGTGCTGTTCCTTTGAATGTTTTCAAAAAGTGAAAGATTTAAGTTTCAGTGATTATTCCTATATCGATTTTTCTAACAAAGTCTACTGTAACATGTGGAGATTTCTATGTCCATTATTTCCTAGCTATTCTTCTACAGTGTGCACATGCTTTTGATTTTTGTTTTTCGTTACTTCTCTTGAAGACTGATGACCATGTTCTGCATGCTGCTCTGATATTTACGTCATTATCCAACTCGGTGCTGTGTTCTTCCCTGTTGATACAAAATTTGTCTTTTTTTTTTTTTTTTTTTATAACCAATGATTCTATTTATACTTTTCCAAAACTTACCAGGGACTTTCTCTTAATCTAAATTGTCTAGTATATTGTTCGATTTTTATTGGCTAGTCTTCTGCAGTTTTCATTTAATTCCTTTTGAACTCTTCTGATATTATTGAGCAAATCTCTGTCCGCACCATTCTTATTTTCTCGGTTTGTTTGTTATGAGCTAACGTTTTATATTTTACTGTTGGGATATTGTATTTACTGTGTTTTATTAGTGATCAATCTGCTTACTTCATTGTTAATTTCCATAACATACTAACATGTTTATTCTGCAAGTTTACTACTACATATTCACTCAGGGCTCTCTGATACTCGTTCAATTTTGCTTTACTCATAATAAATCTTGGACTAATTTGGATTTGTACTGGGACTGTAAATATAGTTAAAATGACTGGTAAGTGATCACTAACAGTAAGTAGTCCCTGTTCAGTTAAGTAGTTTTGTCTGGGGATGTTAGCAACTTGTGACCCAAAAAGGTGTAAAAGTTTGTGCTGATTGTCATTAGCCTAACTGAATTTATCAAAGCGCTAAAACGTGTACCAAAGAACTTTTATCTCTACAATATTTCCAAAGATACTGTCTAGCATTAAAATCACCTAGGATGTAGGTAGGTTGAGTGAAATTCATTAGTTTAATTATATTCATAATAGGCAGATATGGCGTTCTGGGTGGTAAGTAAATTGTGGCGATTATTACTTCTAGAGAAATGCAAAATTTAAAAGCTAGACAGTTGCATACAAAATCCTCGATTAATTTATACCTTATACCATTTTTGACAGCTATTGCCTTCGGTGCCTAAAGTTCATTACTCATATTCTTTTTGAGTACCATATAGGCTATAGTTTTGAGTTTTTCATTATCTACTAATCCATGGCTATTAATAATTATTTTATCTGGGTGTATGCTGGCGTAACTGGTAAATAATTGTTTTGAGTTTTCATTGTCCATTACTCCATGGCTGTTAATTAATATTATATCTCGGTTTATGCGGTCATAACTGTTAAATAACTGTATCTTGCTTGTATTCTGTTGTAGTACATTGTGATAAATAATTTTAAACCTTTTATTCATTTTATTTCTTTCTCTCAGGTTGTTGTGAGGGGGCAGTTCTTACTTCTAACCCTTTACATTTTTCATATATATATAAATATATGAAGCCTCTATGGTACAGTGGTAAAGTGTGCGTTTTTGTACACTGAAGAACGAGGGTTCGTGCCTCGCCAGGGTAATAAACTTTGGGAGCGTTATTCTGACCACGTATTGCTTGGCGGACATAAGGGATGCTGTGGTTGAACCAGTGTCACATACTATAAAGTATGCTTGCACCCAGTTGGCCTGTGCAGGCCGATTACATTTGGTTCACGGACTACACACACATCCAAAGCCACTCCAACACAACAATTACACTTACAAGCACTTCCAACCCTACATACAATCTCTACCAGACAGCCTAAGCCACTTGGTAGAGATACATAGGCTGTATCGTCCCCACTTCGGTTGGGAAAGGCAAGTCCTTCAGTGGACACTCAAGCAGCTGATGATATATATATATATATATATATATATATATATATATATATATATATATCTTTGAATATGCAAGTTGCCCTGCATTCAGTAATGCCTGAACTAGTTTCTCATCATACATGATATTGATATAAACCCATTTTACTGTGACCATTGCATTGCCTTTCAGTATGTCTTCGTGTGATAGTTAGTTAGTAAAGGAAATTCTCCAGCATAAAAGGCAAGGCCTAAATGACCAGTAAAGTGCGTTTTGTGAGCGCATGACGAGCGAGCGAGCATTTGTACTTACGCCTATCATCATAATTTCATCTTGGGTGTAAACTTTCAACATTTCCGGTAAGGTAGTTGAACAAAAACAGAAGAATAATTGAGCTAAAATATTTACTTTTTCACGTTATCTCTCTCTTACGTTTTCTCTCTGGATGTTCCTATAGCAAGGCACCGTAGCATTTATCACACTCACAATGTTCGGTTCTCATTTGCCGACTTGCCGCGTCAATGAACTGCGTCAATAAATGCTTGGCTATTTATTGAATGATAAAATCCAGAAATGGGATGGTTACCCATATTGATTTCACTCCCAAAATGTAGAAAAAATGTTCATGTAAAATTATGAGTGTAATATCCGATATGAGCTGTTAGAATTCATGCAAAGACAGTGTTACAAGAGGAAAATCTTTTTCAACCTGTTTTCATACTGGAGCATCTTAGCTGAAGCCCTCGGAACATTAACCCGCCCAATCCCGACCACTTTTCCACCACTGACTCCCCCCAATCCCGACCATTTTTGGAATTTTTTTTTTTTT
Organism: Coenobita brevimanus; assembly: GCF_032717465.1. Taxonomy (NCBI): domain Eukaryota; kingdom Metazoa; phylum Arthropoda; class Malacostraca; order Decapoda; family Coenobitidae; genus Coenobita; species Coenobita brevimanus. The sequence goes on from NC_137014.1 coordinate 14,049,011, forward strand.
TTGGCTCAAACCTCCACTTTTGGTGAGAAACATCGAAAATTCATAGAGAAATCTCTCACCTGAGGTTTAAAATACTCGATACAGGTAGGAGTACCTCCTTACCTTACTGGGTTTTCTAACAGGCTGGCACCAAAGAAAACGAGTTCTATGGGAGGATAACTATTTCACACCACTCACAAACGGTATTTATTCATTGACTTGGTGTTCAAGCAGTAATATAGGCATTAAAAGCATTGTTTCACTCACTAATTCATCACCATACCTGACCTTTTTTTTGCCACATTACCTGATCATCATTTCTGACTGTTTCTTCCTCTAATGCTATGTAAAGTTTGTCCTCCACATTGTCATTGGGGAATCACTCTGGGCCTGAATTTCGTACCATGGCATGACATGGCTTTACTGGCCAGGTCACTGATAACAAGGTGAATTGCTGAGACAATGGCGTGCAGGGGGGGCAGGAGGTCATGCTGGATAAGGCATTGTCCCTGCCTGGCATCTTGTAGAGGAAGGTGTTACGTGATAACGTACCAAAAAAAACTCGCGAAAATTGAAAATTGTGCAAATTAGGGACCTTGCAATTGATTCGCGTTTATGTACGTCGACGGGATTGGCAGTGACAAAACGTGTGGATGTTAAAGACCATCGACGGGACACCGCGGGTTAACTTGGAAAGCTGGAATTCCAAGGAGTTTCTTTGGCCTTAAGGGTAAATATATAGCTAAAAACAAATTATAATGAATGTATCTACTACCTGCTAAAAGACTTCTCTATCACACATAGTAGAAAAGTTATTAGCTTCTGAAAACCATCACGGTTGGGCCAGGCTAGGTCAAGCTGAACTTGGTCATGTTGGGCAATATCCATAGATTTCATTGTCTACTCATGGGCTGCCCAGGAGAGAAAGAAAACGTTCCTGCTCCTGGGTGATGACATCACACTCTCCTTTCTCGTCTCCTGTGTCCCAGCTTATACCTTACAATGTTACACACTAAAATTTTTCTTTTTATCCTATCATATCCTAACATATGCTTGCATATTATGTCAGAAATTATGTGAATAAATAATATACTAATCTCTAGCCAAAATCTTTATTGGTTTTAATCATAGCCTGCTCATATCATTATAAGCTTTGAAACAGTATTGTTAAAGAACGAGATTTGCCAGTTAGGTAGCCGAGATGTTTCTCAACATTTCTTGTAACGTACGTTTCAGTATGAGTCAGAGTTGCCAGTTTGCCTGCTGTTTGTGAGAGTAGTTGTTTTGTAAGTTATGCATTGATTTTTATGCTCTTTTTTTCAATGTGTTATGTATGTGACTTAAATTATGTAATTGAAATTAAGTTTGTATGGTAAATAGTTTATAGTGTTATGTACTGTAAGAAAACTGGCATGTTCTGGTTGTCTCTGAGTTGGTAACTGTGCTCTCTCTCTCTTTGGATTACACCAGAACTGTGGTGATGTAGAGGTTTCTCAAATAATGCAAGCTGATAATAGGATGGATGAGAGACTAGAACAGGTTAATTGGTTTTCAGTTCAGTTTGAGTGTAGTGCAGTGTTGTCAAGCATTAAGTGTAATAACAGTAAAGTGTTGTCAAGCATTAAGTGTAACAGCAGATGGTAAAGTTTGTATAGCTCCAGTGCTTGTGAGAACAGTGAAGTGAAGTTAGAAAGCATTAAGTGGAATTATTTGCAAAATAAAAACAGTGGACTTTAACCCGCCCCGTCCCGTCGACGTATGGGTACGTTGCAACGATTTGCATTTGCCAGTCCCGGCGACGTACCAGTACGTCGTGCAATTGCAATGTGCATAATTTCGACAATTTTCACATTTCGCGCTTGATTTGTGGTACGTACCCTCGCCTGACCTTCCCTTACCTGCCACCAGGCAGGGACACTCGGCAACCCCACGCGACCCGCGCTAGCCCACCACTCGTCCACTCACCTGGTAGCCACGGTCCTGCTCAGACATGGCTAAGAGAGGTCTCTCAGACAGCGAGATTCAAGTCGCCCTGGACACCTTTACCGGCGACAGTGATTCCCCACTGGACGACGAGGAGATGGACAAAGATTATGTGCAGCCAGAGGAGGAAGAAACCACCAGCAGTGACGAGGAAGTTCCGTCACCCAGGAAGCGGCAGTACATGACTTACCGTGCTGCTAGAGAGGGGCAGGAGGCAAAGAAGGCACGTGGTATATCCTATCCCTATCCCCAGTGTGATTTGGAAGCAGAATTCGAGGATGAGGACGAGGACGAGGACGGAGCCGTGGGACGTGCTGCCACGTGGTATGGACGGGAGGTGATTACACATCGTGGCCCAGAGTGCACACCACGTCGTAAGAGCAGGTATGGGCCTAGCATTCTGTTTGGGGAGCTAGGAAGTCAAGTGGAGGGAGTGGGGAGTGAAAGGGAAAGTCCAGGGATTAGGGAAAGTGAGAGTGACGTGAGTGAGTCATTGCTCTCCCTACGTAGTGTGAGGCGGCAGAGTGGATCACGTGGGCCAGTGCGGGTGCGTTCCTTATCACGTGGGGTTGTGAGGAAGGGGGAAGGTGGGGAGGAATCACTCCAAAGCACGTCTTATGCTCCCCAATATCCCCTAACACATGGTCGAGCTAGGTTGCGTGAGAGAGCACGTGGTGTGGTAATGGAGGGGGAAGGTGGGGAGGAACCACTCCCCAGCACGTCTTCTGCTCCCCAATATTCTCCCATTTCATCCCCACAGCCCCCTAATGTTCCTCAAGGCCGTAAGGGTAAGGGAAAGGGAAAGGGTAAAGGCAGAGGGAAGAGGAGTGACAGTGGGGAAGCCCTCCGTATTCCTTCTCCCCCACCTCCCCAACCAGGATCTCCTCCCCACCCAGACGAAGGCGGTGATGGGGCTGATGGGGACGAGGGATTTGTGTCGTGGGATTGGGAGGATGGGAGTGATTTTTCTCCCCTCATTCACCCATTCACTGAGCAAGGGCGATCTGGCTGCATTGCACCAGGTATTCACAGTAATTCCACCAGGTTGGATTTTTTCCACCTGTTTTTCAGTGAGGCATTTGTTGAGCATATTGTCCACCAAACCAACCTGTTTGCAAGCGCCCAGCGCCTAGAAAGTGAAAGATTGGGAACAAGGAGTAGCCATTCTATGATCTATGATTACCCTGTCTCCCTTCCAGAAATGTTCTTATTTTTTGCCCTGGTCCTTTTGATGGGTATTATAAGAAAGAATAGAATTCCTGCTTACTGGACTAGGGACCCTGTTATGTTTACCCCCATATTTGGTCAAGTGATGAGCCGTAATCGGTTTCAACAAATTCTAAGTCGCCTCCATTTTTATGATGCTCATGAGTGCAAATGCAAACAACACTGACAAAATGAGGCGAATTCGGTTGGTCTATGATCACCTCAGGCAAACCTTTCGTTCCTCATTCTATCCCTATAGAGATCTCGTCATAGACGAGAGTCTCGTGTTGTGGAGAGGCAATATTTCATTCAGACAGTATATACCCAGCAAAAGGCACCGTTTTGGGTTCAAGATCTTTGTTATGTGTGACTGTAGGACTGGATACGTGCAAGACATAGTCTTGTACACCGGTGCACAGACAGACATAATAGAAGATCGAAGTATTGGACTGTCGGGAGCAGTGGTAAAGACGATGATACAAGACTACCTTCATCGCGGTCACGTTCTCTACCTCGACAATTGGTACACTAGCCCTCTTCTCGCTCGTTATCTTCACACACATGAAACGGGAGTCTGTGGAACCGTAAAGGTGAACCGGCATCACATGGCCAAGGTAGGGCGGAAACTTGCAAGGAGTGAGGTTGTCTTCTTCAAAGCCAACAACATCCTTGCAACAATGTGGAACCACAACAGAGAAGTAAGCCTCTTGTCCACGGTTCACCGCCCCTTGATGCACCGTACTGATTCTGTAGATTACCGTAGCGAGAGCAGGCGTCGTGTTTGGCAACCTGAGTGTGTTATGGATTACAATATAAACATGCACCTCATGGACCAGTCAGACTCCATGATATCGACAGTAGAGTGTGCCAGGACAACGATGAAGTGGTATAAAAAACTGTTCTTTCACTTACTAGATATCACTGCTCTGAATTGCCACCACCTTCACGCCATGACCACAGGAGTTCAGGAAACATTTGAAGGGTTTGTGAGGGAGCTCACAAGAGAAATCTTTGCAAAGTATGCTGTTGAAAGGCCCCAACATCGCACCCGCACTGCCCCTATTGCCCAAACTCCCCAGAGAATATCCGGCCGCCATTTCCCCACTCCTATCCCTCCCCAGCCAAACAGACCTAGGCCCCAACGCAGGTGTCACGTGTGCAGTAATTCCCAGGTGAGACTCACGACACAGAGGAAGGACACCCGCTATGAGTGCGTGCAGTGTGACGTGGGTCTCTGTATTCACCCATGTTTTAGTGAATATCACACGTTGATGCAATTTTAGCATGGTGTGAATGCGAAAGGACGCTGAAATTATGAGGTAAATGCGACAGACAGACGCTCAGTGAAATTATCAGTCATGTTCATCTCCAAATATTAGTATAAAGTGCATACGGGTAGAACATAAGTGAAAACATTGTGTGTAAGTATATAAATCTGCCCTAAGTTGAAACTTACATAGAGAAGGTTGTATGATGCGATATTCTGTCGCTCAGTGCAATAAATACGGCCCATAATTATATAATTATTATTATGTGACATTCTTACGGGTATAATATAAGTTCAAATTATTGTATGTGATGATATATATTCGAAGTCAAATATTCATAGCGTGTGTATAAAGATAAGATTTCCTGACGCTCAGTTGAATGAATAAGGCACGTATTAGTCAAAATAAAAGTCAGCAAGTGATAAAGTGAATAATTAGTATATAAGTGTGTGAGTGAATTAGTATATAAGTGTGTGAGTATTATGTTTGTCGAAACATTCCTTGCGAGGGTATTTTCAGGCGATATTCTCACGCTCACTTGAATAAATAATGGCAGTAAGTATGTACAGTGCATTATAGGGGTGTAAATGTGTGTAATGTAAGTGGGAAATTATAATTGGAGTGAATAAATAAAGTAGATGATGAAACACGAGTGTTTGAGATCGTGGTTGCTACGTGAATATGCGCTAGCATATCGCTAAATGCCCTCGTAATGAATGAAAATAATTGAAAACCTTTACAGTGGTGGAGGAAAGGTTCTATGTAAAGGGGAAAATAATTGGAAAGTGATAAAACAATTTGGTATGTTGAAATACGAGTCATAGCGAGTGCGCTTACTAAGCTGATGTGCGCTATACTTATGTTGCATGTCATCATAATGAATGAAAACATCTGAAAACACTTACAAACAGTTGTAATTGGTAAAATGTCATTGAAATAGAAGTATACAAGTAGAAAAAATGATAGGTTGACTCATACCAGAAACTTAGCATATAGCATGTTACGACTCGGACCAAACTCGCTATGCTCGCGCGATGGTACAATGCTTATTTTTCATATATATGTGTCTGAAATCCATTATATTGTTACTGTTATTGTTTATTAGTTCAAATTCAATAAATATAGAGGTGTTGTGTGTTGTTTCTCCCATTATTCCTTACCATAGAAAACGTAAATGCATATCCAGCCCATTACAGAACACCATACCTGCGGGGGGGAACCGCACCTGTACGGACCACTTATAGACCGCGGGAACCACTCTCTTTGTGATTTTCCTTCGTTTCTCGACCTAAGCAGAAGTTTTAGCAAAAAAAAAATTTTTCCAAAAAGGCTCAGGACTGGGGGATGTCATAGGTGCGGAAAACCTCGGGACGTGACGGGTTAACCCCTCCACCCACGATGACACGTTTGTCGTCATATGGGTGTGGTTGCTACTATATTCGATGAGACATTTGTCATCATTTAAACATAATAACCTTTGTCAGAGAAAAAGTTTTTGGCCAATCGGCATCATTTTGGAAAGCATCATAGTTTCCGTGCTTCTCATCAAACATAATGACTTGGCAACCTTGGGGCCCAAGATGCACAGCAGCCTGGACAAGTTGATCAGTACCACAGTGGCTGTCAAGGAAGAAGGTAGCATGCAGCATGCCCTTTTAATCGTAGTCTATTTCCACTATACCTATAGTGCTTGTGTTTACTTTTTGGGCACTACTGTGATTAGATTTGGTGTTTCCAATAGGGAATTAGGTTTTTGTGAATCATTCCTGGCCGTTATCAGCTGCTGGATCAACAAAGATTGTGCTAGGCCTACCCTGTTTTTTGCCATGTCCCAGCAACTACACTCCCTCTACCCTGCACCCAATGTGACTATTCAACCATTGAACAATAGTGACAGTGAATCAGGTGAATATAGTGTCCAATAGCTAGTGAGGAAGGACATAGTGAAACATTTAGCAGGGGGAGGCGGGAAACGGCCTGATAACACGGCATTGTCTTGAACGGAATATTTGCCAAGGTGTTGATGAAGTCTTTGTTATATCCTGATATATGGTGGTTAGTGTTATTGTGCAATAGATAGGAGTATGGTGCAACGAGTGTACATGATGAAATATTGGCTAGGGCAGAAGTCACGTACGCCTTACAGCCACGGCATGCCGTTGTCAGGAGGGGATAAAATAGACGAGGTTTATAGGGATATTTGATTTTATCATATTGTTATATTTATTCCGCATGTTTTTTGTGTGAAATAAAGCATGAGTGATATGTTTATTTTATGCTCGTGTGGATGAACATAAACACTGCACCACGTGCTCGTCGGAAGACATAGTATGGGATGCCTTAAGTATCGCAGATGTGACTTACAGAGCACGTTCATGTACTGTTGCGGTGAAATATACTGTATTTCTCATAAACTGATGGATTTGGTTATGTGTATTGTGAAATAAAATCGTGAACACTGCAGCATCTTCAGGTAAGGGAAACATTATCTGCTACACCTTAGCACACAGGTAAGGGCCACATACTTGTAGTGGTGTAATATACCGTGTATCTCATATATTGATAGATTTGGTTATGTTTTATTTGAAAGACAGTAAAACATTGACCCAATTGCTCATAAGAAAGAGTGCATATCGTACATCTGAGTTAGCACAAAGGTAGCGACATGCAATGCGAGGTTAGGAACACGTGCATTTACATTTGTTTTGTGTGTGAAATATAATGTGTATCTCATGCATTGATAGATTTGGTTATGTACTATGTGAAAATAACGTGAAAGACTGAAGCACGTGCTTGTAAGAGAACGTCTCATACACCTGAGGTAGCACAAAGGTAGCGAAATGCAACGTGAGATACGTAATTGTAGATGGTGCAGTGTACTGTATATCTCATACAGTGATTGATCTGGTTACATGTTATGTGAAAAGAAAGTGAAAGTGAACCACGTGATCGTCTGGAAATCATCGTCTGCTACACCATACTGCCCAGTTAGGGGCCACGTAATGGTGTGCTTTCAAAGCTAGTATTCCTCTAGATGGCTCCACGATTAGGACACATTTCCCGTACTGTTTGAGGAGCATATTTTTCTTTGTTAAATATCTACACTGCTGTATGACTCTATGAATCATGGTAATGTCATATACCGTAATATAAATAATACAAATAGAACATGTATATATAACGTAGCATAAATTGTTCATGTTTATCATAAATGGAAATTAAAATATCATTGATGGCATGTGATGGCAACCCGCCCTTTCAGTGGTCCTATATTATTTAATTTCTGCTACATTTAATGCAAGTTTGGTTCTTAATACATTGTTTGTTCAGTCTGTAAATTACGCCTAGTGGGTATTTTGACTCATTCAGTCTCTACAGTATGTAGGCAGAAATTTAATGTTGAGTAAATACTGGGACTCAACATTTTGCTCACTCCCTTCACGCATGCGCACCACAAGACAGCCCCTCAGACCCTCCAAAGCAATTGCAGTACCTTACTTCATCTAACCTAACCAGGCCACAAGTTGTCTAAATTGTATTGTTTTAAGCATTACTCCTCGTGCGTTTGTTTTGAAAACAAATCTCTCGTGAAAAAAAAAAAAAAAATGTTTTGCAGTGCGCATGTGTGAAGAGAGTGAGCAGAATGTTGAGTCCCAGCATTTACTTAACGTTAAATTTCTGCCCACATAGAGACTGAATGAGTCAAAATACCCACTAGGGGTAATTTAGTCTGAACAAACAATGTATTAAGAACCTAACTTGCGCTAAGTATAGCAGAAATTAAATAATATAGGGCCACTGACAGGGCAGGTTGCCATCACATGCCATCAGTGATATTTTAATTTCTGTTTATGATAAATATAAACAATTCATGTACGTGTTCTATTTGTATTATTTATATTATGATAAATGACACTGCTGTTATTCACATTTTCACACAACAGTGTAGGTATTTAACAAAGAAAAATATGCATTTTAAACAGCGTGGGGAATATGTCCTAATCGGGGGGCCATCCAACAGAATAAGAGGCTTTTCAGAAGCATCCTAATGACCTACGGAAGACGTGCATTTACATTTTGTTGGTGAAATATACTGTGTATCTCATAAGGTGATATATTTGGCTACGTATTATGTGAAAATAACGTGAAGGGCTGACCCACGTGCTCGTAAGAAAGAGAATGTCTCGTACTCCTGAGTTAACCAGAGGTAACGAAATGCAACATGAGATACGTTAATTGTAGATGATATAATATACTGTGTATCTCATACAGTGATAGATTTGGTTATGTGTTATGTGAAAAGAAAGTGAAAGTGAACCACGTGATTGTCTGATAATCATCGTCTGCTACAACTTACCGCCCAGGTAGGGGCCACGTAATTGCCCTACGGAAGACGTGCATTTACATTTCATTGGTGAAATATACTATGTATCTCGTAAAGTGATAGCTTTGGCTATGTATTAGATGAAAATAACGTGAAAGACTGACCCACGTGCTGGTAAGAAAGAGAACGTCTCGTACACCTGAGGTAGCAAAACACAAAGTGAGATACGTAATTGTAGATGGTGTAATATACTGTATACCTCATACAGTGATAGATTTGGTTATGTGTTATGTGAAAAGAAAGTGAAAACCACGTGATCATCTGGAAATCATCATTTGCTCTATCTTACCGCTCAGGTAGGGGCCACGTAATTGACCTACGGAAGATGTGCATTTACATTTTATTGGTGAAATATACTGTGTATCTCATAAAGCGATAGATTTGGCTACGTATTATGTGAAAATAACGTGAAAGACTGAGTCACGTGCTCGTAAGGAAGAGCGCGTGTCGTACACCTGAGTTAGCACGAAGGTAGCGAAATGCAGTGCGAGGTTAGGAACACGTGCATTTACATTTTATTGGTGAAATATACTATAATTCTCATACAATGATGGACTTAGTTATGTGTAATGTGAAATAGAAGCATAAACATTGCAGCGTGTTCTCGAAAGGGAAACCGTCTGCTACACCTTAGCGTACTGGTCAGGGCCTACGGAACACGTGCATTTACATTTTAGTGGTAAAATGTACTGTGTATCTCATAAAAATGATAGATTTGGTAATGTGTACTGTGCAAAGTAAATGAAAGAGGTAACCACGTGCTTGTGGCCTCTACTTGTGCACTAAGTCAGGTGTAGAAGATGATGTTTTTCAAGGACATACACGTATATCATGAACCCTTGCGTTGTGCCAGTGTTGAGCAAAATTCTTGGCAGGCCGTGAGTAAAATATCTTGACTCCTTTATTTCAGCTCACAACCCTACTACAGCATTGGACCACCACAGGGTCCATCCCATGGACAGCATTCTCCAGTTGTCTTGCAGTGACATTAGTCTTGTAGAGATGAAACTCGGGCTGGTACCACATGAGTGGCAGACGATCCGCAATGAGGTAGAGTCGGAGAGCGAAATAGAAAGCGACCGTTCTGGGGTGGAGGAGGTTGAGCTGATGCCATCCAGTCAGCAAGTGGAGCTGCCCGTCCGTCTTCCATCACGGGAGACCACGCCACCATCATCGGCCGGCTTCACCAGAGAACCCTCCCCACCTCTAGGACCTGCCAGTCCCACCACTCTCTTCATCATCTCCCAATCTCCAGGCCCCTCTGCTCCCCCTGGCGAGCCAGTGTCACCGGAAGCCGGGCCATCATTTGTTGTGATGGCCCTTCCACCCACTTCTGCCGTGCAGAATGCAATGGTGACATCCTCGCCGGCCAGGCCAAGGAGATTGGTGTTCCCAGAGCCCTCTGTCTCATCCTCGTCCTCGTCCGAGGTGTCCCCTCCCAGACGAGCGCACCATGGTCCACTGCCTGGACACAGGGGACGTCCAAGGGGTCGGAGGGCAGGCTGAAGGGATCGACAGGCCGCCACCATTGCTGAAGAGGATCCTGGGTGGAGCAGTGGTCTGTTCACACCGAGCCACAGGCCATTCACTGGCTTCCCAGGGATCAAGGTGGATATTCCAACAACTCCTCTGCAGTTCGTCCGGCTCTTTTTCATGCAGGAGTTGTTGTCTTACCTCACCGTGGAAACCAACCAGTATGCCACATTCCTGTGGACTCAGCTGGATGACTGATTCTCCTGCAATGAAGAGATGGGCAAGTTTCTGGGGTTATACCTTTTCATGGGGTTCATGCACATGCTGATTGGAGGAGCTATGAGCTGCACGACAACCCTAGGGTCCGGCAGGCGATGAGTGAAGGCACTTCACCACCATCCTCAAGCACTTCCACACCTTCAACTCGCTTGCCATACCCCGGGACAACCAAGATCAGCTCATCCGGTTTTGCACGGTCATGGACTACCTCCTTCGGCAGTTCCAGTCAGTGTACCAACCTTAGGAGCAGCTCAGCCTGGATGAGGGCTCTCTAAGGTGGAAGGGCCGGCTGTTCTTCCGCGTGTACAACCCCCAGAAGCCCACCAAGTATTCCATCAAGTTGTACATGTTGGCTGAGTCATCCTCGGGCTATATCTGGAACCTCGAGGTCTACGCAAGGGTGCAGCGGACCCTCGAGAACACCGTGTGGGGCCTCGTGGAAGCATTGAAGGACCAAGGCTATAAGTTGTTCATGGACAACTACGATTTTGTAGCCCTGTGCAAACGACTCTTCACTGCAGGCTTTTACGTGTGTGGGACCCTACGGCTGCCTAGAGGAGCGCCATGCCTGCTGCAGGCCATCGCCAACGCAAAGAGCCTGCCCGAGGGGGGCATGACATACAGGCACAAGGACAACATGTTAGTCCTGCTGTGGAAGGACAAGCACATTGTGAACATGGTGTCCACCTTTCACACTGTGGACACCATTCCGAAGAGGGTTCGAGGAAAGGTCCAGGGTCATGACGGGCAGACAACCTAAATGGAGAAGGTCATTAACAAGCCCGTCGTTGTGCAGGACTACAACAGGTACATGGGTTGATCATTTCGATCAGATGATCCAGTACTACCCCATCCAACGGTGAACTGTCAAGTGAATGAAGAAGATCACCTACTTCATCCAAATGGCACTCTTCAACGCATTCGCCTTGTACAAAAAGTACAGACGCGCGACAGTAACTCTTGTTGGATTTGTTGAGCAGATCATCTACGATCTTTTGCATTTCCATGAAGAGGACTGGCCCACGTCTGGACACATACTCCACCACACCCCAGACCTACCTACTCGGCGGCCAGCACCAGCAACACATAGCACCCAGCAGGCACAGGCACCAGTGCCAGGATGGGCCCAGTCACCACCAGCACCAGCACTGTCCACAGGACAACCAACACCAGCACCACCTGCAGCAGGCCCATCACAGGTGCTACAGTCATCACCAGCACCTCCTGCAGGAGGCCCATCAGGGGTGCCAGCACTGCCACCACCTCCAGTTGCTGGTCTGTCAGGAGAACCCATGCCTGGGCCTGCAGCTCCCGCGGTACAGGACCACAGAGCATAAGGGTATCCAAGCAAGCTTCGCCGGGTGATTGACGGCGACGTGAGGTTGGATCGCACTCTGGGCCACCACCGGGTGAGGATCCCCAACAAGAAGAGGCTAAGGTGTACCTTGTGCTTCAAGTTGGGGTGAGGAAGGACACAAGGAACATGTGTCCTGTATGTGATGTGCCACTTTGCATGGGTGATTGTTTTGAGCGGTACTATACCAAGCGATACCTTCACTAGTGGAGCATACACACACACACACACACACACACACACACACACAGTACAAAACTCCTCACCTCTCAACTTATCTGGTCCTGCAGGAAGATCATCGCCACTGGAGAAGTATGTGATATTCTTTTTTTATTTATCTATTTACCTCTATTTATGTCAGTATATTTACACATACATATATATTGTTATTTACCTCAACACAAATGACAGGGAAGTAAGTACAGTTTCAGTTTCAGTTACTAGCCACACGTTTAGTATTCATGTGTGGTTTCTGAGAGGACTAAAAACAACACAGAATTAATTATATAAAACAGTTGTTGGTATAAAACCAAAGAAAGTGTAGCTAGCAAGCATAAAAATGTTAGCGTGCTATGGGAAAATAATGTAAGTGAGCATGGTTGATGGCAGTTCAGCGCGTGTGAAAATACTCCATAGTTTTATGCATTTTTCTCGAAAACTATGAGGCCTAGGATCACCGTTTTGGCTCAAATGAAAGCGAATGAAATTGTGCATAGGATGATAAAATAAAAACATAACAGTGGCGAGAAAAGTTTTTTGGTAGAGCTCCCCGAATAAAAAATCTGTTGTCTGTCGGAAATGGGTTTTACTTTTTTGCTTATTACTCGAACACCATAAGTCATATCAAACTGGGACTTCTGGCATTCGAAAGCTAATAAAATTCTCTTTCGAATGATCATATAAGATGTAGAGATTGATTAGTAAACTTTCGACTTATGATGCTGGGAGGTGAAATCTATGGTCCCGAATGTTTATTCCAAGGGCCCTACTGTAAGTATAGTGTGTTTTTTTTGTGTGTGTGTGTTTTTTGCTTATCATGTAGAACAAACATCGACAAATAGGAATATGTGGGTTTTGTGGCAAAATAAATATGTTTGGGTGGTGAATATAAGCAGAGAATACACATTTTTGGAGCGTGTGGCTGCTGGGAGATAAGGTGAGGAAAGCTGATGCGTCATGGCACAGAAAACTTATTAATTCATCTGCATGGGAAGGGGTTAAGAAACCAGTGTTTATTTTCACCTAAGCTGATCTTGTGTGCTGTACACCGAAGACCATAAGGAGAACAACTCACTGGGTAATGCCCTTCATGTACTGAGCTACTGCTCTTGGAGCCTGTGGCAGAGTGGGAACATAGACGTAACAACGGTGTCAGGAGTGTGGATTTCTAGAAAGTGCTCCAGTGGGTCTAATCTTTCAACATGGAAGCACAAGGTGTGCAGACAAGGTCTTGAGCTGGGCAGGGGGAGGAAATGTCCCTGGCGACAATTGTGAAGCTATTACAGGCACAAAGTGAAGGACAGAAAGAGCCCAGAAATGAACTCGAAGGACAATTACAAGCACAAAGTGTCCAATTACAAGCACAAAGTGTCCAACTACAAGCACAGAATGAAGGACAGAAAGAACTCAGGGAACAGCTACAGGCACAAAATGAAGAAATCAAAGAACAATTGCATGCACAGAAGGAACAGCTTCAAGAGGTATTACAGGAGCAACAGAGGGAATTACAACTGAGGATGCAAGGACAGCTAGATGCTCCATGGGGGAAATGAAGGAAGAACAGGAACAATAATATTGAAGGAGGAGGTATACTCTGAGCTGCGGCAGCAAAAGTATGAGGTAAGCAATAATGTAATGGAGTGGAAACAGCATGTAGACGACCAGTTGAAGTTAATTAGTGACAGCATAGTGATAGAGTGCAAACAGCATGAGGACAACCAGCTGAAGATTAGTGAGGGAATAGTGATGGAGTGCAGACAGCATCCAGATAACCAGTTGAAGCATGTAGTTGACCATGTTAAGATAATTAGTGAGAAAATTGAGGTTGTAGAGAAATATTGTACTGCTGAGCCTCTTGTTAGTGTACAGGGAGCATATGAAAGGAATGGAAAGTGTATGGTGAATCTTCACGAATCCCAGGCATCCAAAGGTAGCATTACAGGGTTGAATAATAAGAATGCATTAGTTTTAAGTCCTGGCCTTAATTATGATGCCCCAGTTTTTAGCCACAAACCAATAAAGTGCATGGCTATAATGGAGGTCCAATTAAAAAGAAACCTCAGGAATTTGATGGTAGAATATTTTGGGAAGCTTACTGTGCACAGTTTGAGTTACTTGTGATCAGAATGATTGGGAAGATAGGCAGATGGCTGTGCAGTTTGCTACTAGCCTTAAGGGTGCCGCAATGGAAATTCTGGGCCAGATGTCAGTGATGGAGAGGAACAGTTATGAATCCCTAGTAGAAGTGCTGGAGCACAGATACTGAACCATGTACCAGACTGAGGTTTACAGAGCAAGATTCCAGAGCCGTGTACAGGCTCGAGGAGAATCCCTGCTGTAGCGTGCTCATGACCTGGAGTGTATGGCATACAAGGCGTACCCTGGAGCAGCACCTAACCTGTTGGCTATTCTATTGACGGACCAGTTCATCAATGCTCTTGACAGTGCAGAATTAAAAGTGCAAGTGAAGCAGGCACAACCAAGAAACATGGAAGACGCACTAGCCAGGGCTCTAGAATCTGAGTCCTATGTCAGGTCCATTACATCAAACTTTCAGACAGGTCGTAGTGCAAGATTCAAGGCAAGATAGGGGCAGGTACGTGAAAAGTAAAAAAAATGAGGGAAGTTGCTGGTACTGTGAAAAGCCGGGACACAGAAAAGCAGACTGCTACAAGTGGAAGAGGGAACAGGAGAAGACTGGAGGAGGCTGCTGGTTCTGCGGGAAGTTGGGCCACAAGAAGGAGGACTGTCACAAATTGAAGAAGGAGCAAGAAAGGAACAGTGCAAGGAAAACTCAGATTGCAACAAACGGGTGTTGGACATGTGGTGAGGTGGGACAGTTCAGCTATAAGTGTCCAACTGAGAAGGATGAGGGTAAATTAGTGAAGGCTGGTGACGAGAGGCAACAACCAGCTAATTTTTCCCAAGAAGCCACACCGCTGAAGAAATGCAGGAGAACCCTGATGAATATTGTGCAAAAAGACGGAAGAACAGATAGCAAGGAGTGTAGTAGGAATGGGAATCTTTGCAAGAAATGCCACCGTACTGTTGTGACAGGGCCAGCATCATATGCAGAAGACCTGAAAAAGATGCAGATGGAGGATGCAGATTTACAGACAGTGCTAGAATGGCTGCAATAGGGTACAGTGTGACCATCTTGGAAAGAAGTTTCCGGGTTAAGCCCCGCGACCAAGAGCTACTGGAGTTAGTGGGACCTTCTTCGTTTGAACAACGAACTACTGGAGCATCAGTGGGAGACAGCCGATAGCCTCAACAAGTATTGGCAGCTGGTGGTTCCAAAGAAAATGAAGTCTAAGATCTTGGATGAGTTTCATAACCAGATCACTAGTGGGCACCTGGGAGTGAAAAAATTTCTAAGCTGGCTGCAACAGAGGTTCTACTGGAATGGCATGCACCAGGATGTTGAAGAGTGGTGTTGGGCCTGTGATGTGTGTTGTACCAAGAAGGGACCCAAGAAACAGGGTTGCGCCCATCTTCATCTGTACCAAGTGGGTGCACTGATGGAAAGAGTAGCAGTGGACATTACTGGACTTTTGCCACTCACTGAAAGAGGAAACTGGTATATATGTGTCGCCATGGACTACTTCATGAAGTGGCCAGAAGCCTATGCTATCCCTGATCAAGAGGCTGTGACTGTTGCTCAGGTGTTGGTTGACCAGTTTTTCTGTCATTTTGGGATGCCACAAGGGCTACATTCAGACCAGGATAGAAACTTCGAGTCTGCTATGTTCCGTGAATGCTGCAAGTTACTGGGGATCAAGAAGACCAGGACAACCCCACTAAGGCCACAGTCAGATGGGATGGTGGAGAAATTCAAATGGACTATGGGACAAGAACTGGTCAATTACTGTGTAGAGGAACAAACAGAATGGGACCAGAAATTACCTGCGTTGCTGATGGCATATCAGTCTGCATCGCATGAGTCTACCAGCTACACCCCTGCAAAGCTGATGTTGGGCCACGAGTTACACTTACCCATTAACTTGTTCGTGGTAAGACCACATGGTGAAGAGCTGCCTACAGACACCTCCAGCTATGCGAAGCACCTTCAGGAAAGCTGGCTGAGGTATATCATCAAGTGCGAGGAGCCCTCAAGTTTTCAGGAGAGGTGATGATGTGCAAGTATGATGCCAAGGCAAGTGAGGTGAGCTTCAAGTAGGGTGACCAAGTTTGGTTATACAATTCTCAGCGAAAGAAGGGACTGTCACTGAAGCCACAGAGCCCATGGGACGGGCCTTACACTATGTTGGACCGCCTATCAGATGTAACATATCGGATTCGGGGAGGCAGGAAGTCTCGCCCAAAGGTGGCACACATGAATCGTCTGTGGCAGTATGAGCGGCCAGAACAGTACAGCTGGGACGTCTCCGAGGAATCGTGCTCACCTGTAGCCAAGGATGTTGAGGAGAACCAAGGAGCTGAAGTGCAAGAGGATGGTGACAGTTTCCCAAGAAAGAGGTGAATCAGGAAGAGGACCAAGACCTTCCAGGAGGAGTGGACTGTGTGGAGGAACAAGGACTTCGTCAGAAGCTGCGTAGAAGAAGACCTGACAAGTTGAAAGATAATTTTGTATAGAGTTAGATGTTTCATTAGGATTAAGGTTTATGTTTATATTGGATATACTGTGTAGTTTTGTCAGGACGACAAAGAACTTGGGAGGGGGTAGTGTTAAGAAACGAGATTTGCTAGTTAGGCAGCTGAGATGTAGCTCGAAGTTTCTCGCACTATAGGTTTCAGTACGAGTCAGAGCTGCCAGTTTACCTGCTATTTGTGAGCGTAGTTGTTTCGTAAGTTACGCATTGATTTTTATGTTCTTTTTCTCAATAATATGTTAGTTATGTCATTGTAAAATTATGTAACTGAAATTAAGTTTGTCATTCATTCATCATCCAATCCTACGTTGCCCCATGAGAAGCGTAGCAGCCCGTGGCTAGGCAAGTTTGGTCCTGACATTTAAGATGAGAGTGACCAGTCTCACTCATCCCTGAGTGGTATTACATGAGCAATAAACCCCAATCATCCCTTGGATATAAACCTTCACCGGCTCAATCCGACTGGAGCGCAATAATTACCCACTAAACCACCAGGTGCCAAAATTTGGCTATATGGTTACCACCCAGCTTAGTAAATGGTTTCCTGGTGTAAAGAAAATAAATTGGCTTGTCACTCAGTGTAGAGTCACCCACAAGCAGGAGAAGGAGGAAAGAATGAAGGAAAGAAAGACAGAAGAGGGAGTGTAAAGTCACCCTTAGGCAGAAGGATGAGGAAAGAATGAAGGAAAGAAAAACAGAAGAGGATGGAAGGAAAGAAGTATGGAGGAGAGGAAAGGGCAGACACCCAAGAGCAGCACTACATCAAGTGAGTGGATGGTGAGTGCCCCCACCTACCACAAAATTTTGTATGGTAAATGATTTATAGTGTTATTTACTGTAAGAAAACTGGCATGTTTTGGTTGTCTCCGAGTTGGTAACTGTGCTCTCTCTCTCTCTCTCTCTCTCTGGATTACATCATAACTGTGGAGAAGGAGAAGTTTCTCGATAATGCAAGCTTATAAAAGGATGGATAAGAGACTAGAACAGGTTAGTCGGTTTTCAGTTCAGTTTGAGTGTAGTGAAGTGTTGTCAAGCATTAAGTGTAATAACAGTGAAGTGCTGTCAAGCATTAAGTGTAATAACAGTGAAGTGCTGTCAAGCATTAAGTGTAATAACAGTGAAGTGCTGTCAAGCATTAAGTGTAATAGTAGTTAGTAAAGTTTGTATAGCCCCAGTGCTTGTGAGAACAGTGAAGTGAAGTTGGACTGCATTAAGTGGAAGTATTTGGAAAATAAAGTCAGTGAACTTCAAGAATCCAGTGTTTATTTTCGCCTCAGCTGAGCTTGTGTGTTGTACACCGAAAGACTGACAATTAGGAGAACTACTCACTGGGCAACATCCTTCCTCTGTTGGAGCCTGCGGCAGTTTGGGGACGTGGACATAACAGTGTTTAAGCATATGGACTAGAAAATTATCTCACGTCATACTTAAAGTCCATTGAATATGAATCTCTCTCTCTCTCTCTCTCTCTCTCTCTCTCTCTCTCTCTCTCTTTCTCAAGCAATCAGTCAGTATATTTATTCATCTAATTATCTACTATCCTACAAGTTTACTCATTTTGTTTACAGTTTTTCTGGATGAAATGATTTTGACAGCAAACAAAACAATTACTTCATTAGGCAGAAAATGGTCTATCTATCTACCTATTGCCAGACGCCATAATCCCGTATGGAGTGGCCATTTGACTCTGAGTTATTTGTTTTACAGGGAGGGGCACTAACCCTCCACCAACCCACTTGACACGTAGAGAGCACGTATGGTTTGGTTATATGGTTACCACCCAGCGTTGTAAATGGTTTCTTGGCTTACAGGAGAGCATTTGGCTTGTCACTCAATGTAAAGCCACCTGTAATGGAAAGACCTGTAATAAAAGTACTGTATGACTTATTAGAGAGAGAGAGAGAGAGAGAAATGTATACATTGCTAGCGCAAGGAAATTTCTTTGCACACAAGCCGTCTCACACACTAACCATCTTAAACTAATTTATTGACTTACGCTAACCGTCTTAACACTAACCATCTTAAACTAATTTATTGACTTACGCTAACCGTCTTAACACTAACCATCTTAACCCGTCACGTACCGAGCACTTTCGCACCTCCGACACTCCCCAGTCCCGAGTATTTTTGGAAAAAAAATTTTTTGGTTAAAATCTCCGCTTTTGGTGAGAAACATCGAAAATTCAGAGAAATCGCTCACCTGAGGTTTAAAATACTCGATACAGGTAGGAGTACCTCCTTACCTTACAGGGTTTTCTATCAGGCTGGCTGCAAAGAAAACGAGTTCTATGGGAGGATAACTATTACACACCACTCATAAATGGTATTTATTTATTTATTTGGTACAAAATTATATGTAGTACGAGAGTATATTGGTTTTCAAACAGTAATATAGGCATTATAAGCATTGTTTCACTCACTAACTCATCACCATTCCTGACCTTCTTTTGCCACATTACCTGATCATCATTTCTGACTGTTTCTTCCTCTAATGCTATGTAAACTTTGTCCTCCACATTGTCTTCGATTGGGGAATCACTCTTGCCCTGAATGTCTTTATTGGCCAGGTCACTGGTAACAGGTGAATTGCCGAGACAATGGGGGGGAGGAGGTTATGCGGTGTACGGGATTGTACCTGCTTGGCATCTTGTAGAGTAATAGAGGTAGGTGTCCCGTGTATACGTACGAAAAATCACGCGCGAAAATTGAAAATTGTGCAAATTAGGAACTTTCCAATTGCACGACGTACCAGTACATCGCAGGACTGGCAAATGCAAAATGTTGCAACGTACCCATATGTCGACGGGACGGGGCGGGTTAAAGTAATTCACTATCTTGTTTACCGTTGTATGCTGTGGTTGGCTAACCATCTTACACATTAACCATCTTAAAGTAACTCACTATCTTATGAACCGTCGGATGCTGTGGTTGGCTAACCATCTTACACAATAACCATCTTAAAGTAATTCACTATCTCATTAACCGTCGTATGCTGTGGTAGGCTAACCATCTTACACTAACCATCTTATACTGTACTAGGGTAAGCATATGATAACCCTTTTATGTTATGCTAACCTAAACATCTTACACAATAACAACCTATAGTAGGCTAACCATGTTACTAACCTTTTTATGCTATGGTAGCCTAACAATCTATAGTAGGCTAACCATGTTACTAACCTTCTTATGCTATGGTAGCCTAACCATCTTGCATAATAACAATCTTTAATTACGTTAGGCCAACCTTGTTACTGCTAACCATCTTATGCTAGGCTTGTCTCACTGTCGTACCGACTATCTGATATTATTTATCCATCTTTCACATCAGCCATATTACACACTAAGCAGATTTACTTTGTGTTATGCTACGTGTTCAAGGGTCAATTTCTTGTCCTCTGAACACGAGCGACTGAGCTGGGATTCCCTTCGAGACTGGGTCTAGAGCATGCAACTGGAGGAACAGGACATAAAAACTCGGGTCTACCAACCTTACTCGTATATTGCCATAGTAACAACACAATACTGAACACAGTATTAACACTATACACTGTACAGGTAAAAAGCATAATAAGACAGGTGGACTTTGACTTGGGCTGCTGAGCACTTGGGCTTCTCACAGGTGTCGTCCAAGTGTGGGAGGGGTCTTGTCAGGTATGTCCTCCTGAAGGAGGAATGGGACCACTGCCAGGGGCCGGGTCATCGGGAGTGGGCTGCTGGGCGGAGTGGAGGAAGGCCCTTCCCTAGTGGGGCCTCGATGGAAAGGGTGGCCCTCAGGATGGACCGAACAGAGCGAGCAGGCACGCTTGCTTGTGCCCATTCTTGGACGAGGATTGCTTGCCAGTGGGGCTGGTGAGGTCACGCCCCGAAGTCCTGGGGACGCCCCTGGGTGACTAGGGGTCGTGATCTCTCTCGGGACGAGTTGCCATCAGGGGCTGCCCGTGGCATCCCTTCCTCATGGAGTCTGACAGCAAGAGGAGTCATCGGGGCACTGGCTGCAGGGCACGGATCCACATACTCACCACGGGGCCTCGCCAGATCTTCTCCAGCTGCAACTCCGTCGGGGAACTGCCTCTGTGGGGAGAGAGAGAAGGGTGTCTCGTTCAGCCCCTGGATGGGTGGTGAGGCAAGCAAGGGATGTCCTCCGAGAGGGGCGTCACAGGAGTAGCTGACAAGAGATGTACGGTGGCTGATCCCTCCCCGGTACGGACATTGGCCATCACTGCAGTTTTACTAACCCCTGAGACGGCAGGTGAAGGGCATATAGTGGCCGACCCTCCCCCGGCGCAGACGGTGGTCGTCGGCATGGTTCTGCCCTTCTCTGGGGTCACAGCCGAGAGACATATGGTGGCCGACCAGTGGCCGACTTCTCCTCAATGCGGACGGTGGCCGTCTTCGCGGTGCTACTTGGGACTGTATTGCTACAAGTCCCACCCCAATCCTGGCGAGCGCTAGTCTGGCTGAAGAGTAGTGCACCAGCATGGCGTACCTCTCGTTGGGTATGCTTGAGGGGAAGAGGGATGCATGGTGGCAGGGGACATAGGACTGTCTGGCCCGGGCCCTCTACATGCTCTACGCGCCTCCCCGTGGTCTCTCTTTGGGGTGAGTGTTTCGTCACCCTGTCCGTGGCCTTCCCTTGGGGTGGGTATTTCACTTTGAACCTCTTATTTGTAGCACATCAACACTTTATCTGTAGCTATTTCTTCTACTGATAAAGCAGATCTCTTCGCTCAGACTTTCTCCTCTAATTCCACCTTAGACGATTCCGGTGCTGTTCCTCCATCACTTCCCCCCTCTGACTTCCTCATGGCTAACATTAAAATTTCTTCAGCTGATGTATTTTGTCATTGCTGGCCTCAGTACTAATAAGGCATATAGGCCTGATGGAGTCCCTCCTGTTGTTCTCAAGAACTGTGTTTCTGTGCTTACACCCTGCCTAGGCAAACTCTTTCGCCTTTGTCTGTCAACTTGTACTTTCCTTCTTGCTGGAAGTTTGCTCTCATTCTGCCGGTCCCAAAGAAGGGTGACCATTCCCAACCCTCTAACTATCGTCCAATTGCTTTAACATCCTGTATCTCAAAAGTTTTTGGGTCTTTTCTTAACAGAAAAATTTTAAAGCACCTTTCCTATCACAACCTTCTTTCTGATCGTCAGTATGGGTTCCGTCAGGGACGCTCCACAGGCGATCTTCTCACCCACTTTTCAGACTCCTGATCATCCTCCTTTCGGGACTTTGGCGAAAGCTTTGCCATTGCACTTGACATCTCAAAGGCTTTCGATCGAGTCTGTCATAAATCTTTAATTTCCAAACTGCCCTCTTACGGTTTCTATCCTTCTATCTGTGCCTTCATCTCTAACTTCCTTTCTGGTCGTTCTATAGCAGCTGTTGTAGACGGCAATCGTTCTTCTCCTAGATCTATTAACAGTGGTGTTCCTCAGGGCTCTGTCCTATCACCAACTCTCTTCCTTTTATTCATCAATGACCTTCTAAGCTGTACATCTAACCCTATCCACTCATACGCTGATGGCTCCACCCTTCACCTTTCCATTCGATTCCCACAACGTCCATCTCAGCAGTTACTTCAGCAGGCAAGGGATGAGGCTATGGCACACCTAATGTCTGACTTGGCTCGTATCTCAGACTGGGGTAAAAATAATCTGGTTGTTTTTAATCCATCAAAGACTCAGTTTTTGCACCTATCAACCCGACAAAATCTTCCACAGGTATACCCACTTATGTTTAATAATACTCAACTTAATCCTGCATCATCGTTGAACATGTGTGGGGTTTCATTTGCTCGGGACTTATCTTAAAAAGATCATATTACATCTCTTGTAAAATCTGCTTCCAAGCAATTGGGTGTGCTAAGCCGACTGTTCCTTCTTTGCCCCTGCATAATTGTTGACTCTATACAGGGGTTTTATCCGCCCCTGTGTGGAGTACAACTCTCATGTGTGGGGAGGCTGCCCACATACAGCTCTTCTCAATAGGGTGGAGTCAAAGTCTTTTCGTCTCATTAACTCTCCCCCTCTTACTGACTCCCTTCAACCTCTGTCTCTTCGCCGCAATGTTGCATCTTTATCTCTTTTCTATCGCTACTTCAATGGTCACTGTTCCTCTGAACTGTCTGCATGCATTCCTCCACTTCTACGACGGGTGCGTAGCACCCGTCTAGCAGCAAACCCTCACCCCTTTTCTGTCGAACTCTCTAATGCAAGAGTTAACCGTTACTCCCGATCCTTCATTTATGCAACAGGTCAACTCTGGAACAGTCTCCCTCTGTCTGTATTTCCTGCTTCCTATGATCTCCAGTCTTTCAAACGCAGTGTGTCAAGGCATCTCGAAATGAATGGATCTTGAATTTGGATCTCTCCTGTATTTTGTTTTTCTCTTGGAAGGAACGGTTTTTCGGGCTCATTGCCTTTGATTCCTTCTTCCCCACATAAAAATAAATATATATATATATCATCGTAATATAATTTAACCAATATATTTATGAAGTACCTTTCACTGATGGCAGTAACAGTGTTAGAACACATCCTTTCTTGATTCTCATTTGATTTTTTGGAGCTGGCACATTCATAAGTTCGTATTTCAAGTTTCTCCTATAGGCACTCTGTTCATAATGTAAACTGCATATCACAGCATTGTCAGTATTACTGGGATCTTTCCTTCCACAACCCTGAGCCCATCTCCTCATTTCTTCATTTTTCAGGAAATTGTGGAATGTGACGTTTCGCTTTTTTGTGTGGCACGAGAAGCAACCATATACTGTACAGTAATTGGGCATTTATCACTCCTTGTGTATGGGAACAGTAGTGGAAAGGTGGCAGATAATATGTCACTTTCAAATGAACATGACACACTTCATGAACTTTGACAGACTGATCAACTGAGTGAGGGCCGCAGGGCGGGAAAGGAGAGAGTAACGTCATCACTCGTGAGCGGGCGTGTTTTCTCTCGCTGCACCCGTTCACTCGTAATCAGCATCTCAGCTACCCAGTCCATTCTGTAATTGTGTCTGTTTACCTATGGCTTTGCTAATGGCTACTGTCTCCTGTAATGAGACACGTCTACTTTATTTTCAAGATTCGTAGCTTCTGCATGATTAAATCTTCAAGTTCGTCTGTCTGTTCATGATTTTTTTTCTTAGTTGCATGTACTTCCCCTTCTTCAACGCTTTCCTCCTATTCCAAGGTCACCAAGAATTGGTGGCCATCGAACAGGTCTGTTCAGTCTCCTCCTTTGTTTTCTGGGGGGTTACACTTCTAAGTAGCCTAGTATGCAGAAGTTTACGTGGGTCGGGGTTTTCAGGAAACAACATTTCAGGGAGCAGTTTTGTTTTAGCAATTTATTTCATTCCTCTTTATACGATCCTGGATTACTGATGTTCAGTATACTATATGGGCATGAATTATGCTTATCAGAATTGTATATGCATAAGTCACTTAATTGTAGGCCTATACTCATGAGATCAGGGGAAGAGTCCTTAACCACTGACTTAATCGTTTCTGCAAATGTCACAATTTCCTTCTTTTTCCTGTTTTCATCTTGAGTATCACTTTTTTTTTTTTTTAATTGGTCATTTCATGGCAGGTGCTCGAGGATCAAAATTTTCTCTTCCTTCCCTTAAAACAATTTACACATGCTTATTAGAATACTTATCCCATCTATAACTTGACTCATCACGTTCTGAAAGAATTTCGTTATTCTTGGTGTAATTAGTTTGATGACTTATCATCAGCAATTTCTAGCATTTTATTAAATTAACATGAATTTCATTTTAAGTATTGTTCCGGTCTTATATTAGTGCTAGTGATCCATCTTTAACTTATTTGCCATGGTTGCATCTTAAGAATATTAGCTGGTTCTGTAATTGTTATTACCTCTTTTACATTCAGCCTTTTTTTTTTTTTTTTTTTTAGATTATTTACCATTCAGTACATGCCTCTTCACTCTGGGGAATATTGTCGCTGAAGACCATGCAGGGAAGGGTGTATGAGAGCAGAGGGTTACATTGACACATACTTGGTATTAAAAGTGTAGAAGAAATTATCATTACAAACACAGTAATGAACACAGATACAGTGACACATACATGGGACAAAGTTGTTGCAATAATTATCATTACAAGTTTAGGAATGAGCAAAGGGATACATTGATACACGCATACCTACAGTACATACATATGCAGAGAGAGGCACATACGCACATATACTTATACGTATATATCTGAACATATATATCCACGCACATGTAGCCATAGAAATACTGTATGTACAGGATAGGTAAGCATGTAAGAAGATATGGATATGTGTACAAACGCGCATACATATCTAATATACTATAGCACTAGCCGTGTGTGTGTGTGTGTGTGTGTGTGTGTGTGTGTGTGTGTGTTTTATGTGCTCGACTCTGAGCATTGGCTTCACAGCCTGCTTTCAAGGCCCAGCAGTCCTACATTTCATACACCTCTACATGTCACCACTTTGGCGCTAACACCCACCGTTCATATTGAATACATGCTAGGGCTGTCTCATACAGGACTGGTGTATTGGTATTAGCGGGGGTATTTTTACGACATGTCGGCGGGTCTTCTGGTAGATAGGAAAAGTCTGTGTTTTATGAAATTCAAATCGTT
This sequence comes from Coenobita brevimanus, assembly GCF_032717465.1. Classification (NCBI taxonomy): domain Eukaryota; kingdom Metazoa; phylum Arthropoda; class Malacostraca; order Decapoda; family Coenobitidae; genus Coenobita; species Coenobita brevimanus. The sequence goes on from NC_137014.1 coordinate 14,074,408, forward strand.
AAACTGTTCCCTGCCCCAGCTGGGACTTGAACCTGGGACCAGTAGGACCGCAGGCCACCTTTCTACCGATTGAGCCTAATTGTTCTTAGCTAATTGTATCTTTACAGGAATGAGTCAAGCTCGTACTGTCCCATGTCTTAAACCATTTTTATCGTACATATCGTTAAATTTGTGAATTGTTTTGGCACACACTATTTCATTCGGTAGTGCATTCCACTGATCAATTGCTCCATTTGGGAAACTAAATTTCCTTACATCATTATCACCTTTTTATGCAGTTTTTTGCAGTGTCCTCTTGCTGATCCATCCCCATAGGTTATGTAATCATTTATGTCTATTTTCTCCGTCCCTGATATGCATTTATATAGCATAATCATGTCACCGCTTTTCCTTCTCTCCTGTAATGCTGGTAGATTCAGTTTTTCTAGTTTTTATTCGTAGCTTAGATCACTTAAGCTTAGTACCCATCTTGTTGCGGCCCTTTGAACTCTTTCAATCTTGTCTATGTGTTTTTTGAGATGAGGACTCCAGACTACTGATGCATATTCCAGGGTTGGTCTGATGAATGATGCTATTCTTTTTCTTAGCATGTCTTCATTTATGTATGTGAACGCTATTCTCATATTTGCAAGCAGTGTATACATGTTCCTTACCTTCTCACTGATGAGGTCAGCAGGAGATAGTCTGTTATTGATTATCACACCTAGGTCCTTCTCTCTTTCTAATGTGTGTAGGGTTTTATTTCCTAACTAATAGCCCAATCAGGTCTCGCATTCCTCCTTGATGGTACAGTTTTCATAAAAGTCTTTGGTGCCATACTCTGTCAAATACTTTTTTGAAATCTAAATAGATACTGTCCACCCATCCTTCTCTTTTCTGTAATGTGTCTGTTACTCTGTCATAGTAGCTCAGCAGATTAGTAACACATGATTTTCCTTTTCTGAAACCAAACTGTCTTTCTATTATCATATTGTGGCCTTCTAGATGATTTACCAAAGCTTTTCTTATAAGCTTTTCTAATACCTTGCTTTCAACACAGGTTAGTGATACTGGTCGGTAGTTGAGTGGATTTTGTCTATTCCCTTTCTTGAATAAGGGAACAATGTTTGCTTTCTTCCAAGTATCAGGTAGTTTACCTTGACTCAAGGATTTCTTGAAAATTAAAAATAATGGTTTACTTAACTTCATTGCACATTCATGTAGCACCCAACATGAAATTTCATCAGGACCATTTGCTTTTCCTTTGTCTACTTTACTTAATTCCTCCTGTATTTCTTTTTCTGATATTTGTATATCTGGTAGTATGTGTGGGCATGCATGTTCCACATAATCCCTCTCAATTTTTTTTTCTTCTGTTAAAATTGATTAGAAATTCTTATTTAGTGCTTCACAAATATCCTTTTCTTGTGTATAGGTGATTCCCTCATCCGTAATGAACTGTATTTTATCTTTTACTTTGGTTTTTGCTTCTGATGTAGCTGTAAAATAACTTCAGTTGATCACTACTCTTATTTATGATATCCTCCTCAAACTGTTTTAGGGCTTCCCTCCTTATTCTTGTATAATCGTTTCTTGCCTGTTTGTAATTATTATATGCCCTTTCACTATTGTGTCTTCTGTATCTATTCCACAACAAATCTCATTTTTCTTTTGATTTTTTACATTCTGTATTGAACCATTTCTTTATCTTTTCTGCTTCTTTGTGCTGTGGAATGTACTTCTGGACTCCTATTTCATAAAGTTCACAGAATTTTTAATATATAGCATTTAAGTCTTGTCGTCTAAGCTCCTTCTCCCAATCAATTTCTAAGAATTACTTCTTTAGGTCATGATAATTTCCCTTTTTATAGTTTAGGCTTTTCTTTAACTTTCATTGCTGTTAACTATGACATATGCAATGCTGAAGTTGCAATTTAGTACTGCATTGTCGCTTTTCCCAAATGGAGGGTGATATATTAAATTGTCAATATCATTTTCTTGCCTAGTAAGTATAAGATCTAGCATTGAGGGTACATCAAGTCCTCTTTTTCTGGTGTTTTCCCTTACATGTTGCGTTAGGAAAAACTCCTGCGCGAGATCCAGGAGCTTTTGGACCCAACAGCTTTCTTGGCTTATTATATCTAGAGTATTGCAATTTATATTTGTATTAAAATCTCCAATTAGTAGAATTCTTTCCGATTTCTCTTCCATTCTATTTAGTAATGCTTTTAAACTCTGAATTGTACTCTCTGCCAGATCCTCATATTCGCCTCTTTCCCATGTGTTTGATCTGGGTGGCATGTACAAATTGGCTACAATTACTTTCCTTTCAGATGTATTGATCTCTACTGCAATCATTTCTACTTGTGAGGGTATATATAGTTCTAGTTCTTTGACTTTTAGATTTTTCTTTGTTAATATTATAATTCCTCCTCCATTCTTTAAGTTCCTATCTCATCTCCATATATTGTATTCCTCTAAGTTTAGGATGTTATTTGATATCCTTGGTGTTAATTTTGTTTCAGTTAGGCATATTATATTATGTGGTTCATTTTCTCTTATATAATCATTCATCTCTGATAATTTGGATACCATTCCATCCACATTTGAGTACATCAACTTAATCATCTTATTTATATACTTGTCATGATTTGGTTCTACTACCTTCCTCTTTTTTTATTCCCTCATGTTTATGTACCACTTTCTTACCTGCAATCCAATTACTTTGTAAAAAAAAAAAAGTATTCTTCTCTTCCTCTGATCGTCGCTCTTTTCTTGTTTTTGCATCCTCCCTCTTCTCTTTCAGTAATTTCAGTTCCTCTTGTGTTAGGCATCTTTTTATCCAGACATTATTGAACTCCTCTTTTTTCCATAAGATTCTTTGCATTTTTTAGTATATCCTCCACAGTATTTACACTCTGGAAGGTTACATTTAGGGGTCTTGACTTGTTTCTCTAATATTTCCCTAGCCTTTTGTGTTCCTCTATGTCTTTACTACAAATTTCCTCTGATACTTCCTTCAGTATGCTCATTACATTTACCATCTCCTTTTTGTCTCTCAAGATCTTGTTTTTAATTTATTCCTCTTCTATACCAGTGATTACTATAGATTTGTTGATATCTGCTGAATCTTTGACTAATTTAGTTTTGTGTGTGTGTGTGTGTGTGTGTGTGTGTGTGTGTTCTTACCTAATTGTTCTTACCTAATTGTATCTTTACAGGAATGAGTCAAGCTCGTACTGTCCCATGTCTAACCATATTTATCGTACATATCCTTAAATCTGTGAGTTGTTTTGGCACACACTATTTCATTCGGTAGTACATTCCATTGATCAATTGCTCTGTTTGGGAAACTGAATTTCCTTACGCCTTTATCACCTCTCTTCCTATGCAGTTTTTTGCAGTGTTCTCTTGCTGATGCTTCTCCATATGTTAAGTAATCATTTATGTCTATTTTCTCCTTTCCTGATACGCACTTATATAGCATTATCATGTCACCTCTTTTCCTTCTCTCCTGTAGTGTTGGTAGATTCAGTTTATTTAGTCTTTCTTCGTAGCTTAGGTCCCTTAAGCTTGGTATCCATCTTGTAGCGGCCCTTTGAACTTTTTCAATCTTGTCTATATGCTTTTTGAGATGAGGACTCCAGACTACTGATGCATATTCCAGGGTTGGTCTAATGAATGATGTTATTATCCTTCTTAGCATGTCTTCCTTTATGTATGTGAATGCTATTCTCATATCTGCAAGCAGTGTATACATGTTCCGTACCTTCTCGCTGATGTGGTCAGCCGGAGATAGTCTGTTATTGATAATCACACCTAGGTCTTTCTCTCTTTCTGATCTGTATAGGATTTTATTTCCTAACTTATAATCCCAATCAGGTCTTTTTCCACTTTTACCAAACTTGATTACATGACACTTGTCCTCATTGAATTCCATTTGCCATGTACTACTCCATTCATGAAGTTTATTTAATTCTTCTTGTAGCTCTTAACAAGAGTCTGTGTTAGTAATTATTTGTATTTTTGCATCATCTGCAAACATATTCAGATAACTCTCATTTCCAGTGTTACTGTTTATATCATTTATATACACTAAAAACATGATTGGTGCCAGCACTGAACCCTGTGGTACTCCACTAGTCACTTCTTTCCATGATGAGTAGTTTCCTCTTAGTACTGTTCTCATTTCTCTTTTTATGAGAAAGTCTTGCATCCAACAAAACAGTTTGCCTCGAATTCCTCCTTGATGGTACAGTTTCCATGAAAGTCTTTGGTGTGGTACTGTGTCAAAAGCTTTCTTGAAATCTAAATAGATACTGTCCACCCATCCTTCCCTTTCCTGTATTGTGTTTGTTACTCTGTCATAGTAGCTCAAGAGATTAGTAACACATGATTTTCCTTTTCTGAAACCAAACTGTCTTTCTGTTATCATACTGAGTTCTTCTAGATGATTTACCAAAGCTTTTCTTATAAGCTTTTCTAATACCTTGCTTACAACACTGGTCAGTGATACTGGTCGTTAGTTGAGTGGATTTTGTCTATCTCCTTTCTTGAATAAGGGGACAATATTTGCTTTTTTCCAAATATCAGGTAGTTTACCTTGACTCAAGGATTTCTTGAAAATTAAAAATAATGGTTTACTTAACTCCTTTGCACATTCTCGTAATACCCAACATGAAATTTCATCAGGACCACTTGCTTTTCCTCTGTCTAATCTACTTAACTCCTCCTGTATTACTTTTTCTGCTATTTCTATATCTGGTAGTATGTGTGGACATGCATGTTCCACATAGTCCCTCTCAAATTTTTTTTCTTCTGTAAAAACTAATTGGAAATTCTTATTTAGTGCTTCACAAATATCTTTCTCTTGTGTATAAGTGATTTCCTTTTCCGTAATGGATTGTATTATATCTTTTACTTTGGTTTTGCTTCTGATATAGCTGTAAACCAGCTTTGGTTAATCACTACTTTTATTTATTATATCCTTCTCAAACTGTTTTTGGGCTTCCCTCCTTATTCTTGTATAATCGTTTCTTGCCTGTTTGTAATTATTATACGCCCTTTCACTATTGTGTCTTCTGTATCAATTCCACAACATATCTCGTCTTTCTTTTGATTTTTTACATTCTGTATTGAACCATTTCTGTATATTCTTATCTGCTTCTTTGTGCTGTGGGATGTACTTCTGGACTCCTATTTCATAAAATTCACAGAATTTTTTTATATACAGCATTTAAATCTTGTCCTCTAAGCTCATTTTCCCAATCAACTTCTAAGAAATACTTCTTTAGGTCTTCATAATTTCCCTTTTTCAAGTTTAGGCTCTTTTTGTAACTGTCATTGCTGTTTACTATGTCATATGCTATCCTGAAGTTATAATTTAGTACTGCATGATCGCTTTTGCCGAGTGGAGGGTGATATGTTAAACTGTCAATATCATTTTCTTGCCTAGTAAATATTAGATCTAGCACTGAAGGTACATCAAGTCCTCTTTTTCTGGTGGTTTCCCTCACATGTTGCGTTAGGAAAAACTCTTGCACGAGATCCAGGAGCTTTTGGTCCCAACAGCTTTCTTGGCTAATTATATCTAGAGTATTCCAATTTATATTTGTATTGAAATCCCCAGTTAATATAATTCTTTCCGATTTCTCTTCCATTTTATGTAGTAATGATCTTAAACTCTGAATTGTACTCTCTGCCAGGTCCTCATATTCGTCTCTTTCCCATGTGTTTGATCTGGATGGCATGTACAAATTGGCTACAATTACTTTACCTTCAGATGTGTTGATCTCTACTGCAATCAGTTCTACTTGTGACGGTATATCTAGTTTTATTTCATTGACTTTTAGATTTTTCTTAGTTAATATTATAATTCCTCCTCCTTTTTTTAAATTTCTGTCTCTTCTCCATATATTGTATTCCTCTAAGTTTAGTATGTCAATGGATATCCTTGGTGTTAATTTTGTTTCAGTTAGGCATATTATTTATGGCTCATTTTCTGACATAATCATTCATCTCTAGTAATTTAGGTACCATTCCATCCACATTTGAGTACATCAACTTTATCATCTTCTTTATACACTTGTCATGACATGGTTCTACTACCTTCCTCCTTTTTATTCCATCCTGTTTGTGTACCACTTTCGTACCTGCAATCCTATTACTTTGTAAAAAAAATTTCTTCTTCTCCTCTTCTGATATTCCCTCATTTCTTGTTTTTGCTTCCTCTCCTTTCTCTTTCAGTAATGCCAGTTCCTCTTGTGTTAGGCATCTTTTTATCCATACATTTTTGAACTCCTCTTTTTCGATAAGATTCTTTGTATTTTTTAGTATCTCTTCCACAGTGTTTACACTCTGGAAAGTCACCTTTAGAGGTCTTGTCTTGCTCTTCTCGTATTTCCCTAACCTTTTGTGTTCCTCTATGTCTTTACTACAGATTTCCTCTGATTCTTCTTTCAGTAAGCTCATTACATTTGCCATCTCCTTTTTGTCTCTTGTGATCTTTTTTTTACTTCTTCCTCTTCTATACCAGTGATTACTATAGATTTGTTTATATCTACTGAATCTCTGACTAACTTTGGATTGTTTTGGATTATTCTTTTCACTTCCTTTTTAATGCTTTTTTCCTCCACCCTTGTTTCTAAGTCTTTCTTTACTTTCACCACTTCAGCATACGTGGTTTCCACATCATTTTTGTAGCTTTGCACACCTTCATTCACCTGTGTTATCTTCTCAATATCACTGCTCTGGTCTGTAAGACTGTTTACTTGCCTAATTGTCTCTGTGTCATTTTTGAACTCCTCCATAACACTCTCGTGATTGACTACTGTACTTGCCATTTTACTCATTTTCTTCCTAAGTGTACTCAATTCTGCTGTTAGTTCATTGATGGTTGTGTCTTTCTTATTGGCCTCCCTTCCTCGTTTTTCTATTTCTTCTTTTTGCAAGTGCATCTACTTCTTTATTTCATCAATTTTTTTTTTTGAAAGCCATTTCTAGTTTGTGTACACGTTCAACCAGTCTATTGTGAGTCTCCACTTCAACCAGTTCTTGGTAGAAATCATCATTTTGCTTTTTGCCTTTATCCCTTTTCTTTTCCAAATTTGTTTTACTAAAGTATGTATCCATTTTTCAATACTGAAAGAACAGAGTATGTACTTACAGAGTATGTAGACTTTCCCCGTGTTGCTGTAGTCTAAACAAACCTCAGCTGACTCAGCGCATTTTTTCCTCTTGCTTCTGTTTTCTGTTTGAACAAGTCTTGTTTAAACTTATTATTTTTTTCCTTTTAATAATGAAAAATCATTTAGTCTAACCTGGTACAGAGCTTGACTCATACAAAGATACTAATTTAGGTAATGCCACTGGCCGTGTTGGTTCGGTACAGAGTGCCGATGTTGGACGTCTGCCTCGATTGACTCCCTCTGTGTGTGTGTGTGTGTGTGTGTATGTGTGTGTGTGTGTGTGTGTGTGTGTGTGTGTGTGTTTTGGCAGCCAAAACTACACATTCAAATCCCAAAATTGCCATAAAAACTGCAAAAAAATTGCTGATGTGAAAAAACTTGGTCCTATCACGATTGAAAAACTTTTACTATATTTAATCAGTGATTAATTTTGACCATAAAATGCTGCTCCCGGAGCCCGGCATAGGATCTCCATAGAATTTTTTGCCCAGGGGTAGACCTAAAATAAATTGTAGCAGTAGCCATGTGTCTGTATGTGTACTTCAGACTTACATTCGGACAACTTGGGTTCCATTCCCGAAGCTGCAAAAATTTCAAGTGACAACGTTACACTAGAACAGCATATAAACGCGAGACCCCTCCACAGGAGCAAGTGCGAGGGGCCTGAAAGGCCCACAAGCACTTGTGTATATGCTATATGTACATATATATGATCATATATACACCTACAGAGAGACACACACACACACACACACACATATATATATATATATATATATATATATATATATATATATGTCTCTCTGTAGGTGTATATATGATCATATATATGTACATATAGCATATACACAAGTGCTTGTGGGCCTTTCAGGCCTCTCGCACTTGCTCCTGTGGAGGGCTCTCGCGTTTATATGCTGTTCAAGTGTAACGTTGTCACTTGAATTTTTTGTAGCTTCGGGAATGGAACCCAAGTTGTCCGAATGTAAGTCTGAAGTACACATACAGACACATTGCTACTGCTACAATTTATTTTAGGTCTACCCCTGGGCAAAAAATTGTATGGAGATCCTATTCCTGGCTCCGGGAGCAGCATTTTTTGGTCAAAATTAATCACTCATTAAATATAGTAAAAGTTTTTCAATCGTGATGAGACCAAGTTTTTTCACATCAGCAATTTTTTTGCAGTTTTTCTGGCAATTTTGGGATTTGATTGTGTAGTTTCGGCTGCCAAAACACACACACACACACACACACACACACACACACACACAGGGAGTCAATCGAGGCAGACGTCCAACATCGGCGCTCCGTGCCGAACCAACACGGCCAGTGGCATTACCTAAATTAGTATCTTTGTATGAGTCAAGCTCTGTACCAGGTTAGACTAAATGATTTTTCATTAAAAGGAAAAAAATAATAAGTTTAAACAAGACTTGTTCAAACAGAAAAGAGAAGCAAGAGGAAAAAATGCGCTGAGTCAGCTGAGGTTTGTTTAGACTACAGCAACACGGGGAAAGTGTACATACTCTGTAAGTACATACTCTGTTCTTTTAGTATTGCAAAATGGATACATACTTTAGTAAAACAAATTTGGAAAAGAAAAGGGATAAAGGTAAAAAGCAAAATGATGATTTCTACCAAGAACTGGTTGAAGTGGAGACTCACAATAGACTGGTTGAACGTGTACACAAACTAGAAATGGCTTTCAAAAACGAAATTGATGAAATAAAGAAGTAGATGCACTTGCAAAAGGAAGAAATAGAAAAACTAGGAAGGGAGGCCAATAAGAAAGACACAACCATCAGTGAACTAACAGTAGAATTGCGTACACTTAGGAAGAAAATGAGTGAAATGGCAAGTACAGTAGTCAATCACGAGAGTGTTATGGAAGAGTTCAAAAATGACACAGAGACAATTAGGCAAGTAAGCAGTCTTATAGACCAGAGCAGTGATATTGAAGAGAAGATAACACAGATGAATGAAGGCGTGCAAAGCTACAAAAATGATGTGGAAACAACGTATGCTGAAATGGTGAAAGTAAAGAAAGACTTAGAAACAAGGGTGGAGGAAAAAAGCATTAAAAAGGAAGTGAAAAGAATAATCCAAAACAATCCAAAGTTAGTCAGAGATTCAGTAGATATAAACAAATCTATAGTAATCACTGTTATAGAAGAGGAAGAAGTAAAAAAAAGATCACAAGAGACAAAAAGGAGATGGCAAATGTAATGAGCTTACTGAAAGAAGTATCAGAGGAAATCTGTAGTAAAGACATAGAGGAACACAAAAGGTTAGGGAAATACGAGAAAAGCAAGACAAGACCTCTAAAGGTGACTTTCCAGAGTGTAAACACTGTGGAAGAGATACTAAAAAATGCAAAGAATCTTATGGAAAAAGAGGAGTTCAAAAATGTATGGATAAAAAGATACCTAACACAAGAGGAACTGGAATTACTGAAAGAGAAAAGGGAGGAAGCAAAAACAAAAAATGAGGGAATATCAGAAGAGGAGAAGAAGAAATTTTTTTACAAAGTAATAGGATTGCAGGTACGAAAGTGGTACACAAACAGGATGGAATAAAAAGGAGGAAGGTAGTAGAACCATGTCATGACAAGTGTATAAAGATGATAAAGTTGATGTACTCAAATGTGGATGGAATGGTATTAAATTACTAGAGATGAATGATTATGTCAGAAAAAGAACCACAAATAATATGCCTAACTGAAACAATATTAACACCAAGGATATCCATTGACATACTAAACTTAGAGGAATACAATATATGGAGAAGAGACAGAAATTTAAAAAAAGGAGGAGGAATTATAATATTAACTAAGAAAAATCTAAAAGTCAATGAAATAAAACTAGATATACCGTCACAAGTAGAACTGATTGCAGTAGAGATCAACACATCTGAAGGAAAAGTAATTGTAGCCAATTTTAGCCAATTTGTACATGCCATCCAGATCAAACACATGGGAAAGAGACGAATATGAGGACCTGCCAGAGAGTACAATTCAGAGTTTAAGATCATTACTACATAAAATGGAAGAGAAATCGGAAAGAATTATACTAACTGGGGATTTCAATACAAATATAAATTGGAATACTCTAGATATAATTAGCCAAGAAAGCTGTTGGGACCAAAAGCTCCTGGATCTCGTGCAAGAGTTTTTCCTAACGCAACATGTGAGGGAAACCACCAGAAAAAGAGGACTTCATGTACCTTCAGTGCTAGATCTAATATTTACTAGGCAAGAAAATGATATTGACAGTTTAATATATCACCCTCCACTCGGCAAAAGCGATCATGCAGTACTAAATTATAACTTCAGGATAGCATATGACATAGTAAACAGCAATGACAGTTACAAAAAGAGCCTAAACTTTAAAAAGGGAAATTATCAAGACCTAAAAAAGTATTTCTTAGAAGATGATTGGGAAAATGAGCTTAGAGGACAAGATTTAAATGCTGTATATAAAAAATTCTGTGAATTTTATGAAATAGGAGTCCAGAAGTACATCCCACAGCACAAAGAAGCAGATAAGAAAATACAGAAATGGTTCAATACAGAATGTAAAAAATCAAAAGAAAGACGAGATTTGTTGTGGAATAGATACAGAAGACACGATAGTGAAAGGGCGTATAATAATTACAAACAGGCAAGAAACGATTATACAAGAATAAGGAGGGAAGCCCAAAAACAGTTTGAGAAGGATATAATAAATAAAAGCAGTGATCAACCAAAGCTGGTTTACAGCTATATCAGAAGCAAAACCAAAGTAAAAGATATAATACAATCCATTACGGACGAGGGAATCACTTATACACAAGAGAAAGATATTTGTGAAGCACTGAATAAGAATTTCCAATTAGTTGTTACAGAAGAAAAAAAATTTGAGAGGGACTATGTGGAACATGCATGTCCACACATACTACCAGATATAGAAATAGCAGAAAAAGTAATACAGGAGGAGTTAAGTAGATTAGACAGAGGAAAAGCAAGTGGTCCTGATGAAATTTCATGTTGGGTATTACAAGAATGTGCAAAGGAGTTAAGTAAACCATTATTTTTAATTTTCAAGAAATCCTTGAGTCAAGGTAAACTACCTGATATTTGGAAAAAAGCAAATATTGTCCTTTTATTCAAGAAAGGAAATAGACAAAATCCACTCAACTACCGACCAGTATCACTGACCAGTGTTGTAAGCAAGGTATTAGAAAAGCTTATTAGAAAAGCTTGGGTAAATCATCTAGAAGAACACAGTATGATAACAGAAAGACAGTTTGGTTTCAGAAAAGGAAAATCATGTGTTACTAATCTCTTGAGCTACTATGACAGAGTAACAAACACAATACAGGAAAGGGAAGGATGGGTGGACAGTATCTATTTAGATTTCAGGAAAGCTTTTGACACAGTACCACACCAAAGACTTTTATGGAAACTGTACCATCAAGGAGGAATTCGAGGCAAACTGTTTTGTTGGATGCAAGACTTTCTCATAAAAAGAGAAATGAGAACAGTACTAAGAGGAAACTACTCATCATGGAAAGAAGTGATTAGTGGAGTACCACAGGGTTCAGTGCTGGCACCAATCATGTTTTTAGTGTATATAAATGATATAAACAGTAACACTGGAAATGAGAGCTATCTGAATATGTTTGCAGATGATGCAAAAATACAAAGGAGAATTACTAACACAGACTCTTGTAAAGGGCTACAAGAAGAATTAAATAAACTTCATGAATGGAGTAGTACATGGCAAATGGAATTCTGTGTGGACAAGTGTCATGTAATCAAGTTTGGTAAAAATGGAAAAAGACTTGATTGGGATTATAAGTTAGGAAATAAAACCCTATACACATCAGATAAAGAGAAAGACCTAGGTGTGATTATCAATAACAGACTATCTCCGGCTGACCACATCAGCGAGAAGGTACGGAACATGTATACACTGCTTGCAAATATGGGAATAGCATTCACATACATAAATGAAGACATGCTAAGAAGGATAATAACATCATTCATTAGACCAACCCTGGAATATGCATCAGTAGTCTGGAGTCCTCATCTCAAAAAGCACATAGACAAGATTGAAAAAGTTCAAAGGGCCGCTACAAGATGGATACCAAGCTTAAGGGACCTAAGCTACGAAGAAAGACTAAATAAACTGAATCTACCAACACTACAGGAGAGAAGGAAAAGAGGTGACATGATAATGCTATATAAGTGCATATCAGGGAAGGAGAAAATAGACATAAATGATTACTAAACATATGGAGAATCATCAGCGAGAGGACACTGCAAAAAACTGCATAAGAAGAGAGGTGATAAAGACGTAAGGAAATTCAGTTTCCCAAACAGAGCAATTGATCAATGGAATGCACTACCGAATGAAATAGTGTGTGCCAAAACAATTCACAAATTTAACGATATGTACGATAAATATGGTTTAAGACATGGGACAGTACGAGCTTGACTCATTCCTGTAAAGATACCATTAGGTATGAACAATTAGGTAAGAACACACACACACAACTAAATTAGTCAAAGATTCAACAGATAACAGATCTATAGTAATCACTGGTATAGAAGAGGAAAAAAATAAAAAACAAGATCTCGAGAGACAAAAAGGAAATGGTAAATGCAATGAGCATACTGAAGGAAGTATCAGAGGAAATTTGTAGTAAAGACATAGAGGAACACAAAAGGCTAGGGAAATATGAGAGAAACAAGTCAAGATCTCTAAATGTAACCTTCCATAGTGTAAATACTGTGGAGGATATACTAAAAAATGCAAAGAATCTTATGGAAAAAGAGGAGTTCAATAATGTCTGGATAAAAAGATGCCTAACACAAGAGGAACTGAAATTACTGAAAGAGAAGAGGGAGGATGGAAAAACAAGAAAAGAGCGACGATCAGAGGAGGAGAAGAGTACATTTTTTTTTTTACAAAGTAATTGGATTGCAGGTAAGAAAGTGGTACATAAACATGAGAGAATAAAAAAAGAGGAAGGTAGTAGAACCAAATCATGACAAGTATATAAATAAGATGATTAAGTTGTACTCAAATGTGGATGGAATGGTATCCAAATTATTAGAAATGAATGATTATATAAGAGAAAATGAACCACATAATATAATATGCCTAACTGAATCAAAATTAACACCAAGGATATCAAATAACATCCTAAACTTAGAGGAATACAATATATGGAGATGAGATAGGAACTTAAAGAAAGGAGGAGGAATTATAATATTAACAAAGAAAAATCTAAAAGTCAAAGAACTAGAACTTGATATACCCTCACAAATAGAACTGATTGCAGTAGAGATCAATACATCTGAAAGGAAAGTAATTTTAGCCAATTTGTCCATGCCACCCAGATCAAACACATGGGAAAGAGGCGAATATGAGGATCTGGCAGAGAGTACAATTCAGAGTTTAAGAGCATTACTATATAGAATGGAAGAGAAATCGGAAAGAATTCTACTAATTGGAGATTTTAATACAAATATAAATTTGAATACTCTAGATATAATAAGCCAAGAAAGCTGTTGGGTCCAAAAGCTCCTGGATCTCGCGGAGGAGTTCTTCCTAACGCAACATGTAAGGGAAAACACCAGAAAAAGAGGACTTGATGTACCCTCAATGCTAGATCTTATATTTACTAGGCACGAAAATGATACTGACAATTTAATATATCACCCTCCATTTGGGAAAAGCGACCATGCAGTACTAAATTGCAACTTCAGCATTGCATATGACATAGTTAACAGCAATGAAAGTTAAAGAAAAGCCTAAACTATAAAAAGGGAAATTATCATGACCTAAAGAAGTAATTCTTAGAAATTGATTGGGAGAAGGAGCTTAGACGACAAGACTTAAATGCTATATATTAAAAATTCTGTGAACTTTATGAAATAGGAGTCCAGAAGTACATTCCACAGCACAAAGAAGCAGAAAAGATAAAGAAATGGTTCAATACAGAATGTAAAAAATCAAAAGAAAAATGAGATTTGTTGTGGAATAGATACAGAAGACACAATAGTGAAAGGGCATATAATAATTACAAACAGGCAAGAAACGATTATACAAGAATAAGGAGGGAAGCCCAAAAACAGTTTGAGAAGGATATAATAAATAAAAGTAGTGATCAACCAAAGCTGGTTTACAGCTATATCAGAAGCAAAACCAAAGTAAAAGATATAATACAATCCATTACGGACGAGGGAATCACTTAAACACAAGAGAAAGATATTTGTGAAGCACTGAATAAGAATTTCCAATTAGTTGTTACAGAAGAAAAAAAATTTGAGAGGGACTATGTGGAACATGCATGTCCACACATACTACCAGATATAGAAATAGCAGAAAAAGTAATACAGGAGGAGTTAAGTAGATTAGACAGAGGAAAAGCAAGTGGTCCTGATGAAATTTCATGTTGGGTATTACGAGAATGTGCAAAGGAGTTAAGTAAACCATTATTTTTAATTTTCAAGAAATCCTTGAGTCAAGGTAAACTACCTGATATTTGGAAAAAAGCAAATATTGTCCTTTTATTCAAGAAAGGAAATAGACAAAATCCACTCAACTACCGACCAGTATCACTGACCAGTGTTGTAAGCAAGGTATTAGAAAAGCTTATTAGAAAAGCTTAGGTAAATCATCTAGAAGAACACAGTATGATAACAGAAAGACAGTTTGGTTTCAGAAAAGGAAAATCATGTGTTACTAATCTCTTGAGCTACTATGACAGAGTAACAAACACAATACAGGAAAGGGATGGATGGGTGGACAGTATCTATTTAGATTTCAGGAAAGCTTTTGACACAGTACCACACCAAAGACTTTTATGGAAACTGTACCATCAAGGAGGAATTCGAGGCAAACTGTTTTGTTGGATGCAAGACTTTCTCATAAAAAGAGAAATGAGAACAGTACTAAGAGGAAACTACTCATCATGGAAAGAAGTGATTAGTGGAGTACCACAGGGTTCAGTGCTGGCACCAATCATGTTTTTAGTGTATATAAATGATATAAACAGTAACACTGGAAATGAGAGCTATCTGAACATGTTTGCAGATGACGCAAAAATACAAAGGAGAATTACTAACACAGACTCTTGTAAAGGGCTACAAGAAGAATTAAATAAACTTCATGAATGGAGTAGTACATGGCAAATGGAATTCTGTGTGGACAAATGTCATGTAATCAAGTTTGGTAAAAATGGAAAAAGACTTGATTGGGATTATAAGTTAGGAAATAAAACCCTATACACATCAGATAAAGAGAAAGACCTAGGTGTGATTATCAATAACAGACTATCTCCGGCTGACCACATCAGCGAGAAGGTACGGAACATGTATACACTGCTTGCAAATATGGGAATAGCATTCACATACATAAATGAAGACATGCTAAGAAGGATAATAACATCATTCATTAGACCAACCCTGGAATATGCATCAGTAGTCTGGAGTCCTCATCTCAAAAAGCACATAGACAAGATTGAAAAAGTTCAAAGGGCCGCTACAAGATGGATACCAAGCTTAAGGGACCTAAGCTACGAAGAAAGACTAAATAAACTGAATCTACCAACACTACAGGAGAGAAGGAAAAGAGGTGACATGATAATGCTATATAAGTGCATATCAGGGAAGGAGAAAATAGACATAAATGATTACTAAACATATGGAGAATCATCAGCGAGAGGACACTGCAAAAAACTGCATAAGAAGAGAGGTGATAAAGACGTAAGGAAATTCAGTTTCCCAAACAGAGCAATTGATCAATGGAATGCACTACCAAATGAAATAGTGTGTGCCAAAACAATTCACAAATTTAACGATATGTACGATAAATATGGTTTAAGACATGGGACAGTACGAGCTTGACTCATTCCTGTAAAGATACCATTAGGTATGAACAATTAGGTAAGAACACACACACACAACTAAATTAGTCAAAGATTCAACAGATAACAGATCTATAGTAATCACTGGTATAGAAGAGGAAAAAAATAAAAAACAAGATCTCGAGAGACAAAAAGGAAATGGTAAATGCAATGAGCATACTGAAGGAAGTATCAGAGGAAATTTGTAGTAAAGACATAGAGGAACACAAAAGGCTAGGGAAATATGAGAGAAACAAGTCAAGATCTCTAAATGTAACCTTCCATAGTGTAAATACTGTGGAGGATATACTAAAAAATGCAAAGAATCTTATGGAAAAAGAGGAGTTCAATAATGTCTGGATAAAAAGATGCCTAACACAAGAGGAACTGAAATTATTGAAAGAGAAGAGGGAGGATGCAAAAACAAGAAAAGAGCGACGATCAGAGGAGGAGAAGAGTAAATTTTTTTTTTACAAAGTAATTGGATTGCAGGTAAGAAAGTGGTACATAAACATGAGAGAATAAAAAAAGAGGAAGGTAGTAGAACCAAATCATGACAAGTATATAAATAAGATGATTAAGTTGTACTCAAATGTGGATGGAATGGTATCCAAATTATTAGAGATGAATGATTATATAAGAGAAAATGAACCACATAATATAATATGCCTAACTGAAACAAAATTAACACCAAGGATATCAAATAACATCCTAAACTTAGAGGAATACAATATATGGAGATGAGATAGGAACTTAAAGAAAGGAGGAGGAATTATAATATTAACAAAGAAAAATCTAAAAGTCAAAGAACTAGAACTAGATATACCCTCACAAATAGAACTGATTGCAGTAGAGATCAATACATCTGAAAGGAAAGTAATTGTAGCCAATTTGTCCATGCCACCCAGATCAAACACATGGGAAAGAGGCGAATATGAGGATCTGGCAGAGAGTACAATTCAGAGTTTAAGAGCATTACTACATAGAATGGAAGAGAAATCGGAAAGAATTCTACTAATTGGAGATTTTAATACAAATATAAATTGGAATACTCTAGATATAATAAGCCAAGAAAGCTGTTGGGTCCAAAAGCTCCTGGATCTCGCGGAGGAGTTCTTCCTAACGCAACATGTAAGGGAAAACACCAGAAAAAGAGGACTTGATGTACCCTCAATGCTAGATCTTATATTTACTAGGCACGAAAATGATACTGACAATTTAATATATCACCCTCCATTTGGGAAAAGTGACCATGCAGTACTAAATTGCAACTTCAGCATTGCATATGACATAGTTAACAGCAATGAAAGTTAAAGAAAAGCCTAAACTATAAAAAGGGAAATTATCATGACCTAAAGAAGTAATTCTTAGAAATTGATTGGGAGAAGGAGCTTAGACGACAAGACTTAAATGCTATATATTAAAAATTCTGTGAACTTTATGAAATAGGAGTCCAGAAGTACATTCCACAGCACAAAGAAGCAGAAAAGATAAAGAAATGGTTCAATACAGAATGTAAAAAATCAAAAGAAAAATGAGATTTGTTGTGGAATAGATACAGAAGACACAATAGTGAAAGGGCATATAATAATTACAAACAGGCAAGAAACGATTATACAAGAATAAGGAGGGAAGCCCAAAAACAGTTTGAGAAGGATATAATAAATAAAAATAGTGATCAACCAAAGCTGGTTTACAGCTATATCAGAAGCAAAACCAAAGTAAAAGATATAATACAATCCATTACGGACGAGGGAATCACTTATACACAAGAGAAAGATATTTGTGAAGCACTGAATAAGAATTTCCAATTAGTTGTTACAGAAGAAAAAAAATTTGAGAGGGACTATGTGGAACATGCATGTCCACACATACTACCAGATATAGAAATAGCAGAAAAAGTAATACAGGAGGAGTTAAGTAGATTAGACAGAGGAAAAGCAAGTGGTCCTGATGAAATTTCATGTTGGGTATTACGAGAATGTGCAAAGGAGTTAAGTAAACCATTATTTTTAATTTTCAAGAAATCCTTGAGTCAAGGTAAACTACCTGATATTTGGAAAAAAGCAAATATTGTCCTTTTATTCAAGAAAGGAAATAGACAAAATCCACTCAACTACCGACCAGTATCACTGACCAGTGTTGTAAGCAAGGTATTAGAAAAGCTTATTAGAAAAGCTTGGGTAAATCATCTAGAAGAACACAGTATGATAACAGAAAGACAGTTTGGTTTCAGAAAAGGAAAATCATGTGTTACTAATCTCTTGAGCTACTATGACAGAGTAACAAACACAATACAGGAAAGGGAAGGATGGGTGGACAGTATCTATTTAGGTTTCAGGAAAGCTTTTGACACAGTACCACACCAAAGACTTTTATGGAAACTGTACCATCAAGGAGGACTTCGAGGCAAACTGTTTTGTTGGATGCAAGACTTTCTCATAAAAAGAGAAATGAGAACAGTACTAAGAGGAAACTACTCATCATGGAAAGAAGTGATTAGTGGAGTACCACAGGGTTCAGTGCTGGCACCAATCATGTTTTTAGTGTATATAAATGATATAAACAGTAACACTGGAAATGAGAGCTATCTGAACATGTTTGCAGATGACGCAAAAATACAAAGGAGAATTACTAACACAGACTCTTGTAAAGGGCTACAAGAAGAATTAAATAAACTTCATGAATGGAGTAGTACATGGCAAATGGAATTCTGTGTGGACAAATGTCATGTAATCAAGTTTGGTAAAAATGGAAAAAGACTTGATTGGGATTATAAGTTAGGAAATAAAACCCTATACACATCAGATAAAGAGAAAGACCTAGGTGTGATTATCAATAACAGACTATCTCCGGCTGACCACATCAGCGAGAAGGTACGGAACATGTATACACTGCTTGCAAATATGGGAATAGCATTCACATACATAAATGAAGACATGCTAAGAAGGATAATAACATCATTCATTAGACCAACCCTGGAATATGCATCAGTAGTCTGGAGTCCTCATCTCCAAAAAGCACATAGACAAGATTGAAAAAGTTCAAAGGGCCGCTACAAGATGGATACCAAGCTTAAGGGACCTAAGCTACGAAGAAAGACTAAATAAACTGAATCTACCAACACTACAGGAGAGAAGGAAAAGAGGTGACATGATAATGCTATATAAGTCAATATCAGGGAAGGAGAAAATAGACATAAATGATTACTAAACATATGGAGAATCATCAGCGAGAGGACACTGCAAAAAACTGCATAAGAAGAGAGGTGATAAAGACGTAAGGAAATTCAGTTTCCCAAACAGAGCAATTGATCAATGGAATGCACTACCAAATGAAATAGTGTGTGCCAAAACAATTCACAAATTTAACGATATGTACGATAAATATGGTTTAAGACATGGGACAGTACGAGCTTGACTCATTCCTGTAAAGATACCATTAGGTATGAACAATTAGGTAAGAACACACACACACAACTAAATTAGTCAAAGATTCAACAGATAACAGATCTATAGTAATCACTGGTATAGAAGAGGAAAAAAATAAAAAACAAGATCTCGAGAGACACAAAGGAAATGGTAAATGCAATGAGCATACTGAAGGAAGCATCAGAGGAAATTTGTAGTAAAGACATAGAGGAACACAAAAGGCTATGGAAATATGAGAGAAACAAGTCAAGATCTCTAAATGTAACCTTCCATAGTGTAAATACTGTGGAGGATATACTAAAAAATGCAAAGAATCTTATGGAAAAAGAGGAGTTCAATAATGTCTGGATAAAAAGATGCCTAACACAAGAGGAACTGAAATTACTGAAAGAGAAGAGGGAGGATGCAAAAACAAGAAAAGAGCGACGATCAGAGGAGGAGAAGAGTACATTTTTTTTTTTACAAAGTAATTGGATTGCAGGTAAGAAAGTGGTACATAAGCATGAGAGAATAAAAAAAGAGGAAGGTAGTAGAACCAAATCATGACAAGTATATAAATAAGATGATTAAGTTGTACTCAAATGTGGATGGAATGGTATCCAAATTATTAGAGATGAATGATTATATAAGAGAAAATGAACCACATAATATAATATGCCTAACTGAAACAAAATTAACACCAAGGATATCAAATAACATCCTAAACTTAGAGGAATACAATATATGGAGATGAGATAGGAACTTAAAGAAAGGAGGAGGAATTATAATATTAACAAAGAAAAATCTAAAAGTCAAAGAACTAGAACTAGATATACCCTCACAAATAGAACTGATTGCAGTAGAGATCAATACATCTGAAAGGAAAGTAATTGTAGCCAATTTGTCCATGCCACCCAGATCAAACACATGGCAAAGAGGCGAATATGAGGATCTGGCAGAGAGTACAATTCAGAGTTTAAGAGCATTACTACATAGAATGGAAGAGAAATCAGAAAGAATTCTACTAATTGGAGATTTTAATACAAATATAAATTGGAATACTCTAGATATAATAAGCCAAGAAAGCTGTTGGGTCCAAAAGCTCCTGCATCTCGCGGAGGAGTTCTTCCTAACGCAACATGTAAGGGAAAACACCAGAAAAAGAGGACTTGATGTACCCTCAATGCTAGATCTTATATTTACTAGGCACGAAAATGATACTGACAATTTAATATATCACCCTCCATTTGGGAAAAGCGACCATGCAGTACTAAATTGCAACTTCAGCATTGCATATGACATAGTTAACAGCAATGAAAGTTAAAGAAAAAGCCTAAACTATAAAAAGGAAATTATCATGACCTAAAGAAGTAATTCTTAGAAATTGATTGGGAGAAGGAGCTTAGACGACAAGACTTAAATGCTATATATTAAAAATTCTGTGAACTTTATGAAATAGGAGTCCAGAAGTACATTCCACAGCACAAAGAAGCAGAAAAGATAAAGAAATGGTTCAATACAGAATGTAAAAAATCAAAAGAAAAATGAGATTTGTTGTGGAATAGATACAGAAGACACAATAGTGAAAGGGCATATAATAATTACAAACAGGCAAGAAACGATTATACAAGAATAAGGAGGGAAGCCCAAAAACAGTTTGAGAAGGATATAATAAATAAAAGTAGTGATCAACCAAAGCTGGTTTACAGCTATATCAGAAGCAAAACCAAAGTAAAAGATATAATACAATCCATTACGGACGAGGGAATCACTTATACACAAGAGAAAGATACTTGTGAAGCACTGAATAAGAATTTCCAATTAGCTGTTACAGAAGAAAAAAAATTTGAGAGGGACTATGTGGAACATGCATGTCCACACATACTACCAGATATAGAAATAGCAGAAAAAGTAATACAGGAAGAGTTAAGTAGATTAGACGGAGGAAAAGCAAGTGGTCCTGATGAAATTTCATGATGGGTATTACGAGAATGTGCAAAGGAGTTAAGTAAACCATTATTTTTAATTTTCAAGAAATCCTTGAGTCAAGGTAAACTACCTGATATTTGGAAAAAAGCAAATATTGTCCTTTTATTCAAGAAAGGAAATAGACAAAATCCACTCAACTACCGACCAGTATCACTGACCAGTGTTGTAAGCAAGGTATTAGAAAAGCTTATTAGAAAAGCTTGGGTAAATCATCTAGAAGAACACAGTATGATAACAGAAAGACAGTTTGGTTTCAGAAAAGGAAAATCATGTGTTACTAATCTCTTGAGCTACTATGACAGAGTAACAAGCACAATACAGGAAAGGGAAGGATGGGTGGACAGTATCTATTTAGATTTCAGGAAAGCTTTTGACACAGTACCACACCAAAGACTTTTATGGAAACTGTACCATCAAGGAGAAATTCGAGGCAAACTGTTTTGTTGGATGCAAGACTTTCTCATAAAAAGAGAAATGAGAACAGTACTAAGAGGAAACTACTCATCATGGAAAGAAGTGATTAGTGGAGTACCACAGGGTTCAGTGCTGGCACCAATCATGTTTTTAGTGTATATAAATGATATAAACAGTAACACTGGAAATGAGAGCTATCTGAACATGTTTGCAGATGGCCTTAAAAAAATTCAAAGGAGAATTACTAACACAGACTCTTGTAAAGGGCTACAAGAAGAATTAAATAAACTTCATGAATGGAGTAGTACATGGCAAATGGAATTCTGTGTGGACAAATGTCATGTAATCAAGTTTGGTAAAAATGGAAAAAGACTTGATTGGGATTATAAGTTAGGAAATAAAACCCTATACACATCAGATAAAGAGAAAGACCTAGGTGTGATTATCAATAACAGACTATCTCCGGCTGACCACATCAGCGAGAAGGTACGGAACATGTATACACTGCTTGCAAATATGGGAATAGCATTCACATACATAAATGAAGACATGCTAAGAAGGATAATAACATCATTCATTAGACCAACCCTGGAATATGCATCAGTAGTCTGGAGTCCTCATCTCAAAAAGCACATAGACAAGATTGAAAAAGTTCAAAGGGCCGCTACAAGATGGATACCAAGCTTAAGGGACCTAAGCTACGAAGAAAGACTAAATAAACTGAATCTACCAACACTACAGGAGAGAAGGAAAAGAGGTGACATGATAATGCTATATAAGTCAATATCAGGGAAGGAGAAAATAGACATAAATGATTACTAAACATATGGAGAATCATCAGCGAGAGGACACTGCAAAAAACTGCATAAGAAGAGAGGTGATAAAGACGTAAGGAAATTCAGTTTCCCAAACAGAGCAATTGATCAATGGAATGCACTACCGAATGAAATAGTGTGTGCCAAAACAATTCACAAATTTAACGATATGTACGATAAATATGGTTTAAGACATGGGACAGTACGAGCTTGACTCATTCCTGTAAAGATACCATTAGGTATGAACAATTAGGTAAGAACGCACACACACAACTAAATTAGTCAAAGATTCAACAGATAACAGATCTATAGTAATCACTGGTATAGAAGAGGAAAAAAATAAAAAACAAGATCTCGAGAGACAAAAGGAAATGGTAAATGCAATGAGCATACTGAAGGAAGTATCAGAGGAAATTTGTAGTAAAGACATAGAGGAACACAAAGGCTATGGAAATATGAGAGAAACAAGTCAAGATCTCTAAATGTAACCTTCCATAGTGTAAATACTGTGGAGGATATACTAAAAAATGCAAAGAATCTTATGGAAAAAGAGGAGTTCAATAATGTCTGGATAAAAAGATGCCTAACACAAGAGGAACTGAAATTACTGAAAGAGAAGAGGGAGGATGCAAAAACAAGAAAAGAGCGACGATCAGAGGAGGAGAAGAGTACATTTTTTTTTTTACAAAGTAATTGGATTGCAGGTAAGAAAGTGGTACATAAGCATGAGAGAATAAAAAAAGAGGAAGGTAGTAGAACCAAATCATGACAAGTATATAAATAAGATGATTAAGTTGTACTCAAATGTGGATGGAATGGTATCCAAATTATTAGAGATGAATGATTATATAAGAGAAAATGAACCACATAATATAATATGCCTAACTGAAACAAAATTAACACCAAGGATATCAAATAACATCCTAAACTTAGAGGAATACAATATATGGAGATGAGATAGGAACTTAAAGAAAGGAGGAGGAATTATAATATTAACAAAGAAAAATCTAAAAGTCAAAGAACTAGAACTAGATATACCCTCACAAATAGAACTGATTGCAGTAGAGATCAATACATCTGAAAGGAAAGTAATTGTAGCCAATTTGTCCATGCCACCCAGATCAAACACATGGGAAAGAGGCGAATATGAGGATCTGGCAGAGAGTACAATTCAGAGTTTAAGAGCATTACTACATAGAATGGAAGAGAAATCGGAAAGAATTCTACTAATTGGAGATTTTAATACAAATATAAATTGGAATACTCTAGATATAATAAGCCAAGAAAGCTGTTGGGTCCAAAAGCTCCTGGATCTCGCGGAGGAGTTCTTTCTAACGCAACATGTAAGGGAAAACACCAGAAAAAGAGGACTTGATGTACCCTCAATGCTAGATCTTATATTTACTAGGCACGAAAATGATACTGACAATTTAATATATCACCCTCCATTTGGGAAAAGCGACCATGCAGTACTAAATTGCAACTTCAGCATTGCATATGACATAGTTAACAGCAATGAAAGTTAAAGAAAAGCCTAAACTATAAAAAGGGAAATTATCATGACCTAAAGAAGTAATTCTTAGAAATTGATTGGGAGAAGGAGCTTAGACGACAAGACTTAAATGCTATATATTAAAAATTCTGTGAACTTTATGAAATAGGAGTCCAGAAGTACATTCCACAGCACAAAGAAGCAGAAAAGATAAAGAAATGGTTCAATACAGAATGTAAAAAATCAAAAGAAAAATGAGATTTGTTGTGGAATAGATACAGAAGACACAATAGTGAAAGGGCATATAATAATTACAAACAGGCAAGAAACGATTATACAAGAATAAGGAGGAAGCCCAAAAACAGTTTGAGGAGGATATAATAAATAAAAGTAGTGATCAACCAAAGCTGGTTTACAGCTATATCAGAAGCAAAACCAAAGTAAAAGATATAATACAATCCATTACGGACGAGGGAATCACTTATACACAAGAGAAAGATATTTGTGAAGCACTGAATAAGAATTTCCAATTAGTTGTTACAGAAGAAAAAAAATTTGAGAGGGACTATGTGGAACATGCATGTCCACACATACTACCAGATATAGAAATAGCAGAAAAAGTAATACAGGAGGAGTTAAGTAGATTAGACAGAGGAAAAGCAAGTGGTCCTGATGAAATTTCATGTTGGGTATTACGAGAATGTGCAAAGGAGTTAAGTAAACCATTATTTTTAATTTTCAAGAAATCCTTGAGTCAAGGTAAACTACCTGATATTTGGAAAAAAGCAAATATTGTCCTTTTATTCAAGAAAGGAAATAGACAAAATCCACTCAACTACCGACCAGTATCACTGACCAGTGTTGTAAGCAAGGTATTAGAAAACCTTATTAGAAAAGCTTTGGGTAAATCATCTAGAAGAACACAGTATGATAACAGAAAGACAGTTTGGTTTCAGAAAAGGAAAATCATGTGTTACTAATCTCTTGAGCTACTATGACAGAGTAACAAACACAATACAGGAAAGGGAAGGATGGGTGGACAGTATCTATTTAGATTTCAGGAAAGCTTTTGACACAGTACCACACCAAAGACTTTTATGGAAACTGTACCATCAAGGAGGAATTCGAGGCAAACTGTTTTGTTGGATGCAAGACTTTCTCATAAAAAGAGAAATGAGAACAGTACTAAGAGGAAACTACTCATCATGGAAAGAAGTGATTAGTGGAGTACCACAGGGTTCAGTGCTGGCACCAATCATGTTTTTAGTGTATATAAATGATATAAACAGTAATACTGGAAATGAGAGCTATCTGAACATGTTTGCAGATGACGCAAAAATACAAAAGAGAATTGCTAACACAGACTCTTGTAAAGGGCTACAAGAAGAATTAAATAAACTTCATGAATGGAGTAGTACATGGCAAATGGAATTCTGTGTGGACAAGTGTCATGTAATCAAGTTTGGTAAAAATGGAAAAAGACTTGATTGGGATTATAAGTTAGGAAATAAAACCCTATACACATCAGATAAAGAGAAAGACCTAGGTGTGATTATCAATAACAGACTATCTCCGGCTGACCACATCAGCGAGAAGGTACGGAACATGTATACACTGCTTGCAAATATGGGAATAGCATTCACATACATAAATGAAGACATGCTAAGAAGGATAATAACATCATTCATTAGACCAACCCTGGAATATGCATCAGTAGTCTGGAGTCCTCATCTCAAAAAGCACATAGACAAGATTGAAAAAGTTCAAAGGGCCGCTACAAGATGGATACCAAGCTTAAGGGACCTAAGCTACGAAAGAACGACTAAATAAACTGAATCTACCAACACTACAGGAGCGAAGGAAAAGAGGTGACATGATAATGCTATATAAGTGCATATCAGGGAAGGAGAAAATAGACATAAATGATTACTAAACATATGGAGAATCATCAGCGAGAGGACACTGCAAAAAACTGCATAAGAAGAGAGGTGATAAAGACGTAAGGAAATTCAGTTTCCCAAACAGAGCAATTGATCAATGGAATGCACTACCGAATGAAATAGTGTGTGCCAAAACAATTCACAAATTTAACGATATGTACGATAAATATGGTTTAAGACATGGGACAGTACGAGCTTGACTCATTCCTGTAAAGATACCATTAGGTATGAACAATTAGGTAAGAACACACACACACAACTAAATTAGTCAAAGATTCAACAGATAACAGATCTATAGTAATCACTGGTATAGAAGAGGAAAAAAATAAAAAACAAGATCTCGAGAGACAAAAAGGAAATGGTAAATGCAATGAGCATACTGAAGGAAGTATCAGAGGAAATTTGTAGTAAAGACATAGAGGAACACAAAAGGCTAGGGAAATATGAGAGAAACAAGTCAAGATCTCTAAATGTAACCTTCCATAGTGTAAATACTGTGGAGGATATACTAAAAAATGCAAAGAATCTTATGGAAAAAGAGGAGTTCAATAATGTCTGGATAAAAAGATGCCTAACACAAGAGGAACTGAAATTACTGAAAGAGAAGAGGGAGGATGCAAAAACAAGAAAAGAGCGACGATCAGAGGAGGAGAAGAATACATTTTTTTTACAAAGTAATTGGATTGCAGGTAAGAAAGTGGTACATAAACAGGAGGGAATAAAAAACAGGAAGGTAGTAGAACCAAGTCATGACAAGTATATAAATAAGATAAAGTTGTACTCAAATGTGGATGGAATGGTATCCAAATTATTAGAGATGAATGATTATATAAGAGAAAATGAACCACATAATATAATATGCCTAACTGAAACAAAATTAACACCAAGGATATCAAATAACATCCTAAACTTAGAGGAATACAATATATGGAGATGAGATAGGAACTTAAAGAAAGGAGGAGGAATTATAATATTAACAAAGAAAAATCTAAAAGTCAAAGAACTAGAACTAGATATACCCTCACAAATAGAACTGATTGCAGTAGAGATCAATACATCTGAAAGGAAAGTAATTGTAGCCAATTTGTCCATGCCACCCAGATCAAACACATGGGAAAGAGGCGAATATGAGGATCTGGCAGAGAGTACAATTCAGAGTTTAAGAGCATTACTACATAGAATGGAAGAGAAATCGGAAAGAATTCTACTAATTGGAGATTTTAATACAAATATAAATTGGAATACTCTAGATATAATAAGCCAAGAAAGCTGTTGGGTCCAAAAGCTCCTGGATCTCGCGGAGGAGTTCTTCCTAACGCAACATGTAAGGGAAAACACCAGAAAAAGAGGACTTGATGTACCCTCAATGCTAGATCTTATATTTACTAGGCACGAAAATGATACTGACAATTTAATATATCACCCTCCATTTGGGAAAAGCGACCATGCAGTACTAAATTGCAACTTCAGCATTGCATATGACATAGTTAACAGCAATGAAAGTTAAAGAAAAGCCTAAACTATAAAAAGGAAATTATCATGACCTAAAGAAGTAATTCTTAGAAATTGATTGGGAGAAGGAGCTTAGACGACAAGACTTAAATGCTATATATTAAAAATTCTGTGAACTTTATGAAATAGGAGTCCAGAAGTACATTCCACAGCACAAAGAAGCAGAAAAGATAAAGAAATGGTTCAATACAGAATGTAAAAAATCAAAAGAAAAATGAGATTTGTTGTGGAATAGATACAGAAGACACAATAGTGAAAGGGCATATAATAATTACAAACAAGCAAGAAACGATTATACAAGAATAAGGAGGGAAGCCCAAAAACAGTTTGAGAAGGATATAATAAATAAAAGTAGTGATCAACCAAAGCTGGTTTACAGCTATATCAGAAGCAAAACCAAAGTAAAAGATATAATACAATCCATTACGGACGAGGGAATCACTTATACACAAGAGAAAGATATTTGTGAAGCACTGAATAAGAATTTCCAATTAGCTGTTACAGAAGAAAAAAAATTTGAGAGGGACTATGTGGAACATGCATGTCCACACATACTACCAGATATAGAAATAGCAGAAAAAGTAATACAGGAGGAGTTAAGTAGATTAGACAGAGGAAAAGCAAGTGGTCCTGATGAAATTTCATGTTGGGTATTACGAGAATGTGCAAAGGAGTTAAGTAAACCATTATTTTTAATTTTCAAGAAATCCTTGAGTCAAGGTAAACTACCTGATATTTGGAAAAAAGCAAATATTGTCCTTTTATTCAAGAAAGGAAATAGACAAAATCCACTCAACTACCGACCAGTATCACTGACCAGTGTTGTAAGCAAGGTATTAGAAAAGCTTATTAGAAAAGCTTCGGTAAATCATCTAGAAGAACACAGTATGATAACAGAAAGACAGTTTGGTTTCAGAAAAGGAAAATCATGTGTTACTAATCTCTTGAGCTACTATGACAGAGTAACAAACACAATACAGGAAAGGGAAGGATGGGTGGACAGTATCTATTTAGATTTCAGGAAAGCTTTTGACACAGTACTACACCAAAGACTTTTATGGAAACTGTACCATCAAGGAGGAATTCGAGGCAAACTGTTTTGTTGGATGCAAGACTTTCTCATAAAAAGAGAAATGAGAACAGTACTAAGAGGAAACTACTCATCATGGAAAGAAGTGATTAGTGGAGTACCACAGGGTTCAGTGCTGGCACCAATCATGTTTTTAGTGTATATAAATGATATAAACAGTAACACTGGAAATGAGAGCTATCTGAACATGTTTGCAGATGACGCAAAAATACAAAGGAGAATTACTAACACAGACTCTTGTAAAGGGCTGCAAGAAGAATTAAATAAACTTCATGAATGGAGTAGTACATGGCAAATGGAATTCTGTGTGGACAAGTGTCATGTAATCAAGTTTGGTAAAAATGGAAAAAGACTTGATTGGGATTATAAGTTAGGAAATAAAACCCTATACACATCAGATAAAGAGAAAGACCTAGGTGTGATTATCAATAACAGACTATCTCCGGCTGACCACATCAGCGAGAAGGTACGGAACATGTATACACTGCTTGCAAATATGGGAATAGCATTCACATACATAAATGAAGACATGCTAAGAAGGATAATAACATCATTCATTAGACCAACCCTGGAATATGCATCAGTAGTCTGGAGTCCTCATCTCAAAAAGCACATAGACAAGATTGAAAAAGTTCAAAGGGCCGCTACAAGATGGATACCAAGCTTAAGGGACCTAAGCTACGAAGAAAGACTAAATAAACTGAATCTACCAACACTACAGGAGAGAAGGAAAAGAGATGACATGATAATGCTATATAAGTGCATATCAGGGAAGGAGAAAATAGACATAAATGATTACTAAACATATGGAGAATCATCAGCGAGAGGACACTGCAAAAAACTGCATAAGAAGAGAGGTGATAAAGACGTAAGGAAATTCAGTTTCCCAAACAGAGCAATTGATCAATGGAATGCACTACCAAATGAAATAGTGTGTGCCAAAACAATTCACAAATTTAACGATATGTACGATAAATATGGTTTAAGACATGGGACAGTACGAGCTTGACTCATTCCTGTAAAGATACCATTAGGTATGAACAATTAGGTAAGAACACACACACACAACTAAATTAGTCAAAGATTCAACAGATAACAGATCTATAGTAATCACTGGTATAGAAGAGGAAAAAAATAAAAAACAAGATCTCGAGAGACAAAAAGGAAATGGTAAATGCAATGAGCATACTGAAGGAAGTATCAGAGGAAATTTGTAGTAAAGACATAGAGGAACACAAAAGGCTAGGGAAATATGAGAGAAACAAGTCAAGATCTCTAAATGTAACCTTCCATAGTGTAAATACTGTGGAGGATATACTAAAAAATGCAAAGAATCTTATGGAAAAAGAGGAGTTCAATAATGTCTGGATAAAAAGATGCCTAACACAAGAGGAACTGAAATTACTGAAAGAGAAGAGGGAGGATGCAAAAACAAGAAAAGAGCGACGATCAGAGGAGGAGAAGAGTACATTTTTTTTTTACAAAGTAATTGGATTGCAGGTAAGAAAGTGGTACATAAACATGAGAGAATAAAAAAAGAGGAAGGTAGTAGAACCAAATCATGACAAGTATATAAATAAGATGATTAAGTTGTACTCAAATGTGGATGGAATGGTATCCAAATTATTAGAGATGAATGATTATATAAGAGAAAATGAACCACATAATATAATATGCCTAACTGAAACAAAATTAACACCAAGGATATCAAATAACATCCTAAACTTAGAGGAATACAATATATGGAGATGAGATAGGAACTTAAAGAAAGGAGGAGGAATTATAATATTAACGAAGAAAAATCTAAAAGTCAAAGAACTAGAACTAGATATACCCTCACAAATAGAACTGATTGCAGTAGAGATCAATACATCTGAAAGGAAAGTAATTGTAGCCAATTTGTCCATGCCACCCAGATCAAACACATGGGAAAGAGGCGAATATGAGGATCTGGCAGAGAGTACAATTCAGAGTTTAAGAGCATTACTACATAGAATGGAAGAGAAATCGGAAAGAATTCTACTAATTGGAGATTTTAATACAAATATAAATTGGAATACTCTACATATAATAAGCCAAGAAAGCTGTTGGGTCCAAAAGCTCCTGCATCTCGCGGAGGAGTTCTTCCTAACGCAACATGTAAGGGAAAACACCAGAAAAAGAGGACTTGATGTACCCTCAATGCTAGATCTTATATTTACTAGGCACGAAAATGATACTGACAATTTAATATATCACCCTCCATTTGGGAAAAGCGACCATGCAGTACTAAATTGCAACTTCAGCATTTCATATGACATAGTTAACAGCAATGAAAGTTAAAGAAAAGCCTAAACTATAAAAAGGGAAATTATCATGACCTAAAGAAGTAATTCTTGGAAATTGATTGGGAGAAGGAGCTTAGACGACAAGACTTAAATGCTATATATTAAAAATTCTGTGAACTTTATGAAATAGGAGTCCAGAAGTACATTCCACAGCACAAAGAAGCAGGAAAGATAAAGAAATGGTTCAATACAGAATGTAAAAAATCAAAAGAAAAATGAGATTTGTTGTGGAATAGATACAGAAGACACAATAGTGAAAGGGCATAGAATAATTACAAACAGGCAAGAAACGATTATACAAGAATAAGGAGGGAAGCCCAAAAACAGTTTGAGAAGGATATAATAAATAAAAGTAGTGATCAACCAAAGCTGGTTTACAGCTATATCAGAAGCAAAACCAAAGTAAAAGATATAATACAATCCATTACGGACGAGGGAATCACTTATACACAAGAGAAAGATATTTGTGAAGCACTCAATAAGAATTTCCAATTAGTTGTTACAGAAGAAAAAAAATTTGAGAGGGACTATGTGGAACATGCATGTCCACACATACTACCAGATATAGAAATAGCAGAAAAAGTAATACAGGAGGAGTTAAGTAGATTAGACAGAGGAAAAGCAAGTGGTCCTGATGAAATTTCATGTTGGGTATTACGAGAATGTGCAAAGGAGTTAAGTAAACCATTATTTTTAATTTTCAAGAAATCCTTGAGTCAAGGTAAACTACCTGATATTTGGAAAAAGCAAATATTGTCCTTTTATTCAAGAAAGGAAATAGACAAAATCCACTCAACTACCGACCAGTATCACTGACCAGTGTTGTAAGCAAGGTATTAGAAAACCTTATTAGAAAAGCTTGGGTAAATCATCTAGAAGAACACAGTATGATAACAGAAAGACAGTTTGGTTTCAGAAAAGGAAAATCATGTGTTACTAATCTCTTGAGCTACTATGACAGAGTAACAAACACAATACAGGAAAGGGAAGGATGGGTGGACAGTATCTATTTAGATTTCAGGAAAGCTTTTGACACAGTACCACACCAAAGACTTTTATGGAAACTGTACCATCAAGGAGGAATTCGAGGCAAACTGTTTTGTTGGATGCAAGACTTTCTCATAAAAAGAGAAATGAGAACAGTACTAAGAGGAAACTACTCATCATGGAAAGAAGTGATTAGTGGAGTACCACAGGGTTCAGTGCTGGCACCAATCATGTTTTTAGTGTATATAAATGATATAAACAGTAACACTGGAAATGAGAGCTATCTGAACATGTTTGCAGATGACGCAAAAATACAAAGGAGAATTACTAACACAGACTCTTGTAAAGGGCTACAAGAAGAATTAAATAAACTTCATGAATGGAGTAGTACATGGCAAATGGAATTCTGTGTGGACAAGTGTCATGTAATCAAGTTTGGTAAAAATGGAAAAAGACTTGATTGGGATTATAAGTTAGGAAATAAAACCTTATACACATCAGATAAAGAGAAAGACCTAGGTGTGATTATCAATAACATACTATCTCCGGCTGACCACATCAGCGAGAAGGTACGGAACATGTATACACTGCTTGCAAATATGGGAATAGCATTCACATACATAAATGAAGACATGCTAAGAAGGATAATAACATCATTCATTAGACCAACCCTGGAATATGCATCAGTAGTCTGGAGTCCTCATCTCAAAAAGCACATAGACAAGATTGAAAAAGTTCAAAGGGCCGCTACAAGATGGATACCAAGCTTAAGGGACCTAAGCTACGAAGAAAGACTAAATAAACTGAATCTACCAACACTACAGGAGAGAAGGAAAAGAGGTGACATGATAATGCTATATAAGTGCATATCAGGGAAGGAGAAAATAGACATAAATGATTACTAAACATATGGAGAATCATCAGCGAGAGGACACTGCAAAAAACTGCATAAGAAGAGAGGTGATAAAGACGTAAGGAAATTCAGTTTCCCAAACAGAGCAATTGGTCAATGGAATGCACTACCGAATGAAATAGTGTGTGCCAAAACAATTCACAAACTTAACGATATGTACGATAAATATGGTTTAAGACATGGGACAGTACGAGCTTGACTCATTCCTGTAAAGATACCATTAGGTATGAACAATTAGGTAAGAACACACACACACAACTAAATTAGTCAAAGATTCAACAGATAACAGATCTATAGTAATCACTGGTATAGAAGAGGAAAAAAATAAAAAACAAGATCTCGAGAGACAAAAAGGAAATGGTAAATGCAATGAGCATACTGAAGGAAGTATCAGAGGAAATTTGTAGTAAAGACATAGAGGAACACAAAAGGCTAGGGAAATATGAGAGAAACAAGTCAAGATCTCTAAATGTAACCTTCCATAGTGTAAATACTGTGGAGGATATACTAAAAAATGCAAAGAATCTTATGGAAAAAGAGGAGTTCAATAATGTCTGGATAAAAAGATGCCTAACACAAGAGGAACTGAAATTACTGAAAGAGAAGAGGGAGGATGCAAAAACAAGAAAAGAGCGACGATCAGAGGAGGAGAAGAGTACATTTTTTTTTTTTACAAAGTAATTGGATTGCAGGTAAGAAAGTGGTACATAAACATGAGAGAATAAAAAAAGAGGAAGGTAGTAGAACCAAATCATGACAAGTATATAAATAAGATGATTAAGTTGTACTCAAATGTGGATGGAATGGTATCCAAATTATTAGAGATGAATGATTATATAAGAGAAAATGAACCACATAATATAATATGCCTAACTGAAACAAAATTAACACCAAGGATATCAAATAACATCCAAAACTTAGAGGAATACAATATATGGAGATGAGATAGGAACTTAAAGAAAGGAGGAGGAATTATAATATTAACAAAGAAAAATCTAAAAGTCAAAGAACTAGAACTAGATATACCCTCACAAATAGAACTGATTGCAGTAGAGATCAATACATCTGAAAGGAAAGTAATTGTAGCCAATTTGTCCATGCCACCCAGATCAAACACATGGGAAAGAGGCGAATATGAGGATCTGGCAGAGAGTACAATTCAGAGTTTAAGAGCATTACTACATAGAATGGAAGAGAAATCGGAAAGAATTCTACTAATTGGAGATTTTAATACAAATATAAATTGGAATACTCTAGATATAATAAGCCAAGAAAGCTGTTGGGTCCAAAAGCTCCTGCATCTCGCGGAGGAGTTTTTCCTAACGCAACATGTAAGGGAAAACACCAGAAAAAGAGGACTTGATGTACCCTCAATGCTAGATCTTATATTTACTAGGCACGAAAATGATACTGACAATTTAATATATCACCCTCCATTTGGGAAAAGCGACCATGCAGTACTAAATTGCAACTTCAGCATTGCATATGACATAGTTAACAGCAATGAAAGTTAAAGAAAAGCCTAAACTATAAAAAGGGAAATTATCATGACCTAAAGAAGTAATTCTTAGAAATTGATCGGGAGAAGGAGCTTAGACGACAAGACTTAAATGCTATATATTAAAAATTCTGTGAACTTTATGAAATAGGAGTCCAGAAGTACATT
This sequence comes from Coenobita brevimanus, assembly GCF_032717465.1. Classification (NCBI taxonomy): domain Eukaryota; kingdom Metazoa; phylum Arthropoda; class Malacostraca; order Decapoda; family Coenobitidae; genus Coenobita; species Coenobita brevimanus. Next base: position 14,109,024 of record NC_137014.1, read on the forward strand.
CCACAGCACAAAGAAGCAGAAAAGATAAAGAAATGGTTCAATACAGAATGTAAAAAATCAAAAGAAAAATGAAATTTGTTGTGGAATAGATACAGAAGACACAATAGTGAAAGGGCATATAATAATTACAAACAGGCAAGAAACGATTATACAAGAATAAGGAGGGAAGCCCAAAAACAGTTTGAGAAGGATATAATAAATAAAAGTAGTGATCAACCAAAGCTGGTTTACAGCTATATCAGAAGCAAAACCAAAGTAAAAGATATAATACAATCCATTACGGACGAGGGAATCACTTATACACAAGAGAAAGATATTTGTGAAGCACTGAATAAGAATTTCCAATTAGTTGTTACAGAAGAAAAAAAAATTTGAGAGGGACTATGTGAAACATGCATGTCCACACATACTACCAGATATAGAAATAGCAGAAAAAGTAATACAGGAGGAGTTAAGTAGATTAGACAGAGGAAAAGCAAGTGGTCCTGATGAAATTTCATGTTGGGTATTACGAGAATGTGCAAAGGAGTTAAGTAAACCATTATTTTTAATTTTCAAGAAATCCTTGAGTCAAGGTAAACTACCTGATATTTGGAAAAAAGCAAATATTGTCCTTTTATTCAAGAAAGGAAATAGACAAAATCCACTCAACTACCGACCAGTATCACTGACCAGTGTTGTAAGCAAGGTATTAGAAAAGCTTATTAGAAAAGCTTGGGTAAATCATCTAGAAGAACACAGTATGATAACAGAAAGACAGTTTGGTTTCAGAAAAGGAAAATCATGTGTTACTAATCTCTTGAGCTACTATGACAGAGTAACAAACACAATACAGGAAAGGGAAGGATGGGTGGACAGTATCTATTTAGATTTCAGGAAAGCTTTTGACACAGTACCACACCAAAGACTTTTATGGAAACTGTACCATCAAGGAGGAATTCGAGGCAAACTGTTTTGTTGGATGCAAGACTTTCTCATAAAAAGAGAAATGAGAACAGTACTAAGAGGAAACTACTCATCATGGAAAGAAGTGATTAGTGGAGTACCACAGGGTTCAGTGCTGGCACCAATCATGTTTTTAGTGTATATAAATGATATAAACAGTAACACTGGAAATGAGAGCTATCTGAACATGTTTGCAGATGACGCAAAAATACAAAGGAGAATTACTAACACAGACTCTTGTAAAGGGCTACAAGAAGAATTAAATAAACTTCATGAATGGAGTAGTACATGGCAAATGGAATTCTGTGTGGACAAGTGTCATGTAATCAAGTTTGGTAAAAATGGAAAAAGACTTGATTGGGATTATAAGTTAGGAAATAAAACCCTATACACATCAGATAAAGAGAAAGACCTAGGTGTGATTATCAATAACAGACTGTCTCCGGCTGACCACATCAGCGAGAAGGTACGGAACATGTATACAGTACACTGCTTGCAAATATGGGAATAGCATTCACATACATAAATGAAGACATGCTAAGAAGGATAATAACATCATTCATTAGACCAACCCTGGAATATGCATCAGTAGTCTGGAGTCCTCATCTCAAAAAGCACATAGACAAGATTGAAAAAGTTCAAAGGGCCGCTACAAGATGGATACCAAGCTTAAGGGACCTAAGCTACGAAGAAAGACTAAATAAACTGAATCTACCAACACTACAGGAGAGAAGGAAAAGAGGTGACATGATAATGCTATATAAGTGCATATCAGGGAAGGAGAAAATAGACATAAATGATTACTAAACATATGGAGAATCATCAGCGAGAGGACACTGCAAAAAACTGCATAAGAAGAGAGGTGATAAAGACGTAAGGAAATTCAGTTTCCCAAACAGAGCAATTGATCAATGGAATGCACTACCGAATGAAATAGTGTGTGCCAAAACAATTCACAAATTTAACGATATGTACGATAAATATGGTTTAAGACATGGGACAGTACGAGCTTGACTCATTCCTGTAAAGATACCATTAGGTATGAACAATTAGGTAAGAACACACACACACAACTAAATTAGTCAAAGATTCAACAGATAACAGATCTATAGTAATCACTGGTATAGAAGAGGAAAAAAATAAAAAACAAGATCTCGAGAGACAAAAAGGAAATGGTAAATGCAATGAGCATACTGAAGGAAGTATCAGAGGAAATTTGTAGTAAAGACATAGAGGAACACAAAAGGCTAGGGAAATATGAGAGAAACAAGTCAAGATCTCTAAATGTAACCTTCCATAGTGTAAATACTGTGGAGGATATACTAAAAAATGCAAAGAATCTTATGGAAAAAGAGGAGTTCAATAATGTCTGGATAAAAAGATGCCTAACACAAGAGGAACTGAAATTATTGAAAGAGAAGAGGGAGGATGCAAAAACAAGAAAAGAGCGACGATCAGAGGAGGAGAAGAGTAAATTTTTTTTACAAAAGTAATTGGATTGCAGGTAAGAAAGTGGTACATAAACATGAGCGAATACAAAAAGAGGAAGGTAGTAGAACCAAATCATGACAAGTATATAAATAAGATGATTAAGTTGTACTCAAATGTGGATGGAATGGTATCCAAATTATTAGAGATGAATGATTATATAAGAGAAAATGAACCACATAATATAATATGCCTAACTGAAACAAAATTAACACCAAGGATATCAAATAACATCCTAAACTTAGAGGAATACAATATATGGAGATGAGATAGGAACTTAAAGAAAGGAGGAGGAATTATAATATTAACAAAGAAAAATCTAAAAGTCAAAGAACTAGAACTAGATATACCCTCACAAATAGAACTGATTGCAGTAGAGATCAATACATCTGAAAGGAAAGTAATTGTAGCCAATTTGTCCATGCCACCCAGATCAAACACATGGGAAAGAGGCGAATATGAGGATCTGGCAGAGAGTACAATTCAGAGTTTAAGAGCATTACTACATAGAATGGAAGAGAAATCGGAAAGAATTCTACTAATTGGAGATTTTAATACAAATATAAATTGGAATACTCTAGATATAATAAGCCAAGAAAGCTGTTGGGTCCAAAAGCTCCTGGATCTGCGGAGGAGTTCTTCCTAACGCAACATGTAAGGGAAAACACCAGAAAAAGAGGACTTGATGTACCCTCAATGCTAGATCTTATATTTACTAGGCACGAAAATGATACTGACAATTTAATATATCACCCTCCATTTGGGAAAAGCGACCATGCAGTACTAAATTGCAACTTCAGCATTGCATATGACATAGTTAACAGCAATGAAAGTTAAAGAAAAGCCTAAACTATAAAAAGGGAAATTATCATGACCTAAAGAAGTAATTCTTAGAAATTGATTGGGAGAAGGAGCTTAGACGACAAGACTTAAATGCTATATATTAAAAATTCTGTGAACTTTATGAAATAGGAGTCCAGAAGTACATTCCACAGCACAAAGAAGCAGAAAAGATAAAGAAATGGTTCAATACAGAATGTAAAAAATCAAAAGAAAAATGAGATTTGTTGTGGAATAGATACAGAAGACACAATAGTGAAAGGGCATATAATAATTACAAACAGGCAAGAAACGATTATACAAGAATAAGGAGGGAAGCCCTAAAACAGTTTGAGGAGGATATCATAAATAAGAGTAGTGATCAACTGAAGTTATTTTACAGCTACATCAGAAGCAAAAACCAAAGTAAAAGATAAAATACAGTCCATTACGGATGAGGGAATCACCTATACACAAGAAAAGGATATTTGTGAATCACTAAATAAGAATTTCTAATCAATTTTAACAGAAGAAAAAAAAATTGAGAGGGACTATGTGGAACATGCATGTCCACACATACTACCAGATATACAAATATCAGAAAAAAGAATACAGGAGGAATTAAGTAAAGTAGACAAAGGAAAAGCAAACGGTCCTGATGAAAATTCATGTTGGGTGCTACATGAATGTGCAAAGAAGTTAAGTAAACCATTATTTTTAATTTTCAAGAAATCCTTGAGTCAAGGTAAACTACCTGATACTTGGAAGAAAGCAAACATTGTTCCCTTATTCAAGAAATGGAATAGACAAAATCCACTCAACTACCGACCAGTATCACTAACCTGTGTTGAAAGCAAGGTATTAGAAAAGCTTATAAGAAAAGCTTTGGTAAATCATCTAGAAGGCCACAATATGATAATAGAAAGACAGTTTGGTTTCAGAAAAGGAAAATCATGTGTTACTAATCTGCTGAGCTACTATGACAGAGTAACAGACACATTACAGAAAAGAGAAGGATGGGTGGACAGTATCTATTTAGATTTCAAAAAAGTATTTGACAGAGTACGGCACCAAAGACTTTTATGAAAACTGTACCATCAAGGAGGAATCTGAGACCTGATTGGGCTATAAGTTAGGAAATAAAACCCTACACACATCAGAAAGAGAGAAGGACCTAGGTGTGATAATCAATAACAGACTATCTCCTGCTGACCACATCAGTGAGAAGGTAAGGAACATGTATACACTGCTTGCAAATATGAGAATAGCGTTCACATACATAAATGAAGACACGCTAAGAAAAAGAATAGCATCATTCATCAGACCAACCCTGGAGTATGCATCAGTAGTCTGGAGTCCTCATCTCAAAAAACACATAGACAAGATTGAAAGAGTTCAAAGGGCCGCAACAAGATGGGTACTAAGCTTAAGTGATCTAAGCTACGAATAAAAACTAGAAAAACTGAATCTACCCGCATTACAGGAGAGAAGGAAAAGCGGTGACATGATTATGCTATATAAATGCATATCAGGGATGGAGAAAATAGACATAAATGATTACATAACCTATGGGGATGCATCAGCAAGAGGACACTGCAAAAAAATGCATAAAAAGGTGATAATGATGTAAGGAAATTTAGTTTCCCAAATGGAGCAATTGATCAGTGGAATGCACTACCGAATGAAATAGTGTGTGCCAAAACAATTCACAAATTTAACGATATGTACGATAAAAATGGTTTAAGACATGGGACAGTACGAGCTTGACTCATTCCTGTAAAGATACAATTAGCTAAGAACAATTAGGCTCAATCGGTAGAGAGGTGGCCTGCGGTCCTAGTGGTCCCAGGTTCAAATCCCAGCTGGGGCAGGGAACAGTTTAACGATTTGAATTTCATAAAACGCAGACTTTTCCGATCTACCAGAAGACCCACCGACATGTCGTAAAAATACCCCCGCTAATACCAAAACACCAGTCCTGTATGAGACAGCCCTAGCATGTATTCAATATGAACGGTGGGTGTTAGCGCCGAAGTGGTGACATGTAGAGGTGTATGAAATGTAGGAGGACTGCTGGGCCTTGAAAGCAGGCTGTGAAGCCAATGCTCAGAGTTGAGCACATAAAACACACACACACACACACACACACACACACATTGCTGGACTCCTGGCGACAGGGACATAAGTCCGCCCAGGCCGCGCACCCCTATGACCTGGAGCTCGCCCGCCACAATAATAGCAGGAAAGCGAGACTACCTCCCGGGCGAGCCGACCACCGACAACCACAGGGTGGAGGTATTACTCTAGCTCCAGTCAGCACCCCTGAGATGGCCGGTAGCCGCTCAACCCTCCTACAGGAGATGGCCTGCAGCCACTCCAGAGGTAACGAGGAGACAGCTGGTAGCCATTCCCGTCTTCGTCAGGAGATGACCGGTAGCCGCTCCGAAGGTGCCCCTCGAGAGACAGCCTGTAGCCGCTCGGCCCTCCTACAGGAGGCAGCCTGCAGCCACTCTGGAGATAAAGAAGAGACGGCCAGTAGGCGCTCCAAAGGTGCCCTTGAGTCGGCCTGTAGCTGCTCCCTCCCCGAAGCCACGGCTAATAGCCAGGCCTTAGCGACGGCCGGTAGCCGCGCCCCTAGAAGGCCACACTCAGCAGCTGGGCCCTAGGGCAGGAGACGGCCGGTAGCCACTCTTCCGTCAGGTGCTGACTCCTGCCCACCAATCTATGACCCAGAGGGAGACCCCAGCCCAGAGGAGTATCAGAGAAGCCCTGTAACTACCACCAGGCTATTCTCACTACAGCCGATTCCTGAGAGGACCCACCTTATGGAGCCCGATGGAGGCTGACGCTCCAGCCCACTCCAGATGGTGTCCCCAGCTGCCGGAGACCGCAGCCCCCCGGACCTCCGGACCGCACCCAGGACCCCCAGGCGGGACATCCCTTCACCCCGACGCCGGAGATCTTCGTCCTCCATCAGGCGCCTGAGCGAGAAGTTCAGGCAGCTGTTCGGCCCCAGCCCTGAGGGCCAGACTCCCGCCCCAAGCCCTGAAAGTGCAGGACCCTTCGCCACCAGCAGTCCCAGACGAGAGAGGACGCCCCTATGCGTGATCCCATGGCCCCTGAATACAGAGGCTCCTGGCGGAGCTCAGCCCCGTCAGTAGTGAGGCTGAGCCATTCCCGCCGCCCTTGTACCTGACCGCCAGTATGCCCAGTCCCGAAAGTGAGTGAAAGTGAAAGCACAGTGTTCGTGACATAGTGAAACAAGGGCAGAACAGTGAGTTATCAGAATATGGAAAGTCAGTGAGAAAGCATCAGTAATAATATAAGAGAGAGATGGAATAAGTAAGGTAACAGTGAAACAGTGAATACGGCAAGGCAGTGAAATAAGGGCCTGTCTCAAGTAAACACGCTACCATATATAGTGACTCCACCTCACATTAAGATCATACAGAGGCCCCAGTGTAAGAGCAATAATTAACGATACGACAGACAAACCAGTTAGCCTGCCATCAGTGAAAATAGTGCCACAAACTCCACTAGTATACAGAACCTAGACTTTTCCGAATAGTTGTGTTTAGTTTCACTGCCTTAAGTGCTATTCACCTTACCCGATCTTGTTCTAAGTAGTATCCTGCGTGATACTAACACCCGATATCTAAGCCTTAGAACTATAATTGTTCAGCACAACTGTATTTGTGACATCTGCCCATTCCACTGTAGAATTTAGCAATACACATGTAAGGTTGTTGCCTTGAGTATTTCTGTCCTGCCTCTCTCTTATTTGTCTAGGCTCCAGTCTAGAAAAAGAACGCAGCTGCACAATAGGCGTTAGAGGGACGGGAAGCCGACCCTAAAACACCTAGCATTACAATATATACCTCTATGTATATATATATATATATATATATATATATATATATATATATAACTAATAAGATACATATACATAGTCACATACACAGGTAGATAGTTAGAAACGTTACACATTATAAAGTGATCACTTCATTCAAAACCCACCACAAGAACAACACATGCACATGCACCTGACGTGTACGTGTGTGAACAACACACACACACACACACACACACACACACAGGTTTGCATATACCTGTGTGTATATATATATATATGGAGCCTCCGTGGTACAGTGGTAAAATGTGCGTTTTCGTACACTGGAGAGCGAGGGTTCACGCCTCGCCAGGGTAATAAACTTCGGGAGCGTTCTCCTGGCCACGTACTGCTTGTCGGACATCAGGGGTGTTGTAGTTGAGCCAGTGTCGCATGCTGTAAAGTATGCTTGCACCCAGTCGGCTTGCGCGGGCCGATTTCACTTGGTTCACAGACTATACACATATCCAAAGCCATTCCAACACTACAATCACACTTACAAGCACGTCTCACCCTACATATAATCTCTACCAGACAGCCTAAGCCACTTGGTAAAGATATATAGACTGTATCGTCCCCACTTCGGTCGGGATAGGCAGGTCCTGCAGTGGATTCTCAAACGGCTACATATATATATATATATATATATATATATATATATATATATATATATATATATATATATATATATTTAATAAGATACATATACATAGTCACATACACATGTACACATAGGTAGACAGAAACGTTATGCATTATAAAGTTATCACTTCATTCAAACCCCACCACAAGAACAATACATGCACATCCACCTGACGTGTACGTGTGTGAACAACACACACACACACACACACACACACACACAGGTTTGCATATACTCGTATATATATATATATATATATATATATATATATATATATATATATATATACATATATATATATATATATATATATATATATATATATACTGTATACCAAAAAGTTCCGTCATCGTTTTAGCGCTAGGGCATTACAATGAAAGGAAGTCGGGGTGAATGGTGGGAATGTCTTCGAGTACATCAAGATGTGTAATGATGTAAGTGCACAAAGCAGAAAACAATAATCCATGGGGTCTGAAGGGGACAATAACTGGGCAGTTAACAATGTGATGGGATAATGCTTCATCCATGGGATTGTGATACAGTTTACATGGCTTGTAGGGGGTTGGTCGTACGGTGACTTCCCCTGAGAAGCAATACCCCAGGCTAATGCGGGCAACAGCCACATCACAGTGGCCGGTGAGAGTGGGGTGCTTGCCATAGGTGTGCCTCACGCCATGGTAGGTGTCGTAGTGTTGAATGGTGACACTAGCGGGACGTTCAGCATCTGCGCGTAGTGCTAGGTCCTCCCTGGACTCCTCAGGAAGGATTCCCTGGATAATCGTCGTGGACACAGGGAGGCAGATGGTAGCTAGGGAGAGGTTATAGGCAGGTCGGGCCAGACGATCTGCCTGGTCGTGGCAGATGTGACCAACATGGGATGGGAACCAAATAAAAGATACCTTGAGACCATGAACATGAGCCTGATGGAGGTGGGAGTAGAGGGAGGTGAGGAAAAGGGAGGGGAGTCGGGGCGGGGGGGTTGCGAATTAGGGCAAGAGAAGTTTGGGAATCGCTGATGATGAGACCTGGTAGGTGCTAAGAGAGGAGGAAGTCAGTGGCAGAGTGTATGGCAGATACTTCACACTGGGTACTGCTGGCTCAGTTGGGAAGGCGGTGGAGGACGAAAAGATGGAGGAAGCAGTTAGGAAAGGCAATGCAAGCAGATCCCGGCTGGCCATTAGTGAGGACAGAGCCGTCAGTGTAGACGTGGGTAGGATGGGAAGTGTAGGTGTGGGCTACGAAGATAAAGGTTTCAGTGATGTAGAGCTGTAAAAGGATTGGTAAGCGGGCAGAAACAGTGGCAGGTGTGTAGTTCTGGCTGGTTGCCACGTTGCGCCTGGGTGTAGAGGTTGGTAACCTCCAGTTCAGCATGGTCCCCTGTTGGAAAACATGAGGCAGTAGCACTATCATTATCATCACCACCACAGACACCATCGAGCTTGATGCATTTAATTGTTTCAGTAGTAGTTCGTTGGATACAGTAGGATCATCTGCAGTGGGGTGCATAAAAGCCCGTGTTGCCTAGAGGCAAAGCGGGGATCCTCTCTTTGGCTCAGGGGTAACGTGCATGCCTATAAAGCACAAGGGTCTGAGATCGAATCTCGGCCAGCACATTGTGATTAATTTGTCAAGTTTCAGTTCGGTTATTACACACCAACGGCCGGGGCTGAAGTGTAGGGGACATCAGTGTCCAGAAGGGAGTGTGTGTGCCAGCGTACAACGGGGGGGGGGGGAGCACTGCTTCAGGTAGCATTTTGTGTTGTGGTACTAGAGGAACTGGTACCATGCTTGATTTTGGTTTTGCGCTTGCCCTTACCGTTAACCCTGATATTGCTGGATGTGATTGATACTAATACTGATATTGCACAAAGAGGAGAGAAAATAACCCAGTATGCCACACCAATGTTTGTTTCTTAGCCTTCTCAATGAGTTCATCCTTGATGTGTTTTCCTATGTGTTTGTCTACTTGCGTAAAGAAAACGTTCCTTCTTGACAGAATTTCAGGGGTAGCTATAATTTCTATCCCATGTTCCATTAATAGGTCAGTTGCAACAACCTGTCTGCTTCTTCTTCATTTCTGTAGAATACTTTTCAAAAATCGCTGATTGGGAAGAACCGTGAAAATGCTATGTAAAGTTTGGCTGAGTTATTTCCTTTACTGCTGGGGCTCTACGCTATTGACTTTCAGTCTTTTTTTCTGGTAGTCATGATTCATAATCTCTGAATGTTGTATGCATCCTGCTAAGAGGCCTGAAGTAGGTTGTACGTGAATGGCATAAGGGTAACCTCCAAGGGGAACCCCAGAAAAAATCTTAACTCCTACCTACTCCCTTGGACCGGTGCAATGAAATATCGAGTCGGCGGTCGTTTACGGAATCTGCACCGAAATGGGATTTTTACTTGGAAAATATTATAATTTTTATCACCATGTAGGCTCATACGCACCTAATTATCTTAAATTCGGTCGAAAAGCTGTGCTCAATATTAGCCTACCGTTAATTTTATAAAAAATCAAGTTTCAGAGCTAAAATGTGCTAAGTTAGCGGGCATTTCCCCTTTCGACTGTCAACACGTCTTGAAACTTTTATTTTGCATAAATATTGATTTTAAATGCAAATAAATGTATCTGCATCGTAAATCGTTATACTAAATAGAAGTCTGTGGTCGATGGGGATGCTCATCATCCACTCAGTGTGATGGTACTATATTTCAGGGTAGCTCTATACTGAGTGGCAAGTCAAATGATTTCTTGCAAACCAGTAAATCATTTAATATGCTGTGTAGTAACCTCTCAACCAACCAACAGGTGTTCTGTGTGTGTCAACAAGTGGGGCGGCAGAGGGTTACTGCCCCTCCCCGGAAAACAACTAACTAAAAATACTGACAAGCAGCCTCGGACCAGGACTAACCAAGAGGTAACGACCAAGGACCGAACAAAGGACATGGTACGGGCTGCAACACGGAATGTAAGGGATGCAAATGATGAGGTGAAAGAGAGAGACTGTTCATGTTCTTGATGGTGTAACAGTGCATGTATGTGGAGTAACTGAGACTAAATGGCAGGGTGAGAGTGTAAGAGAGTGGAGTATAGACGGGGTATACTGTATGTTCAGGAGTAGGTGAGAACGAAAGGCCAGAAAGGGGAATATGTATTGTTATGTGCAAGAGACGGAAGGAGAATATAAGAGAGTATGGATCAGTTGGTTTAAGGATTGTGTGGGTAAGACTGAAGGTAAAAAGATTACAAACGTGGGCGATTGTATGTGTGTATGCACCAACACAAGATCGTGCAACCAGACTGAAAGAGGATTTCTGGGCAAATGTGGAAGTGTGCATGGAAAAGTTTCAAAGGATTGAGAGAGTGTTTTTTATTGGAGATATGAATGGAAAAGTAAGGAGTGTGAAGGTGGATGGAGTAGTTAGTGAGTGGAGTGTGCCTGCAGAAGTGGATGATAATGGCAGTGCTCTTGTGGACATTTCTGCAGGGAGGGGGTTGTTGATAGCCAATATCCTCTTTAGGCACAAAATGATCCACAGTTATACATGGCGAGTGATGAGGAGGGTAGATGGTGAACTGAATGAATGGAAGGTAATGACTAATTATGTGTGTGTGTGGACGACAGGATGAGAAGGTATATATTGGATGCAATAGCATACAGAAGTTGGGGGTGTGTGTAACAGAGGAAATGAAACTTAACAGATTAATCACTGGTCTCGCCAGGATCTGAACTCAGGCCCTCGTGCTTGAAACGTGTGCATGATACCACTGAGCCAAAGAGAGGATCCCCACTTTGTGTCTAAGCAATGTGGGCTTTTTATAGACCCCATTACATCATCCTTGTTTCTTTTTTTTTTCTTTAGTGATTAATTTGCTGAGTTTCTAACACACGGTAGCGTAGCATCGGAGGCCACCACTGTGGACATTGTGGACCACACTGAGCAGCTCATTCCCAGGATGTGAGGACTAGGATGCTGTCAGCTAACCAATATCATTGCCCTCCAAGCCTCGCCTCACATCCCACACCGCTGCCGACCAATATAATAGCCGAAATGAAAGTAAACAAATTAATCACTGGTCTGGCCAGGATTTGAACTCAGGCCCTCACGTTTGAAATGCTCACATGTTACCACTGAGCCAAAGAGAGGAGCCCCACTTCACCTCTAAGCAATGCAGTCCTTCTTTAGACCCCACAAGTGCTCGTGGGCCCTTTGGGCCCTCTCGCACTTCCTTTTGTGGAGGGCTCTTGCGCTGCGAGCTCACTTTCTCATGCTTCACACGTGTTTCCTAGTGCTTTTCATTTGTTTCCTTGCGCATCGCACACACGTTGCGATTGCTTCAAGTTATCCGAGTCACGTTTATGTGCTGTTCTAGTCTAACAACCACCAAGGCAACAGCGTGGGAAATGCACAGTAAAAACACTCAATTCGGCAGCTCTGATCATCTAAAAAGTATAGGGTCGTGGCACATTACTCGAGTAGACTTGATTTCTGAAAGTCCCGGTACCCAATGAACTGTTTTCCAAACCAAACTTTGATCGCTCTTAACTCTAATAAGAAATCAACACTCGAGATGGGACCAAGTTTTTCGACATCAGCATATTTTCCGCAATTTTCATGCCAATTTTGGTGCACCAGGATGCCTCCATACCAAAGAAAGGCACCCTCATCTTGCTTCAGGAATGGAACCCAAGTTGTCTACACGCAAGTCCGAGATATTAACCACTCGGCCACGGCAATCGACCAGGCGCTGGGAGCGGCATTTTTTGGTCAAAATTTGATTGCTCATTAAATATAGTAAAGTTTTTCAGTCGTGATGGAACCAAGTTTTTTTTCACATCAGCGAATTTTTTGCGATTTTTGTGCCAATTTTGATGCGATTCGAATGTGTAGTTTCGGCTGCCCAAAATACACACACACACACAGACACACGGCTACTGCTATAGTACATTAGACAAGTGTCCCTGCCCTTGCACTTGCCTCTGCAGAGGGCTCTCACGCTGCAAAATTTTATGGAGATCCTATGCCGGGCGCCGAGAGCAGCGTTTTTTGGTCAAAATGTGATCACTCATTAAATATAGTAAAAGTTTTTCAATCGTGATGAGACGAAGTTTTTTCACAGCGATTTTTTTGCGATTTTGTTGCCAGTTTTGGTATGATCTGAATGTGTAGTTTCGGCTGCCAAACACACACACACACACACACACACACACACACACACACACACACGGCTAGTGCTATAGTATATTAGATTACAAGTGGACATTCTGACCACCAGTTGGTGGTGGTGAAAGTCAAGGTTCGAGGGCAATGGAGGAATAGCAGGAGGGAAGGACAGAAGGAAGTAGTCCATACAATGAGGATAGAAAGGTTGCAAGAGCCTTGAAAAAAGATAGAATACTGTATACGAGAGAAGTGGAGGAGTGATTGGGTAATTATGAATTAGAGCAGATGGAGGTGGAAGGAGTGTGCAAGATAATTACTGAAGAAATCTGTGCAGCACGTGATGTGGTGTGTGGACTGATGAGAAGACGAAAGAGGGTGCAAGGAAGAGTAGGTGGAATGAAGAGGTGATGCGAGCTGTGGTGCAAAAAAAGAAAACATATAGTGAGTGGATGGGAAGCAGAGGCATGGAGGAAGTTCAGGGACGAAAGAGAGAGTACGTAGAAAGAAAGAGAGGTGAAATGATTATTAAGAGAGAGTTAGTAGAGAGTGAATGAGGAAATTGGAAGGAATATCAGTATTAAGTGAATGTAAGATAATTTTCTGGAAGGAGGTAAAGAGAGTTAGACAGGGTGATAACGAAGTTATTAAGGGTGTATGAAAGATAAAAATGGTAGATTACCAGTGGAGAAGGGAGAAAAAATTAACAGATGGAGAGAACACTTTAAGGAACTGTTAAACTTAGAGAATGAAAGTAATGCGAGTATAAGTGGCAGGGGAATGGCTGGGAGAAGGAGGGAGGTGAGAAGGAAGGAAGAGATCATTAGGATGGAAGTAGTGGAAACAATGAAGAAAGTCAAAATGGGGAAAGCCCCAGGAATTGGTGGAGTGTGTGGTGAAATGATCAATCATGAGAGAGAGAGAGAGAGAGAGAGAGAGAGAGAGAGAGAGAGAGGGGTAGTAGTAGAATGGATATGGAAAATGTGCAGATTAGCCTGGGAGGAAGATAGAGTCCCGGAGGATTGGAAGTCAGGTATAATTATTCCCCTGTACAAAAGAAAAGGGGAAAAAGAAATGTGTAGTAATCTCTGGGGCATTTGTCCTTGCGTGTAATAGGAAAAGTATTTGATAGGATGCTTTTTGACAGAGTTGGGGAAATAACAGAGGAAGTAGTTGGAGATGAACAGGGAGGTTTTAGGAAGGGAAGAGGTTGTGTAGATCAAATATTCATCCTAAGGTATTTAGTAGAAAAGTTTCTAGAGAAAGGAAAAAAGTTGTATGTGGCCTTCATGTATTTGGAAAAAGCATATGACTGTGAATAGACAAGTAATTTGAAAAATATTTAGAATATACGGGGTAAATGGGAAGTTGCTGAATGTCGTCAAGAGAATATATGAGGGTGCTATGAATGTAGTGCGTGTGGATAGTGAACTGAGTGAATTTTTCTATTTGAATGTTGGATTGAAACAGGGCTGTGTCATGTCTCCATGGTTGTTCAGTTTGTATATGTAAGAGGTTATAACAGAGATGCAAGGTAGGGCAGTGGATGTTGGAGCGTCCCTAACAAGAGAGGGCAGCGGTTGAAAACTTCCTGTACTGGTGTTTGCAGATGATACTGTATTGTTAAGCGAAGATGAATGGGAACTGCAAGACTTCGTGAATTAGTTTTTGAGAGTGTGTAAGAAATGGAATCTAAAGGTGAATGTAGGGAAGCATATAGTTATGGTCTTCGAGTGATATGAAGTCACTGAATGTACAGTGATGGTTGGATGATGAGGAAATGGAAAATGCAATTGCATGTTAGTACTTTGGTAGGGTGATGAGTAAGGATGGAAGTTTGGTGGATGATGTGCTTGAAAGGATACAGCAATGAAGAAAGGTTGCCTGTTCTTTTAAAGCAGTGATAAGAATTAGGGAAGTGTGCATGGAAGTAAAAAAAAAAAGTCGCTGCATGATAGAATTTTGATACCAACTCTAATGTATGGAAGTGAAGCTTAGATCTTGTTGGAGGGACGCAAGACAAGAGTGGGAGCAGTGGAAATGAGCTGAAAGTAACATATGGAGTTACACGGAGAGACAGACTGACAAATGAGGAAGTGAAGGAGCGTTGTGGTGTGGATGTGGATGTGATAGAAAGCTTCGGGAGTAATACACTGAGGACCATGTGGAAAGGATGGAAAACGAGAGTGTGAGTGAGGCGGGCGGGGGGGAGAGGGAGGGGGAGGACGAGAATAAGATGGAGGGATGGAGTTATATGAGAAAGGGCGGGGTGTGAGGGGGGAGGGCAGTGAAATGGAGGGGGACAGAGTGACATGGAGGAGATTTTTTGTGGCCACCCCTTACGGGATTAAGGGATCTGGCAATAGAAAGGTAAATAAAAGTCAGTGAAAGCAAGTTGTCCCGCTAGAGGTGAAACACTTCCGGCAACTTCAGCAAGTTATGGCTCTGATCCCTGAGTTTTTACCAATTTTTAAATTAAATAAAAATTTGAGACCAATAATTGTGTATGAACCTACAGGGTGATAAAAATTATATTTTCCAATCAAAACTGCCGATTCGGTGCCGATTCGGTAAATTACCACCGATTCGGTAAATTACCACCGATTCGGTATTTCGTCGCACCCTCTTGGACGAGTCTCCCCCATGTGGTGGTACCATAATAATTGGTCAGTGAAAATACCTAGTTCTACAAGCGTCTCCAAACTTCCTGCCAGTCTCCTAGGAAGGAGATTATTCGGTTCCATGAGACGGGCAACTTGAGCCTGCAGTTCACTGGATTCACATGCAGATGAGCCAGGGCCTGTAACCACTATCACCGTTTTTCTATATTATTGCTGGGTTTTATTCTATTGTACTCTGTTTTTGCAATTTGACAATTCGGAAGAGATGTAAATAGCATCATACCTTGGCTCAGCATGTAATATACAATATAAATCACAGATGATGAGGTTACAGAAACCCTCAGAACCCAACGATTATACTGTTCAGTGCATATAAACTCTTTATCTATTTTTAGCCAGACGCCATAATGCCGTAAGGGGTGGCCGATTGACTCTGAGTTAGTTGTTTTACGGGGAGGGGCACTAACCAACAACTCACTTCTTGATACGTGCTGACCTGTACGGTACTTTCGCCGCTCTGAGAGCATATTTAGCTCCTTTTCCTCGGTGATTTATTTGCTTAATGCACTTTTAAGCCACTCGTGGTCGCGTCTTTTTTTATTATTATATTCCAGTTGACACACCATACGATTTTCTTCAGATGAGGATGAGTCATAGCAGCGTGGGTATTATTATCCTTTAGTTATGCTGCAAACCGTGTTCTCACTAATGTAAACTTATGGTGACTCTGCACCGAGTAACAAACCAAATGGTTTCATGTAACCCACTAAACTGTTTACTTTAGCTGGATGGTACCTATATAACTAAATGACGTCTGGTGGTCTAGTGTGCTAAGGCACTCAAACCATATGGGGCTCATAAAGGCCTACATCCGAGGCTGGTTGGGATTTATGGCTGACATAATGCAACTGGTGGATGAGTAAAACTGGTCGCCCTTCTCTTAAATGTTCGGGCCGAGTCGCCTAGCCCCGGGCCCCTACGCTCCTGACGGTCAATATTGTTTGGATAATGAATGGATAGACGGATGAAAACGCTTAAAAATATTTTTTAGGAAATTATTACAAAAAATCCGTAGGAAAATGTACTGCGAAATCTTCTATGCCAGCAAACTGCGTGTTTGTCACATTGTTTTGACCTACGACAGATTATTTAACGAAAGAACTTGACGTACCACATCAGTAATGAAAATAATAAAAGAAAACTTTTAATCTATCTATGTATTCAAAGACGCCTTAATCCCACAAATGGTGGCCATAAACAATTCACCTCCATGTCGCCCTGTCCCCTGACATTTCCTTGCCCTGCTTCCAGCTCACAGCCTCCCCCTCTCATATACCTCTCCACTCCATCCCTCCATTTCATCCCTGGCCTCCCCCTCCCTCTTCCCCCTCCACCTCACTCACATACACTCTCCTCATCAGTCTATCACTCTTCATCCTCACCACATGTCCAAACCACCTCAGTGTGTACCTGTATCTCCTAGTGCTTCCTATCACATCCACATCCACACCACAATGCTCCTTCACTTCCTCATTTGTCAGTCTGTCTCTCAATGTGACTCCACATGCTCCCCTCAAATAACTCATTTCCACTGCCCTCACTCTTGACTTCTGTCCGCCCAACAAGGTCCAAGCTTCACTTCCATACGATAGAGTTGGTATCACAATACTGTCATGTAGTATTTTTTTTACTTCTATGCTCATTTCCCTGTTTCTTATCACTGCCTTCAAGAAATCAGCGATCTTTCTTCCCTGTTGTACCCTTTCAAGCACTTCATCCCTCTAAACTTCCATCCTTACTCATTACACTACCCAAGTACTTAAAGGAACTCACATTTTCCATTTCCTCCTCATCCAACCTCACTGTATATTCACTGGCTTCACTTCTCTCGAAGACCATAACTTTACTCTTCCCTAAATTCACCTTTAGATTCCGTTTCTTACTCGCTATCCCAAACTCACTTACCAATCCTTGCAGCTCCCCTTCATCTTCACTTAACAACACAGTGTCATCTTCAAACAACAGTACAGGGAGATTCCAAACACTGCCCTTTCTCACTAGGGCCACTCCAACATCCACTGCCCTACCTTGTATCTCTTTTATAACCACATCCATATACAGATTGAACAACCATGGAGACATGACACATCCTTGTTTCAATCCAACCTTCAAACAGAAAAATTCACTCAGTTCACTATCCACACGCACCGCAGCCTTAGCATCCTCATATATACTCTTCACGGCCTTCAACAACTTCCCATCTACTCCATATATTCTTAATACTTTCCACAATCCTTGTCTATCCACCCTATCATGTGCTTTCTCCAAGTCCATAAAGGCCGCATACAACCTCTTTCCCTTCTCTAGAAACTTTTTCACTAAATATTTAAGAATGATTATCTGATCTACACAAACTCTTCCCTTCCTAAAACTTCCCTGTTCTTCTCCAGCTAATTCCTCTGTTATTTCCCTAACTCTGTCAGTAAGTATCCTACCATACACTTTTCCTATTACACTAAGAAGACAAATGCCGCTATGATTACCACACACTTCTTTTTCCCCTTTTCCTTTGTACAGGAGAATAATTATACATAACTTCCAATCCTCCGGGACTCTACCTTCCTCCCAGACCAATCTGCACATCTTCCATATCCATTCTGCCACTATCTCTTCCCCATGCTTCAACAATTCACCACACACTCCATCAATTCCTGGGGCTTTCCCCATTTTAACTTTTTTCATTGCTTCCACAACTTCCATCCTAGTGAGTTCTTCCTCTCATCTCATATCCCTCCTTCTTCCAGCCACTCCCCAGCCACATATGCTTGCATTACTCTCATTCTCTGTGTTCAACAATTCCATATAATGTTCTCTCCATGTGCTCACTTTTTCTCCTTTCTTCATCTATAATGTATCACTTTTATCTCTTACTCCCCAGCTAACTTCCATGGCACCCAGACTACCTCTCTTTACCTCTTTCCAGAACATTTTCTTAAATTCCCTCCACATTACACTCAAGTTCCTTCCAAATTCCTCATCCACTCTCTTCTTACACTTACTAATCTTTTCATCTCTCTCTTCCTCTCTACATATAACTCTCTCTTCCGTCTCTCAACTTCTTCCACGTCCGTTTCTCATCCACTCACTATATGCTTTCTTCTTTTGTGCCACAGTCTTTCTCACCTCTTCACTCTACCATGCTGTTTCCTGCACCCCGTTTCGTGTTCCCTTCACCCCACACACCACTTCACATGCTGAACAGATTTCTTCTGTGAATATCCTGCACACACCTTCCACTTTCTCCATTCGCTCCGATCCATATTTGCCCAATTGCTCCTCCACTTCCCTCTTATATTCTGCCATTTTTCCCTCCTCTTGTAACTTTTCCACCCTGCTTGTATGAACTACTTCCTCCTGTCCTTTCGGTTTTCGGTTTTCATTTGGACTTTGATTCTGACCACCACCAAGTTTTGGTCAAAAAGTCCACTCCCTCAGCCTCTGTATACTATTGCATCCATTACACACCTTCTTATCGTTTCATCCACACACACATAATCAATCATCGCCTTCTGTTCATTCAGTTCACTACCCACTCTTCTCATCACTCACCACGCATAGCTATGGACCATTTTGTGCCTGAAGAGGGTATTAGCTATCACCAACCCCCTCCCAGCACAAATGTCTACTAATGCACTGCCATTCTCATCTATCTCGGCAGGCACACCCCACTCACGAATTACTCCATCCACCTTCACTTTCCCTACTTTTCCATTCATATCTCCAATCAAAAACACTCTCTCAATCCTTTCAAACTTTTCCATGCATGCTTCCACATGTGTCTGGAACTCTTTTCTCACTCTGCTTGAACGATCTTGCGTTGGCCATATACACACACAATCGCCCACATTTGTAGTCCAACTTTCAGTCTTACCCACACAATCCTTGAGCCAACTGATCCAAACTTCCTTATATTCTCCTTCCATCTATTACTCACAACAACATACACTCCTTCTTTTGCCCTCTCATTCTCACCTACTTCCGTGCATATACACCATCCATACTCCCATTCTCTCACACTCTTGCCTTTCCTTTTAGTTTCAGTTAATCCACATACATCCGCTTTGCATCCTCAAGCACCTGGACAATCCCTCTTTCTTTCACCTCGTCATTTGCACCTCTTACATTCCATGTAGCTATCCGTACCATGTCCTTTGTTCGGTCCTTAGTCGCCACCTTTTGGTCAGACCTGGTCCGAGGCTTCTTGTTCGTATTTTTAGTTAGTGGTTTTTCCTGGGAGGGGCAATAACCCTCCGCCAACCCATTTGTTGTCATGTAGGGAACACGTGTTGTTTGGTTATAAGGTTACCAACCAGCGTTGTAAATGCTTTCCTGGTTTACAAGAAATCATTTGGCTTGCCACTCAGTGTTCAGCTACCCTAGAAACAGAGTACCACTACACTAAGTGGGTGGATGATGGGCGCCCCCACATACCTATAACTTTTAACATTTCTGGGAATGTTAAATAACTTGTATTATACTGTAGTTTACGACAGACGGTTTTATCAGCTCAAGGAAATCCTTTCATACTATGACATCATATATAAAATATTTTCTGCTACAACCAGGTGATTCTGATACATGGATTGTATGTGTGACCCTTGTAGTGAAAATATTAATGAAGGCTTTATCTAACCTCCATTGTTGGAAGTCTCTCCTACACTGAACAGTATTACAAAGTAGTAGTAGTAGTAGTAGTAGCAGTAGTAGTAGCCTAGTAGTTGTTGTTAATGTTGTTTTTGTTGTTGTAGCCCCAGGTACATCTGAAAAGTGAATCCAGTGGGTTTGATTGTTAGTCTGTCCTCCTGCAGTCCACCATCTTCGTTTTGGGGGCTAGGGAGGGAACTGAAGGACGTTTGTATAACCACCCAACAGAGCCATCAAGCTATATCGGTGCCACCACATGAAGGCTTCCCTTTCTAACACCATAATATTATGTACAGAAGAAGAAACAAGATTTTAAAACACACTTTCATAATGAAGGATGAAGATAAAGAAGTCTTAGGAACGTACTATATGTGGTGTACGAGGCATTGTACCACCTCTTAATATTCAATTTATTTTGCACATGGCATGTTAATACTGTCTTATTTGCTTCTGTCTTTTTAATATGGACATGGTTTATGTACCATTCATAAGGATACTGAGGTGATATATGAAGAATGAATCGGTAAGGAAGAGTTGCTATAAGGCCTCTAATGGTATTTATAATCAATGCATATGTGCAACACGTTTGGCAGAGTCAGTCTTCCCTTGGAGTAAGACCCATAACAGTGACATTGCATCGAAGTCCCCAAGTTCATTATACTGCTGGCTGGACAGGGAAAAGAGGCAAACAGAACTTGTCTAAGAGTCGCCAGGCTGAGCATAATGACAGCGGTAGATCACGAGGCTGTTAGTCAGCAACGCCGGGGCAATGTTGTTGTTAATTACCTCGTAGTGGTGAGGGCCAGTCATCACAACACAGTTCACAGTACAGTTTTTCTGTACTCACAGATACGTCCTCACTATACAGTGGTCAAAGCACTAGGTAACAAAGCACTGAGGGGTCCACAAGGCTAGTCACAGCATTACAGCAACAAGCGAGACATGGGAGGCTAGCAACGCCAGGGCAGTGTTGTTTATTTCCTCGTGTTGGTGAGGGCCAGCATTCAAAACACAGACCATGGTACAGTTCTACAGTATTATCAGTCTGTCTATCTGTCACTGTATCTGTCCATCTATAAACATACATGTATGTCTCTTATTTATTTATTTTTTTAATGTTTGTTCTCTCCGACAAGGAGAGTATGTTTTCACCGCTGTTTGTTTGATTGTTAGTTTGTGTGTCTGTTAGCAGGATTACTCAAAAACTAAAAAGAGAGATTTGGACCAACTTCGGCGGGCAGATAGCCCATATCTCACGGAACAGTCGATTAATTTTGGGACCGATCCAGATCGTATTACAGATTCTGGATCTGGAATGCACTTTTTGCAAAACCCTAATCAGTGATGAGAAAACCTAACCCATTATGAAAAGTGGTTTGGAAATTACATTGCCCATGTCAGAGATATGAGCTCTAGTGACTGACCCTCTAGTTTGTTTGCTTGTTTGGCAGGTGTTCTGCTCTCCTTCACCGCTAACCTCGTGACAACGACGACACCTTAGATATATGTCATTTGCATAGCATCGCAACATGTTGTACGGAGTGAGAGGGAGACATCAGGAGGTGAGCGGGAGTATGAGAAATTGCTTTAACTCATTGCAACGTTGTATAAAATCATCTGAAGGCAGCCCACGCAAAAACTGACAAAAAAAATCCGAAATTCTAACAAAACAAAACAAAACAAAATCCGCCAGACTCTGGTAGCCTCCCTCTAACTAGTTTCCAAGTAAGAAGGCCATATCTCGATAATTATTATCTAATAAATCAATATAGCCACCCCTCCCCCACCACGCACCGGGCATGGTCAGGGATGTTGCGTAAAGCCCATTTTCTGTTGTAAGTATTCTGTTCTAATATGCTGTTACCACTCTATTTATAATTATTTATGATAAATAGCCAACCTCCATATGCCAACACTCAGTGACTGGTGGTGGTGGATACTCACGACCAGTCAGTCGGCACACACTCGAAGCCCACCACGCTGTCACTGAGAGTAAACTGTGCCGCACGTCTTGAGATTTCCCCCCCCCCTCCCTCATTTTACCTTGCTTTTGTCTTCCTCAGCAATCTGAAGACTTTTGTATTATAATGGAAGATGCCAAGACCATCTAAGAAGCTTCTTTCATTACGTGCTAAAAGTCACAATGCCAACCTAGCTCGTACATCAGGACATGAAAATGAAATCCAGCCAAGCTACTCATTCACCACCACTCGTTGTTTCTCCTCTCCCCCACCCACCAGACACATCGACTATGGTCCTTCTATTATATCGAGTCACTTTGGGTGTGGTTCCCTCAGGACTATGACCGTATCCTGCCACATCTAGTCCAGTGAAGCCAACATTTCTTTTTTCATATCTTTCTTTTCGTACAATGCTAAGACGGTTCTTCAAAGTACACACTTGTCAAAGTCATCGAAATTCGTCACAGTTGAAGGGCAACTTTTCGTTGTTGAAGAGAGTGCACGCTCTTCTGGAAAAGCCTGTTTGCTACAATTTTTAATTAATTGAGAGCAAATTCTCATCACTGTTCTCACGCTCACGTTAGTGGCTTTGGCTGTTAATGCAACTGCTTTTTAGGGATCCGTTAATGGTCTCCTGTTTGCCTTTTCTGTTAAGAAATATTTACACTGTAACGTCTTTTGCTTGGTTGTGGAGAACTCTAGAGCGAGTTGAAGGAGAAGCTTCCAGGAAGGGTGGCCCAGGTCGGCCCAGTTGGGCCGCATGACTTGCCAACGTCGCAAAACAACATTTATCCTCAAAAAGTGAATCAGTCATAAAAACAATATAGCTTTTTTTTATGGAAACGAATCTGTTCAAAGTTTTTAAAATTCATTTACAAGTAGTTAATAGCTAAAAATATGAGATTTGTTACTTATTATTAGAGACCTGGCATTTACGCATTCTTGACACTCATTAGCCGATCGCATGCAAAGTGACTAGATAGAATGGAAATACCACAGCAGCCTCCACAGACCATTACCACAACCAGGACTGTCAACACTCCAACTTTCAGATAGGTCAGAAGAGGAGAGGAGGCGTGACTTCTTGGGTATATCAAGAGTATTTACAGGTAGAAAAGGCACTCATTTTCTGTACCAGCCTCATCCAAGTCACTCTCCTTCGTTGAAAATATTTTGTGACAATGTAAGAAGTCCCCTACGATGTTGTATCTTAAGAATTTGTATTTACGTTAACTTGTAAATAACAGTCTAGTAATGTAACTATTCCTCTTTTAATGTGTATTCTGTTAGCAGAAAAGTCTGATTGATCCTGTTTCAACAAGTCTGTAACTGATTTTAGTTACGTTAAGAGTATCCTGTTATGCACCTGTTTTAAATATCCCAGTTCTGTGATGTGATGTGCAAAAATCTTGTAAATAAAGTGATTTTTATCTGTTGAAGTTTCGTTTTACAACCACATGAGTTGGCATTGATTTGAACTCTCAGAGACAGATCTCTTTGCATGGTCTATCACAATACCTTTTATATATATATATATACAGTATATATATATAGATAGATAGATAGATAGATAGATATATGTATCAGGACTCCATATTATAATAAAACAAATCATAATAGATAGGAACACAAATGTGTAGTCTTAAAGGTAACATGATAGTCAAGCTAGGTGTGGGAAAGGAAATGTGTCAGCAAGATTTCAGTAAAGGAATGCCAGATGTGCACCGGAAATGCTACATACACAGGCTTCTAGAAACTTCGCACATGTCCAGTACACGCGACACAAGCCCTCCTAGACAAGAAAGGAGGAATTAGATAGGCAGAAGGAGGCTAGCGACAGGGGTGAGAGGTTGTAAAGAGAGAGAAGAGGGGTCTAGCAAGACAGTCTTGGAGGTAACAGCGGGACTCTACGCTATACTTCACTCGTGTGTGAGACTTTAGTTAATATTTTCAAGACAATAAAATTACAAATAGTCCCATACTCATCTTTACCTCTCCTATCATTGCATGACAAAGGGAACTAAGATTATCTACTTACAAACCTACTCACGTATAACAACAGCTCGTCCACGAGTACAATATATACATGACTGATCTACAATACACACTACAAGAAGCTACGAAGTTTCTACAAAGTATGGTGGCAGCAAAAGTACTAACCTCGTCTACGAATCTACAGTGAATTTCTACAGTAGCAGGCGAGATGGTAACCAAGATCAGCTTCAGTTCTACAGTTGATTCTACATTATCAAGAAACTACAATTCTACGATCAAGCAACCACAATCAAGTATAGAGTAAGAAGAATGAGTTACGAGTGAGGAAAAACAAGCTCTACGATTAACTACAAGTAACAAGTCTACGATACATCTCTATAATCTTCTACAAGCACCTACAGTTAGCAGCAGTCTTCATTTCACAATGAGCAGATCACAAGAAGAAAGGACCGAGAATACATTGAGAAAGAAAAACAAAACAAGCAAACGAAGAGTGAGAAATGACTCAAACCACCTGACCACACCCTCCTCTTGACAACTGCCCCCCACCTCCATCTCCATCACCATGCTGACACAGGAGTGATGAGGTCAAGACGACGGCAGCAAATACCAGAGCCCTCATTCATCACTTATCTTACTCATCGTTACTCATCATTACTCATCACTACTCATTTACTCACCACAGCTACCAGAGTGTGGGAAGTCCACGTTGCTGTGCTCATTTGCTGAGACCACATCACGTCAGTCAACATGTGTCTGACACCACCACTCACACCATTCTCACCACGGCAGAAATTAGTGAGTTACATAGTTACTTCATTTATACAATACACAACGATAGACACAGTAGTAGACAAAACCTTCTGCACAAACATATAAAACATGCTGTATAGTTACGACTTGCGTACACATACCTACTGCAGTTATCTGCATAATTCAGTCACTAAATAGTTGCACCAACAATAAACTATTCTACAGTGTATATATTCATTCATTTATTATAGTATGCATTTACTACCAACGAGTGTTACCATTTATACCTACATAAAATACGTGTTTCATACAACTAGACATTATTACATCTACAAAGTAATAAATAATACTATCACAGTTACTCAGTGAGCGATTAAAAGAACTGTAATAAACATTTATTAATTGAAGCTACCTAGTGGAACCAGACAACTTAAATTACAAGCAAAATCAGGAAAAGAGAGATAAAAAAAATGGCCAACACAAATAACGTTAGCAAGAATGAATAACATCTTCCACACAAACGTGAAGACAAAGGTTTCCACACAGTGCTGACAAATATATTGCCCACGATAGGTACAAATGAACAAGTGAGTGCATATAGTTAATGTTGTATATAGTGTATATATATTTTTATATAAAATAACAAAATATGGGGCCATATAATATCATTTTCAATAATATCTGAGCAATATAAACTAAGCCTTTAGAAAGGGTTCCAAGGATTAGCCAGCAATTATGCAACCTCGGACAACACCGAATAAGCGTACACAAACGAAGAAAAACAAACTATAGAAAATCAATACATACAAAAATACAGTAAGATCGCATAACAAACAAACAAAAATAGGTGCTGCTGTAACTACAAATGCCATATTACAGCATAAACTCCTTCTATAAGTGAAACGACAAGCAAAGTTATTGTTCTGCATGAGCCATGGTACTGTACAGCACATCATCACTGTCAGCGACCGCAGCATGACTGGATTAGCTACTTACAAGATTCACAGTACAATTAATTGCTGCTATTGTGTTATTATATTCATGTGCACACAATTATGTTGCAACTTACAATGTAAAAAACAGTGTAATTGTACAATATAACTACAGTTACTACAAATACCTACGATGTCAGGACTGCAGTTACTACAATAGTACTGCAATTACTACAATTGTGTAATGACAAATGATTGCATTACTGCAATTATGTTACAGTTGCTACAGTCATGTGACTACAAACGATATGTAACAATTACAATACAATACAATTATGCACAATAAAAATACACTTATATGTAACAATTCATACAATGTTACTACAATTCTGAATTACCAGAATCATCATACAAGTTAGGTGAAATATTAGGCATCACTAACGGGATAACTCCATATGTAATGCAATGACCTAGCAGAATCATCACTGCACAGTTTTATGCGTTTGTCTGTTATACATACATATTTTACAATATTTTATACAATATTCTATAATCAATTTTTCTATACTGTATTTGCTCCATTATGTATACAATATGTCAACAATGTAGTATGTTTCTAGAATATTATTAGGTCAAACAATATTCTCATGATATTATATCTATACAATATTATAGTCAATATTATGAATTAATATATTACAGTGTGTCACCGATATGTCATAAAATCGCCAGCTGGCGTGACCGAGCGATGTCAGGACTCCATATTATAATAATACAAATCATAACAGATAGGAACAAAAATGTGTAGTCTTAAAGGTAACATGATACTCAAGCTAGGTGTGGGAAAGGAGATGTGTCTGCAAGATTTCAGTAATGGAATGCCAGATGTTCACCAGAAACACTACATACACACAGATCCGCAGGCTTCTAGAAACTTCACACATGTCCAGTACACGTGACACAAGCCCTCCTAGACAAGATAGGAGGAATTAGACAGGTAGAAGGAGGCTAGCGACAGGGGAGAGAGGTTATAAAGAGAGAGAGAGAGAGAGAGAGAGAGAGAGAGAGAGAAGAGGGGTCTAGCAAGGCAATATAAGAGGTAACAGCAGGACTCTACTCTATACTTCACCCGTGTGTGAGAAACTTTAGTTAATCTTTTCAAGACAGTAAAATTTTAAATAGTCCCATACTCATCTTTACCTTTCTGTCATTGCATGACAAAGGAAACTAAGATTATCTGCTTACAAACTAACTCATGTATAACAACAGCTTGTCCACGAGTACAGTATATGCATAACTGATCTACAAAACCCACTACAAGAAGCTGCAAAGTATATATATATATATATATATATATATTTGCCACAGGCTGCAACAGCAGTAGTAAAGTATAGGAAGGACGTTGCCCAGTGAGCTGTTCTTCAGATGGTCAGCCTTTCTGTGTACAGCACACAAAATCAGCTGAGGCGAAAATAAACACTGGCATCTCAACTTCACTGTCTTTATTTTCCAAATAATTACACTTAACGCTTTCCAACTTCACTATTTTTTGCAAGCACCAAAGATACACACACTGCAATAACACTTCACTGTTTGCCAACACTTCACTGTTTGCCAACAACACTTCACTATTTTCACAAGAACCGATTATACACAAACTGCAATAACACTTCACTCTTTGCCAACATCACTTCACTATATTCAGAAGTACCGAAAATATACTACACTGACCTTGAACTACACTCAAAAATGAACTGAAACTGACTGACTTTGCTCTAGTCTCTTTCCCATCCTTATATAGCTTCCTATATATTCTAGAGTGTTTTAAACTTCACAGATCTCGTGCATTCCCGAAAGGAGCAACAGTTACAACAGTTACCAACTAGGAGACATCCAAAACATGCCAGAGTTTTCTTACACTGCATAACACTCTAAATGATTTAGCATAGAAACTTAAATTAAATTACATAAATTAACCAACAATCACATAAATAAAAAATTTCAAAGAAAAAGAGCACAAAAATTCATGCATAAATTACAAAACAACTACGCTCACAAACAGCAGGCTAACTGGCAACTCTGACTTGTACCGGAATTACAGTAAACACTGAAATTCTCCAGAACAATCTAGCTAGCAATCCAGCTTCTCAATGCTACCCTCTCCCTAATCCTTTTGTCGTTCTGACAAAACTACACAATGTATACAAACATAAACCTTAATCCTAATGAAACATCTAAACTATTTACAAAATAATCCTTCAACTTATCAGGTCTTCTCCTATGCCACTTCCGACGACGTCCCTGCTCCTCCACACAGTCCACTTCTCCTGGGATGTCTTGAGCCTCTTATTGATGCACTTCCTCTCTTGGGAAACTGTCACCATCCTCTTCAACTTAAGCTCGTTGGTTCCTCTCAACATCCTCGGCTGCAGGAGAGCACGATTCCTCGGAGATGTCCCAGCTGAACTGTCCTTGCCCATGGTACTGCCACAGATGACTCACATGTGCCACCTTTGGGCGAGATTTCCTGCCTCTCCAAATCTGGTACGTTAAGTCTGATAGGCTGTCCAACACAATGTAAGGCCCGTCCCATGGGCTCTGCAGCTTTGGTGACTGTCCCTTCTTTCGCTGAGGATTGTATAACCAAACTTGGTCACCCTCCTTGACGCTCACCTCACTTGCCGTGGCATCATACTTGCACTTCATCACCTCTTCTGAAAACTTAAGGGCTCCTCGCACTTGATGATGTACCTCAGCCAGCCTTTCCTGAAGATGCTTCACATAGCTGGAGGTGTATGTAGGCAGCTCTTCACCAGGTGATCTTCCCATTAACAAGTCAATGGGTAAACGTAACTCGTGGCCCAACATCAGTTTTGCAAGGGTGTAGCCAGTAGACTCATGGGATGCAGAGTGTATGCCCTCAACAATGCGGGTAATTTCTGGTCCCATTCCGTTTATCCCACTACAAGGTACTTGGCCAGTTCTTGTCCCAGAGTCCATTTTAATTTCTCCACCATCCCATCTGACTGTGACCTTAGTTGGGTCGTTCTGGTCTTCGTGATCCCCAGTAACTTGCAGCACTCATGGAACACAGCAGACTCGAAGTTTCTACCGTGGACTGAATGTAGCTCTTATGGCATCCCAAAACATCAGAAAAACTGGTCAA
Organism: Coenobita brevimanus; assembly: GCF_032717465.1. Lineage (NCBI taxonomy): Eukaryota > Metazoa > Arthropoda > Malacostraca > Decapoda > Coenobitidae > Coenobita > Coenobita brevimanus. The sequence goes on from NC_137014.1 coordinate 14,138,100, forward strand.
CCAACACCTAAGCAACAGTCGCAGCCTCTTGATCGGGGATAGCTTAGGCTTCTGGCCACTTTGTGAAGTAGTCCATGGCAACACATATATTCCTGTTTCCTCTTTCAGTGAGTGGTAAAGGTCCAGCAATGTTCACCACGACTTGTTCCATCAGTTCACCCGCTTGGTACAGCTGAAGACGGGTGCAGCCAAGTTTCTTGGGTCCCTTCTTGGCACACCATACATCACAGACCTGAAACCACTCTTCAAAATCCTGACACATGCCAGTCCAGTAGAACCTCTGTCACAGCCGACTTAGAATTTTCTATACTCCCAAGTGCCCACTAGTGATCTGGTTAAGAGACTCATCCAAGATCCCAGACCTCATTTTCTTCAGAACCACCAATTGCCAATACTTGCTGAGGCCATCGGGTGTCTCCCACTGACGCTCCAGTAGTCTGTTGTTCAAACTGAAGAAGGTTCCACTGACTCCGGTAGCTCTTGGTCGCAAGGCTGAATCTAGAAACCTCTTCCAATGATGGTCACATTGTACTCCACTGCAACTACTTTAGCACTGGTTGTAAATCTGCATCCACCATCTGCATCCGCTTCAGGTCTCCTTCATCTGATGCTGGCCCTGTCACTGCTGTACGGCTGCTTTTCTTGCTTTGAGCTTCCTTTTCACTACACTGCCGGCACTCTGGGTCACAAGGCCGATTACTCAGGTTGTCAACATTGCTGTGTACCCGTCCGGGACAGTACTGCACCTCATAATTGTGCTGGTCTAGCTTCCTGAGCCAGCATACCAGTTGTCCTTCCAGATTCTTTAACATCTTCAGCCACTTCAGTGCCACATGGTCTGTCCTGATGATGAATTAGACCCATAAAAATAGGGATGGAAAAAATCAAGACTCTTCATTACTGTCAAGAGCTCCTTTGGGTCACACAGTAGTTCTGCTCCGGTGGGCTGAGTTTCTTGCTCCTTGTCATCCTTGTTCTGCAACAGGACTCCACCCATACCATGGTCACTAGCATCACAGTCCAGAATGAATGACTGATCTGGGTACGGCAATATTGGAGAGCTTACCAACACATGCTTTTGTTCATCTAAGGCATTCTGAGTCATTGCAATCCACGTAAACATCTGCCTCTTCCACAGCAACTTGTGGAGAGGTGCAGTTATCATTGCAGCCTCAGTTGTAATTCCCTCTGTTGCTCTTGTAATGCCTCCTGAAGCTGTTCATATCATTTTTTTTTTTTTTTTGTTCTTCACGTTGTAGCTCTAGTTGTTCACTCTGTGCTTGCAATTGTTCTTTGAGTTCTTCATTTTGTGCGTGTAACTGTCCTTTGGTTCTTTCTGTCCTTCATTCTGTGCCTCTAGTCCTTCATTCTGTGCTTGTAGTTGGACACTTTATGCTTGCAGTAGCTTCATGCTTGCAGCCAGTGATACCTCGTCCTCCTGCCCAGCTCGGGATCTTGTCTGCACACACCCATGCTCCATATCAAAGATTAGACTCACGGCAGCACATTCTAATGGAATCCGCACTCCTGACACCACTGTTACATCCCCACCCTACACTGCAACAGGCTTTAACAGCAGTAGTACAGTATATGAAGGACGTTGCTCAGTGAGTTATTCTTCCTATGCTCAGCCTTCCGGTGTACAGCACACATGATCACCTGAGGCGAAAATAAACACTGGCATCTCAAGTTCACTGTCTTTATTTTCTAAATAATTACACTTAATGCTTTCCAACTTCACTATTTTTCACAAGCACCAACGATACACAAACTGCAATAACACTTCACTGTTTAACAACAACACTTCACTGTTTTCACAAGTACCAATGATACACACACTGCAATAACACTTCACTGTTTGCCAACAACACTTCACTATTTTCACAAGTACCGAAGATACACCTCACTGACACTAAACTACACTCTGAACTGAAACTGACTGACCCTGCTCTAGTCTCTTCCACATCCTTATATAAGCTTCCTATATTCTAGAGTGTTCTAAACATCCCCACAGATCTCGTGCATTCCCGACAACAGTTACCAACTCAGACAACCACACATGCCAGAGTTTTCTTACACTGCATAACACTAAATTATTTGGCATACAAACTTAAATTAAAGTATATAATTTAACAAACGATCACACAAATTAAACATTATAAAGAAAACAAAAATTATTGCATAACTTACAAAACAACTACAATCACAAACAGCATATATATAAAATCACAAACAAAATTATATATATATATATATATATATATATATATATATATATATATATATATATTAACTTACAAAACAATTACAATCACAAACAGCATATATATAATCACAAACAGCATTATATATATATATATATATATATATATATATATATATATATATATATATATATATATATATATACTTACGTTAGCAAGAAAACAATCTGGGCTGGGATGTTCAAAAGATCGTTGCCAGACGCCGCTATGATCATCATAATGCGCTCGTAGCGGCCATCTTTGATCGTGAGCTACGACAGTCGACAACCGCTAAGGTGTATTTTCTAACGCTCGCGACAACACTCGTAGCTCACGATGATGCGATTCGTAAAACCCGTTCCGTTCCGTTCCTAGTGTTCATAATGCAACCCAGCTGATTGTCGCTGGGCCAATCAGAAGAGAGATTTCATTAACCTTGAAAGATTGTGAGCCAGTCATAATGCACTTTCAAAATGTAAACAAATACATTCCTCCAAGCACGCCATTGCATCACTCAAGCAACTACGGTATTCATCCCAAGACATCCGAGACATGGCAAGTGACGAGCCCCCCACCAAACGACTTCGTCGAGCAAATTTTACAGATAAGGAGATGATGGCGCTAATACAGAGTTGGCTCGACAGACAGACAGTGCTGAGGGAAAGGTTTAGCGTCAAAGTGACTACTGAGAGAAGACAAGTGGCATGGGACGAGATAACCCAGGAAGTGAATGCTGTTTCACGAGTACAAAGGCAGAGGGAGGAGATAAACGCTACACATGTCTTTCATATATGCTTGTGTGCAAATCTGGGGGGGGGAAATTAAAAAAAGTGAAAAGCAATCACATCACCTTGGGTATAACTATAGTGTGGGTGAAAGATCCACATCATATTAGCAAAACATAGTGATAAATTTGAAAATATCGAGATCCAAACTGAGACCCTTTTACCTGAATAAACAATATATCATTGGCTTCAGACTGTATCATTACAACTCCGACAGAGTTAAACCATGTTTTAATGAACAGTGCATCGGTCTGCATTTTTATAGGTATAAGCAGTAGAAACGAAAAATTCCCCATCTTTGCTTGTTATATTAACTTATTAACTTCCCTAAGAGATATCCTGTACAACACGTGTGTCACTGTTAGTTGTTCTGCTCACACATCCCTGTGTTAAGCCGAATGTGTCTGCCAACACACTCTGAAATGAGCCACTTGCATAAAATCTGAATGTCATTAACACCTGCAAATGACATGGCACAACACGGGATCTTCTTGTCGCTGGTCCAACTAATGGTTCAACTCTTGCACACCAATGAACGAGTTCTTGTCTGGGAAACCTATAATATCTCATCAAATGTTCATCACTGTAAGCAAATGGATCCATTCTGTCTGTAGTTCCTCTCACGTCTCATCGCTCTTCGTACTGTCAGTTCTACCTGTTAAACCACTTGTAACTCCATCTTCGTTCACAGGAAAGTGTAAATAAACAAACTCAGCATCACTTGATACGGATAGTTTATTAAACATTCACCATGCGACCCTACGATCAGCTTGAGGGTGCTTGTCAGAAATCGTAGCGCTACGAGCAAATATGGCGGATGGAAGATCGTAAAATATGTTTGAACATACACCTTAGCGGTTTATGAGCGCACTATGATTATCGTACCCGCTACGATGATCTTAACGGACGTTACGAGCTTTCGAACATCCCACCCCTGAACTCTAAACAAAAACATCTTACGATTAGGATAGGTGTCTTAACTTAGCTACAGATTTTATCTGTAATAAAACCATCTAACTACAGTATACAGTCCTTTACTCAAGTTCCTATTAAGGGATTCTGTGATCTGTATTATTCTGAATTCAATTATGCTCCTACAGTATTTATAAGAGATCTGTAAGACAAGGCGAAGGAAACATTCTCCCAGTCTATATAGTGACTCTTATCTCTCATAATAGGTACAAAAAAAAAAAAAAAGCATTCGATTTCTGGCCTGTCCTAACACCATACTTATGTTGTTTCAAACTGGCAACAAGTACTGCCTGACCTATATACATAAAACTTCATGCACTTTGCTCTTTTTATGGTCTTTTGTAATTACGGCCAGGTGATTTATCAGGTGAGTTCTTAGCCAATTTCTTCACTGTACATTAATTAAAACAAACACTACATTAACATTCCGGCTTTTCATATGATGAGGAACTAGTAAATTTCTTCTCAGTAAGGTGAAAACAACTTTCCATTTGGGGGGAGGGTTAAGAGCTTTTCTATGAAGGTTCTTGGTTTCTCTGGTTTAACTGTTGTATTATCTGTATTTCAAAATTTCTCAGTCATTAATTCAGTGTGACATATACCTAAAAGGACGTAAACGCATAGATAACGCTGACAGTGTATCTCCGTCTTGATGAACATCAATGAAAACAGTGACTGAACAGAAGTTACAAACCCATATATTACTGCATATCACTCATAAAAATGACGTGAGTACTGTAAGTGCTCTTGGATATTTTATTAGTGGCATAGCCAAAGGGGTGGCCAAGGTGGCCCTGGTCACATCCGAAATACCTGGCCGCCTCAGATTTGGAGGGAATACCTCCAGGCACCCCTTAAACAGTTCTCCTTAGTCTTCTCCATTAACAGAATCCTAGCTGTGCCCTTGTATGGAATGAGGATTGCCTACAGCCTGGAAGTGAATAGTGTGGTTATTGCAAGAGCATTTTGCAACCTTGAAAATAGTAATCTGTCTAGTTAAGAGATGAATACTTGCAAAGGGATAGTGTATGTGTCGTGTCCATATCTGGTGCGCTTGACTATCATAAGAGGTTTAAAATTGCTATTAAGCCCCTGAAGGAAGATAATGAGTTATATCATATAAAAGCTGAAAAAGCTAGTGTTAAGTGATTTTCAGCAAATAAAAAAAAAATAGCCTGCTTAGTGATGTCAGTTCCACTAAAATGAAAAGAAGCCTCTTTGAAACAGTAAATGTCCAACTGAAATAAAAAAAAATTGAAGCCATACTCGAAAGGTGGTAAAGCTGTCTTTGAAAGCTTTTCATCTTTTTCTCCTTGTCATATTATGTATGGTCTCATCAAAACTTATTTGCAAAACAATCCAGCTAGACCCACAATTAGCTCAGCATGTTCACTTACCTGCAGGCTATCGAAGTGGTTAGTATCGTTGCTGAGTCCAGTTGTTGGTACTATTTCTAATTCTAACATAACCAATAATTTTTACCTTGTGCATGATTTTATTGACCCAAAATATACATTTTGATTTTTAAGTTTATGAGTTATGATGTCACATTATTTTTTTCCATGCTTTCTGTTGATGAACTAAAATACTTCAAATACTCATTGGATAGTCTTTCATTATCTGTCTCAAGCACTACAGTCATTCAGTTAAATAAGCTGTGCATCAAAGAAGCATTTTTGAATTTAATGGAGAATACTACCGTCAGAATATCGGTATGGTGATGGATAGTACTCTTTCGCCTGTTCTTAGTAATCTGTATATGAAGTTATTGAGAAAAGACGACTTAGCAACATTTTACCAGATGATCCAGTATGGCTATGATAAGTAGATATCACTTATCTTCGATTTTAAATGAAAATTTGGATGCATTCCTTCTTCTGCTAAATATGTTAGCACCTTCCATAAAATCCACAATGGAACATGAAACTTATTGTAAATATACAGTTTAAGATTATATTGTTCACAGAATAAGGAGGCACTGATGAGGAGCCTTTACATTGTGGCATTATTCACACTAAGGGTACGACCACACCAGACGTGACGAGCAGGGAGGTAGCATCGAGTGATGAGTGACGGGGTAAGCGTCAGTGCGATGTCTGGCCAAATACGAAGTGGCAGCCTCATGCAGGACAGATAGTCAGAAGCTGTTCATCGGCAGACCTGCCTGGGGATGTCGCAAGGCAGTGCATTTTGTGGAACATGTTGCATCACGTAGCGACGGGTGTGGAGGGTGAGCAGCGCAGCAAACCTTCCTGCTCATTCAATGTGGCCACCTACATAGGATTTAGTGAGTTTTATTGTGTCACCTCATCCCTCTCTGCTCAAGTCTCCCCACTCGTTATGTCCGGTGTGGCCGTAACCTAAGTGAATGCGAAGCATTTCCGACGTCCACCAAGTAACCTCCTCATATATCCCAGCACCTCACCCTGGGAAAGGACCCTTTCTGACCTTGTGCGGTGTTGTCAACCACAAAAGGACGCAGAATCCCTTCATCGTGCTGTGCCTGTAGGACGTCCCACGGAGGCCTTTGCGACGGCCAGTAGCCGCGCCCCTACAAGGCCACGGCCAGTAGCCGGGCCTTACGGCAGGAGATGGCCGGAAGCCGCTCCTCCGTCAGGTGCTGACTCCCCTACACGAGACTATGACCCAGAGGGAGGCCCTAGCCTGGAGGACTACTGAAGAGGCCCCATAACCACCACTGGGCTCTTCTCACTGCAGCCAGTTCCTTAGAGGACTCGTCTGACGGACCCCGACGGAGGCCGACACTGCAGCCCACTCCTGACACTGGAGACCATCGTCCTTCATCAGGCACCTGAGCGATAGGTTCAGGCAGCTGTTTGGCCCCAGCCCAGAGGGCCAGACTCCCACCCTGAGCCCCGAGGGCACGGGACCCTTTGCCATCAGCAGCCCCGGACGAGAGAGGATGCCCTTACGCGTGGTCCCATGGCCCCTGCATACGGAGGTCCAGTCCCCAGCGGAACTCAGCCCCATCAGTAATTGGCTGAGTTGTTCCCACCGTCCTTGTACCTGACCGCCATTACGCCCAGTCCCGAAAGTGAGTGACAGTGGAACCACAGTGAAAGTGATACAGTGAAGCAAGGGCAGAACAGTGAATTATCAGAATATGGGAAGTCAGAGAATTAAAAGCATCAGTGTTAGTGTAAAAGAAAGGTGGAATAAATAAAGAAACAGTGAGACAATGAATAGGGCAGGGCAGTGGAATAAGTGTCTGTCTGAGTGAACACACTACCAACTAGTGATATAGTCTCACACTAAGCTCATACGGAGGCTCCAGTGCAAGAACAATAATTAACGACACGACGGACAAACAAGTTAGACTGCCAACAGTGAAAGCAGTGCCGCGGCCCTAGTGAATAGAACTCCACCCAATAGCTAAAACCTAGACTTCCCCTAAGTGATGGTATTTGGCCCCACTGCCTTAGGTCTCTTGATCATAGTGCTATTCACATTACCCGATCTTGTCCTGAGTAGTATCCTGCGTGATACTAACACCCACAATCTAGGCCTAAGGTTTATAATTGTTCGGTATAAGTACTCTTGTGACATCTAACCATTCCACTTGTAGATTTTAGCAATACACGTGTAAGGTTGTTGCCTTGAGTTTTTGTGTCCTGCCTCTCTCTTATTTGTCCAAGCTCCAGTCTAGAAGAGGGAACTCAGCTACACACTAGGCGTTAGAGGGACGGAAAGCCGACCCATAAACACCTAGCATTACACTGGTGGACAGCGGTGGTTCTTGACCTGGGCATACGAGAGAGGTAATCAGGAAATACCAGCAAAATGGCAACCAAACCCCATGTGCAGTTGCCTAAATTCGACCCCGAACAGTATGATGTTCACACATACCTGGCAATTATTAAACCTTTGCTAGACATCACCTGGCAATTATTAAACCTTTGCTAGACATCGGGTTCGAAGATGACAAGCAAATAATCACGGTTACACTCCCGCTACTGGGTAAAGTGGCAGCCAATATCGCACCCAAGATCGTCCCGGGGCTCACCTGGCAGAATTTCACGAAACTCGTGATTCAGGCCATCACCCCATCACTAGGTAAAGTGGTGGCATTATCTCAATTGGATAGCCTGGTCACTGCTGCCTACCCGGAGGCAGATGATGAAACCTGGGAGGAACACACTTTCAATACTCTCCTCAGATTGCTCCTCAACATGGTCAAGGAGCATTTTACAATCCATGACCCTACTGGAGACATGAATAAGGACATCCAACTCATACACTGCCTCCTGACCTCCTGCCCCACACCCCAGTAATTCAACGTGATGAAAAAGTTCCCCACGAACATCCCGGCTCCTCCAGTCAAGCCACGTCCGCTTATGCCGCACACCAGCCCCACCCCAACACCCAACCTGCCTAGGGCGCACCCCACCCACCAGCATCCCAATCACAAGGGGAACCCCAACCTCATTCTGGTGAATCCCTGGGAGTTCTCCGCTTGCAGCTCAAGGTGCCCACTGCATGATATCAGGGACCAATTGAAAGCTGTTTGGCGAAGGACCACCACCCCAGGCTGATGTAAAGTCTCCTCCTTGGAGAACGAGGTGCCGCAGGACGAACCCACACCCGCGGAAGATACCAAACCCGGGGAGCAGGAGCCAGAGGAAGAAGGAGGCCCCCAGCAGTTGGATTTTTAGGACCACCCCCGCACCTTCCCACGGTGGTGGGGACCACTTCCCCCAAATACCGCCCCCCCGTTTACCACAAGATGAAGCTGAACGGGGTGAAATCCAGACTTCTGGTTGACATGGGAGTGGCCAGATCCTGCCTGTAAAGCCACTATGCCTCCCGTCATAAGTCGACCTTCGGCCCGCTACTCCCGACAGCTACTCATCTTGTGGATGCAGGGGATGGCTCCCTGCCGATCTGTGGGGAAACACGGGCCCTGTGTATTGACACCCATCAACCAGCATCGACACACCGCAAGTTCATTGTGTTCGACTCTCCCTGCTGCAGTTACGATGGATATCTGGGGCTGGACCTGCTACAGAAGTTAGGAGCCACCATTGATTGCCGTAACAGACAGCTCCAGCTCCAGAAATCCCCCGACCCCCCCGACCCCTCAGGCCGTTTGCACTTGCACGCCATGGCCCTGGCCAGAAGACTCCATACCTCCCCTCCTCCCTTCCCCCCGATCTCTCTCCCCCCCTCTCCCCTCCCTTGTTCCCTGCCACCATTTCCTCCGTTGTCACCATTCCCCCCCACCACAAAGCCTGGGTGCCCCTCAACTGACCCTCAGTTACATCCGTCCTGTTCTCCCCACTCCTGCCACCTGGAACCCTCTCGGCCTGCCTCCTGCCCCCAGCTTTCCTTCCCCCTCATCACACGGCAGTCCGAATTGCCAACCTTGTCCCCTCACCCCTCACCCTCCCTAAAGGGCTCATAATTGGAGAGATGGAGGAAGCCAAGCCCTGCGCCCCCTCCACCTCCAGCTCCCCCGCCCCACTGCCCCCATTCCTACTTGCAACTGCAGATTGGAACCAAATGTCTGAAACCGATGACATAAACCAAGCATGGGAAATATTCACCAAAAAATTTAATGAAACGGTAAAGTCATGTGTGCCACTACGTAACAGACGTCCAGCCGGAAATAGTAAACCAAAGTGGTGGTCCAGTGAAATTATAAGTAACTTAATAGCCAAAAAACAGGCATACCATAAATATAAAGCTACACAAAATAATGATGATAAATTACAGTACGATAATCTACGCAGCATATCGAAAAGACTTATTAAACAAAGCAAAAGAGCACTGGAGATCCACATTGCTAATACGTGCAAATCAAATCCTAAAGAATTTTACAGTTACATTAGAAAGAAAAAGGTTATGACTACATCAATAGGTCCTCTAGAAACAAACAATGGCAAACACACTGCAAAAGAGGTCGAAATGGCAAACATTCTTAACGATTACTTTGCGTCTGTTTTTACAGTAGAAAACACCACCAGAAACCTACTGCTACCCACAAACCAAGCAAATAGCACAGTCCTTAGTAACTATGCTATCCATAATAACGATATCCTTTCAGCCATAAATAGTACGAACATAAACAAAACCCCTGGCCCCGATAAAATATCACCGAGAATTCTCAAAGAAGCAAAACATGAGTTACTGCTGCCACTCTCTGTCTTATTCAATAAATCATTAAGTACTAGGAAAGTCCCATGCGAATGGAAACTAGCAAATGTAACACCAATTTTCAAAAAAGGAAATGAGTCGCACCCAGGAAATTACAGACCAATCATCTTAACATCAGTAGTGTGCAAGTTAATGGAAAAAATCATACGAGATAAAATATTTAATTATCTAGAAGAAAATAATATCATTAAAAACTCGCAGCATGGATTCAGACATCGTCGTTCATGCTTAACTAACTTACTGGACTTCTTCCATGATGTTTACAAATCATACGATGACTCAAGAGCAGTAGACATAATTTACATCGATTTTCAGAAAGCATGTGACACTGTCCCGCACAAGCGTCTCATGAGAAAAATAGAAGCACATGGAATAAAAGGAAATACGCAAAAATGGTTGCACGACTGGCTTTCAGACCGAAAACAGTGAGTTGTGATAAACGGAAAGGAATCTAAATGGCGCAATGTGATCAGCGGCGTTCTCCAAGGCTCAGTACTTGGACTGATACTTTTTATTATCTATTTAAATGATATTGATCTATCTATCTATTGCCAGACGCCTCAATCCCGTTTGGGGTAGCCACAAACAAATCGCCTCCAAGTCGCCCTGTCCCCCTCCATCTCACTGCCCTGCTCCCAACTCACACCCCCCTCTCTCATATACCTCTCCACCCCATCCCTCCATCTCATCCTCGGCCTCCCCTTCCATCTTCCCCCCTCCACCTCACTCACATACACTCTTTTCGTCAGTCTTTCACCCTCCATCCTCTCCACATGGCCAAACCACCTCAGTGTGTTCCTCATAACGCTTCCTATCACATCCACATCCACACCACAATGCTCCTTTATATCCTCGTTCGTCACCCTGTCTCTCCATGTGACTCCACAGGCTCCTCTTAAATAACTTATTTCCACTGCTCTCACTCTTGACTTCTGTCCTTCCAACAACGTCCAAGCTTCACTTCCGTACGTTAGAGTTGGTATCACAATACTGTCATGTAGTAACTTTTTCACTTCCATGCTCACTTCCCTGTTTCTTATCACTGCTTTCAAAGAACCAGCAACCTTTCTTCCCTGCTGTACCCTTTCAAGCACTTCACCCTCCAAACCTCCATCCTTACTCATCACACTACCCAAGTACTTAAACGTACTCACATTTTCCAATTCCTCACCATCCAACCTCGCTGTACATTCACTGACTTCACCTCTCTCAAAGACTATCACTTTACTCTTCCCTACATTCACCTTTAGATTCCGTTTCTTACACACTCTCCTAAACTCATCCACCAAGCCTTGCAGCTCCCCTTCGTCTTCACTCAACAACACAGTATCATCTGCAAACAACAGTACAGGGAGTTTCCAAACACTATCCTCTCTCACCAGGGCCACTCCAACATCCACTACCCTACCTTGTACCTCTTTTATTACCCCATCCATGTACAGATTGAACAACCATGGAGACATGACACATCCCTGCTTCAACCCAACTTTCAAAGAGAAAAATTCACTTAGTTCACCATCCACACGCACTGCAGCCTTCTCACCATCGTACATACTCTTCACAGCATTCAACAACTTCCCATCTACTCCATATATTCTTAACACTTTCCACAATCCTTGTCTATCCACCCTGTCTTATGCTTTCTCCAAATCCATGAAAGCCGCATACAACTTCTTTCCCTTCTCTAGAAACTTTTCCACTAAAGATCTAAGAATGAATATCTGATCTACACAACCTCTTCCCTTCTTAATGCCTCCCTGTTCTTCTCCAACTAATTTCTCTGTTCTTTCTCTAACTCTGTCAATAAGTATCCTACCATACACTTTTCCTATTATACTAAGAAGACAAATGCCCCTATGATTACCACACACTTCTTTTTCCCCTTTTCCTTTGTACAAGGGAATAATTATACCTGACTTCCAATCCTCCAGGACTCTACCTTCCTCCCAGGCCAATCTGCACATCTTCCACATCCATTCTACTACTATCTCTCCCCCATGCTTCAGCATTTCACCACACACTCCATCAATTCCTGGGGCTTTCCCTGATTTAACTTTCTTCATTGCTTCCACAACTTCTATCCTACTGATTTCTTCCTGTCTTCTCACCTCCCTCCTTCTCCCAGCCATTCCCCAGCCACTTATACTCGCATTACTTCCATCCTCTATGTTCAACAATTCCTTAAAGTCTTCTCTCCATCTGCTCACTTTTTCTCCCTTCTCCACTAGTAATCTACCATTTTTATCTTTCACTCCCCTGCTAACTTCACTTCTAAATTGTAAAGTATCCAAATTTGCAGATGATACTAAAATAACCAGTAAAGTCACCTCAAAATTACAGTGGCAGCAGTTACAAAATGACCTTAATACTTTAGCAAGCTGGGCAGAAAAATGGCAAATGAAATTCAACACAGAAAAATGTAAAGTACTTAATACTGGAAGTAACAACGTCCATGCGAATTACAAAATGAACAATATTCAGTTATCAAGTACAGACAATGAAAAGGATTTTGGTGTGATAATATCAAATGACCTAAAACCAAGCAAGCAGTGTACCGAGGCGGTTAAAATTGCAAACAAGCTGGTGGGTTTTATTTGAAGAACTTTCGAGTTTAAATTGGAAAAAGTCATACTTGCCTTGTACAACTCGCTAGTGCGCCCCCATCTTGAGTATTGTGTGCAATTCTGGTCTCCGTACCACAGAAAGGACATTGAAAAATTAGAGAAAATTCAGCAAAGAATCACAAAAATGATACCACAACTTAGAAACAAACCATATGAGGAACGCCTTGAAGAACTTAAATTATTTAGCCTAACGAAGCACAGGTTAAGAGGGGACCTTATTGAAGTTTTCAAAATCATGAAGGGATATGACAACTTAGACATGAATAAATATTTTGATATAGACCGGTCGAGTCAAACCAGAAGCAATGGCTGCAAAATTATGGGAAAGTGATTCCAATCCCATGAAGCAAAATACTTCTTCTTTAACAGAGTTGTAAATATCTGGAACAGATTACCCTCAGATACCGTGAACAGTATCTCAATTGAGGCATTCAAAAACAAATTAGACAAGTATTTGCACGAGAATCCTCAGCTGACTCTTTTTCTGTCCGAATAACTTGCTTTTTATAGCTACGGTACATGTAAGTTCATGCCCCTTTTGTCTACAAGACACCCCGTAAACAACATACCCATACATAGTATTGCGTCACGTTATTATACATTTTTCAATTTATTCAGTGCAAACAAAGCAATATAAGCACAGATTAGGATCTGCACAGATAACCCTGAGTTAACGATCACTACTCTTACTTTCGACCTGTGATGGGCTGTGGATCACTGAGGGTCCCTGTTAGTCAAGCGACCACCATCGGGATTTTTTAATGTACCAGGGGTCACTGCTTCAGGATGAAACTTGTATACTTGTCCCACATGGGAGAGTTCCTTGTCTCAGTGGAGTGAACAGAGCTAGGGCCTGATTGACTGCTGCCTACCTTAAATGCGCCAGGCAAGGCTGCCACACCACCCCTAAACATCCACACTGTGCAGTCCCCTCATGTCTACAGGACACCCCGTAAACTTAACATAACGTCACGTCATTATACTTTTTTCGATTTACCCAAAGCAAATGAGGTAATATACAGTAAGCACAGATTAGGATCTGCACAGATAACTATGAGTTAACGGTCACTATTCTTACTTTCGACCTGTGATGGGCTGTGGATCACTGAGGGTCCCTGTTAGTCAAGTGACCACCATCGGGATTTTTTTAATGTACTAGGGGTCACTGCTTCAGGATGAAACTTGTGTACTTGTCCCACATGGGAGAGTTCCTTGTCTCAGTGGAGAGAACGGAGCTAGGGCCTGATTGACTGCTGCCTACCTAAAAAGTGCCAGGCAAGGCTGCCGCACCACTCCTAAACATCCACACTGTGCATTGCACATCCACACTGAGCACTGTGCAGTCCTCTGTTATCTAAGACACCCGTCTTATATATTTTTCAATCTCCCCAATGCAAAGAAGGCAATATATGCACAGATTAGGATCTGCACAGATAACCCTGATTTAACGGTCACTACTCTCACTTTCGACATGTGATGGGCTGTGGATCACTGAGGGTCCCTTTTAGGCAAGTGACCACCATCGGGATTTTTTTAATGTACCAGGGGTCACTGCTTCAGGATGAAACTTGTGTACTTGTCCCACATGGGAAAGTTTCTTGTCTCAGTGGAACAAACGGAGCTAGGGCCTGATTGACTGCTGCCTACCTTAAAAGCGCCAGGCAAGGCTGCCGCACCACCCCTAAACATCCACACTGTGCAGTGTGTAGCTTCCACGTTATGTCCACAGACTTCCCATTAACTCAGTGTACCGGTTTATAATGTCATGCCGTAACTATTATTTTATTTGTTTACTCTCTCTTTCAGGTTACTCTATCGGGTAGCTTATAGATAAAGTATTATAGAATGTGACTTTTCCTTTCCAGTATTTCCTATAAAATTTCCATGTCAGTTTTTCCATCCTGCGTGGTGGTTTTTCTCACTTTTTCCTGGAGGGTTTGGTGGTGGGAGGAGCCTTCTTGCTTTACTATCCTTATCGTTCAGCATGTAGAGTTAGATCTTGTAGTCATAGTTTTCTCTGTAACAAGAAGCCTCAAAAGGACCATAAGGTATGTTGCTGTTTGCTTTCCTTTGTAATCCTGTGTAATCTCTCCACTCACCAATCAGACACCCTCTACCGCCTCCTCCTGGATTTCCAGGACCTTTTCACGGCGGGACCCGCCGATATTGGACATACCACCTACATGGCTCACAAGATCCACACGGTGGGCCCACCAATCCAGCAGCCATCCCAATGGAAGAACTCCAAACAGCGGGAAGAGGAAGACCGCCAGGTTCAAGAGATGACTGAGGCCGGAGTCGTCTCCCCCTCCACCAGCCCCTGGACCTCCCCCATCGTCCTCGTGAAGAAGAAGGATGGCACGATGCGGTTCTGTGTAGATTACCATCGGCTTATTGACGTCACCACCTAGGATGCTACTCCACTCCCGCGCATAGATGACTCCCTACATTCCCTGCACAGCACCTCCTGGTTCTCCACCCTTGACCTCCAGTCGGGGTATTGGCAGGTCCCGGTGCGACTGGAAGACAGGCAAGACTGCTTTTTCGACCAGGAATGGGAAACATTATGAATTTAATGTTTTACCCTTCGGCCTCTGTAATGCCCCTGCCACCTTCTCAAGAGAATGGAATCTGTTCTCAGCAGCCTCACTTGGGAGATCTGTCTAGCCCACTTGGACAACATCAATGTCTTTAACAAGACCTGGGCTGACCACCTTCAGCGCCTTCGCAGAGTCTTCACCCGAATCCGACAAGCAGGCCTCAAACTCCGGCCCTCCAAATGCATCTTGGCCACCAGAACCGTCTCATTCCTGGGACATGTCTTCTCCCAGGCTGGCATATCTCCCGACCCAGACAAGCTTTGTGCCATCACGGACATACCCCCACCACAAGACGTTCACGTAATTCGGGCCTTCCTCGGCCTGGTGTCCTATTACTGACGTTTCGTGAAGGGGTTCACTTACATTGCTAAGCCACTTCACAACCTGACCCAGAAGGAAGAACGGTTCGTCTGGACAGACGAGAGATGAGCCACCTTCCAGCAACTTAAGGACAAACTAGTTTCTGCCCCAGTTGTGGCCTTTCCCGACTATGCCCTCCCATTCCGACTCTACACCGACATCTCCTTGATTGCGATCGGTGCCATGCTGGCCCAAGTCCAAGAGGGCCGCGAGCACATCATCACCTGCGCCAGCCATACCCTCAATCAAGAGGAAAAAAATTACACCACCATGAAGAGGGAGTGCCTAGGCATCATTTGGGCCCTAGAGCGTTTCTGGGCATACCTGTCAGGGACCCAAGTTACCATCATTACTGATCACCAGTCCCTCCAATGGCTGCAGCAGTCACCCACAATGCCCAGCTCATCAGATGGCGTGAGACACTAGAGGAATTCAACTATAAAATCTTGTACCGCCTCGGCAAACTCCACACCAACACAGATGCTCTCTCCTGACTCCCCATCAATGCCGTCCAGCTGGAGCCAGATATCCTCCAACAGCGGCATTGTAAGGAATGACCCCCCTGGATTCCCCAGCATCCCTTCAAAAAGCTATATCACCAGGTCGACCACCTGCTCATTCCGTCTGGGAATATCATCCTAGCCCCTGACACCGCCCTTGACATCCTCCGACACCTGCATACCAACAACGGAATTCACCTGGGCACAAAAAAACTCCTGCAGGTCTTTAACGACACCTACTGGGCACCCAATCCCTCCACCACAGCCAAGGAGATTATCCAATCTTGCTGAGCGTGTGCCTTGGGTAAGGACATCACCCGCACCGCCGGTCCATTAGGGCACATTACCACCCACAAACCTTGGCAGATATTGGCGATCGACGTAGTGGGACCTCTACCCCCGAAATCAGGCTATTGGTACATTATCACGTTCGTTGATACGTATTCAAAATTCGTCATAGCCTGCGCAGCAAAAGAACACCATGCTGTCGCAGCGGCTAGCACCCTGATTCGGCACGTTTTTCCATACTTTGGTATCCCACAGGCAATCCACTCTGATAACGCACCAGAGTTCACCAGCAAAATCTGGGAGGAGCTAGCCCACATCTTTGGCTACAACATCTCTCACTCATCTCCTTACTGGCCCCAAGGAAACGCCATCTGCGAGCAAAGCCATCGTACGTTAATGAATCAACTCCATACCTGGATAGAAGCCACCAAAGATGACAACAGGCTCGCCCATGTGAAAATCGTGCAATGGGGCATAAACTCCTGCCCCCGAGAGAATGGAATTTCACCGTATGAGCGAGTGTTTGGGGAAACACCTCTCCTCCTGCGACAACACCTCTTCTCCCACATCTGACCTCAAGCGGTGGCTATCCCACCTTCAGAACAACTTGGACCTTCACCCCAACACTGCCTCCAGCCCCTACAGACCGGGCGACACTGTCATGATAGTGCAGCTCCCCACCCCCCACAAGCTCGTGTCACGGTTCGTGGGACCCCATACCATCATTCGCATCCCTTACCCCTACCAAGTGATGGTTGAATATCATGGCACCCCTCGCACTCTCAGAAACCATCGCATACGCCCCTTTCACGCTCCCACGTCCCCTGCCCCTGCCCTGTGCCCCACCCCACCTGCTACCCCCGCTCCGCTCCCCTTACCTCCTATGACTGCTACATCTCCTCTTCACCATATCTCTCTCCCTCCCCCTCACCCGCCACCTCCACCTCACCCCCCCGCCACGCCACCTCACACCTCACCTGAAGGTTCACCAACACCACCAAGTCCAGATCTCTCCCCCACCTCCTTGCCACCAACCACCCCATCCTCCATGCCCAACACCACGTGCCCCGCCCACACGTCCGCACCTCCTCTAACCATCACACCCCCGCTCCAACCATCACCCACCCTCAGCCCTGAATCACCCCACCCGCCTCCCTCTCATGCCCCCTCGGTCCCGCCTGCCCCATCCCCCACACCAGATCCCACCTGCGCTGCCCACGCACCCACTACACCACCACCCACTAGGCCTACACCTCACCCAACACCCCGTGCCACCACCACCCACTAGGCCTACACATCACCCAACACCCAGTGCCACCCCCACCCCTACCGCCTCCCATCTGCCCCTACACACCCTGCGCATCTCACACACATGCCGACACTGCACACCCACATCACCGCCACACCCACCCTTAAAACAATCATCACACGCTCCGGCCGCCTCTTGCCTCTCACAAGCTCACCCACGCGATACACCAACACTCCCACACCACCTACCTCACCGCAAAATCACACTCCACCTCCTTCCCTAAATCATCTCACTTTCATGCTACACCAGGCCCAAATCCCAGCCACCTACACTCCCCAGAGACTTCGCACCGCATCACTCTGGCATAAAATCCCACACTCGACGTCCATCTCCAGCATTCAGCACAGTCCTCCACAGGAGACAACACCTGTCACCATGAGGATTCGCCGAGCCATATGGGTGCCACCCTTCGGACGTAAACACCGAGTCTGTGGACCCCTCCACCTCCTATGTCTCCTCCGCTCATCCACCAGCCCGTCCACCCTCTTCATCACCTGTGATGCTCACCTAGATGAAAATCCCACCACCACAGCCTGGTAGGCCCTCCTCCAACACCTGCAGCCAGTCTACCACACGAACGACAAAAAAAGTTTACAACCTCCAGTCACAGGAATGTGACTTTTGCCCGGAAGACGGTGGTAAGATGCAGTATAGTCTCATGGAGGACAGCCCAACACCCCCAGAAGGAGCCTACAGAGGGGCAAATAGAGAGCAACCTGACTCCGGTCGACATGGACATACATCTGCCGGGGCCGCGCACCCCTATGACCCGGAGCTTGCCCACCGGCACCATAGCAGGAAAGCGAGACTACCTTCTGGGCGAGCCGACCACCGACAACCACCGGGTGGGGCTATTACTCTAGCTCCAGTCAGCACCCCTGAGACGGCCAGAAGCCACTCAACCCTCCTACAGGAGACGGCTTGCAGCTGCTTTGGAGGTAATAAGGAGATGGCCGGTATCCACTCCCACCTTCATCAGGTGATGGCCAGAAGCCGCTCTGAAGGTGCCCTTAAAGAGACGGCCTGTAGCCGGTCGACCCTCCTACAGGAGGCGGCCAGTAGCCGCTCCCGCCTTCATCAGGAGACGGCCAGTAGCCACTCCGAAGGTGCCCTAACAGGGACGGCCAGTAGTTGCTCAACCCTCCTACAGAAGATGGCCAGTAGCCACTCTGGAGGTAATAAGGAGACAGCCGGTAGCCGCTCCCGCCTTCGTCAGGAGACGGCCGGTAGCCGCTCCAAAGGTGCCCTCGAGTAGGCCTGTAGCTGCTCCTTTCCCCAGGCCACAGCCAGTAGCCGGACCTTTGCGGCAGCCGGTAGCCACGCCCCTACAAGGCCACGGCCAATAGCCGGGCCCTACGGCAGAAGACGGCTGGTAGTCGCTCCTCCATCAGGTGCTGACTCCCCTACATGAGACTACGACCCAGAGGGAGGCCCCAGCCTGGAGGACTACTGGAGGGGCCCCGTAACCACCACCGGGCTCTTCTCACTGCAGCCGGTTCCTGAGAGGACTCACCTGATGGACTTCGACGGAGGCCGACACTGCAGCCCACTCCTGACAGCGTCCCTGACCACCGGAGACCGCAGCCCATGGGACCTCCAGATTGCCCCCAGGACCCCCGGGTGGGTCATCCCTACACCCCAACGCCGGAGACCCTCGTCCTCCATCTGGCACCTGAGCGATAGGTTCAGGCAGCTGTTCGGCCCCGGCCCAGAGGGCCAGATTCCCACCCCGAGCCCCCAGAGCGCGGGACCCTTCGCCACCAGCAGCTGCGGACGAGAGAGGATGTCCCTACGAATGATCCTGTGGCCCCTGAATATGGAGGCCCCCAGCAGAATTCAGCCCCTTCAGTAGTTAGGGTGACTTGTTCCCCCCGCCCTTGTGCCTGACCGCCATTACGCCCAGTCCCGAAAGTGAGTGACAGTGGAACCACAGTGAAAGTGATACAGTGAAGCAAGGGCAGAACAGTGAATTATCAGAATATGGGAAGTCAGAGAATTAAAAGCATCAGTGTTAGTGTAAAAGAAAGGTGGAATAAATAAATAAACAGTGAGACAATGAATAGGGCAGGGCAGTGGAATAAGTGTCTGTCTGAGTGAACACACTACCAACTAATGATATAGTCTCACAATAAGCTCATACGGAGGCTCCAGTGCAAGAACAATAATTAACGACACGACGGACAAACAAGTTAGACTGCCTACAGTGAAAACAGTGCCGCGGCCCTAGTGAACAGAACTCCACGCTATAGATAAAACCTAGACTTCCCCTAAGTGATTGTATTTGGTCCCACTGCCCTAGGTCTCTTGATTATAGTGCTATTCTCATTACCCGATCTTGTCCTGAGTAGTATCCTGCGTGATACTAACACCCACAATCTAGGCCTAAGGTTTATAATTGTTCGGTATAAGTACTCTTGTGACATCTACCCGTTCCACTTGTAGAATTTAGCAATACACGTGTAAGTTTGTTGCCTTGAGTTTTTGTGTCCTGCCTCTCACTTATTTGTCTAAGCTCCGGTCTAGAAAGGGGAACTCGGCTGCACACTAGTTAGAGGGACGGGAAGCCGACCCAAAAACATCTAGCATCACAGTTTTTAACCTATCTTTTGCGGAGGATTTCTTGGAGACAGATATTGGCTTCTGACGTTAGCCTGACTAGATTAATAGATTCCCAGGTTACAGTCAAAGAGCTAAAGAGTAAAGTGTTACAAATGGAAATGAAGATAATTTTTATAATTTTTATCTCTTCGGTCGGATCACATATTTTAGTTTTATTTTTTTCTATATTCAAGCTGTCTTCCTCGCTCAGGAAGAGAAATTGGGTTTTAAAAGGGGTGATAGAGTCTGTTGCTAACCCGTCACTAAAAACAGTTTCAATAATTAACAATTTTGTCAGGAGATAGCAATAATTTACTAAAAAATAATAATAATAATCAGAATCAGGACGTTAACGTATTATAAAAGCCCGTATTTTCGTCAGCGTGGAAGGCTTTCTAGCACGTTTTGCTATCGGTTTATTTACATAATAAGGTACTTCCTACTATTATCTGTCATGCGTTTTGTATCATTTTTATCACTGACATAGTTTATAGAAATATCATAGACGAGAACATTATCGTACCACGCGAGGAAATAAGTTAGTTTGAAAGATGTGTTAGGGAGATTCCTTAGCCCCTTCTCTCCGATGACGTATTTTTCATTTTAATTAGACTTCCACCATACGACTGCATATACCTTGGAAAAGACTCTGTCAACATAAGTGTTAATGAAGGTTGAATTTAACCACTCCACTTCAAAGTATATTGACCTGAATAAAATCATCCGTTAGTAGTAAGAATAAAGTGTAAATAAACGTCGTAGAACTGAGGGGGTAAACCGAGAAGAGTGTCAGCCAAACAAACACCGTTCCACATTCCCAGAGCAGCACACACACTCATCCCGCCTGTGTGAGTGACGTTTGCCACCTTTGGATCGTTCTGTACCACAGGTGTTTCATTAACGATCTCATAGACGGAATAATTCAGGTATTCTATTCCAGCTAACGCCGGACAATTTTATTCAGCTAAGAGTCATAGGAGCGTGAGAGTGTGAACAGTCACCAATAATCTTCTCATGAAATGAATAACATTTGTGTTCCATCCCACCTAAAACCAGACAATTTTATTAGGCTGAGAGCGTGTACTGGAGCTTGGAAGCGTGAACTGAAGTAGAATAGTCTGGAAATGCAAAAGTAAAAATAAATTTTAAAAAGGAAACACTTCCACATACTGACACCAACCACCATGCAGGAGACCTTTCCTAACCTGAGCAGAGTTGTCTGAAGGCAGCAAGAGTAAAATAAGGACATAACAGCACTGACAAGATTAAATGGCTAGTGAACGTTGCATAATCATTTTACTTTCATCTGACGGAACTGGACTGCTCTAAATGATTGAATACTGTTTCGCGATAACATGAAAATCGATGATGCTTAGTTATGGGACAGGAATAAGTCTCTCTGATTACTGATCAAATCGGTCCTCCAATCTGACTACATTTGGAAACCGAGCTGAAAGAGGTTAGGGATATTTGTGACGTTAAACACGGTTTATTAAGGTATCGCTGATGGTGGTCCTAAAGGTCATAGCCATTAACTTCACACTCTTTATGATCATATAACTGCCACCACTCAAAGGCCGCCATGCACGCCTACTCTGAATGCTATCGAAGTACTTATAACCTTCATACTGTGATGGCCTTTTTTTTTTCCCCCTTAGTGTGGGCTTTTTTTTTTTTTTTTTTTTTTTTTACTACAAAACTACTCTATCAGGTATTGGAAAGCCCCCTAACAGAGAGAGGGTTATCAAAGGTTAAATCTGATCCGTATATTTCCAGTCTCTCCTGAGCTACGTGTGAAGAATGTCACTGTAGTGACGGTTTTATTGACATGAGGCAGGTGGGCGAGATTTAACCTTTCATGATACATCATTTACATATCAGTGGACGGCAGGTGTTGCAACTCAGAAGCATTAAATACATCTCACCTACATCATTACGTAAGGGATCCCATGACCTGAGTCGAATCATTTGACGAGGTCAAGAGTGATATTCTTATGACGTCACTATGCTGGAAAAAGGACACTGAAATCCTTCATTTCTAGAAGCCTCCCCTAAACTAAATAAGGTCGTCTGACTAAAGAAAGAATAAACAAAAAAGAGATCTTTGTAGTGAATGGACTGAAGGAGTTTTGATAGCGTGATATAAAGCAGTAACCGGGAGTTTGATACGGCGTTTGAAGAGCGTGATAAATTACCTTTAATGAGCGTGTTCCCCTATGGCTGTGAATGACGGAGTTTCTATTAGAATGGAAATGTGTAAACAGTAATGAAATGGGAAGGCTTTTGAGCTATTAAAAACAGGAATTAATTCCCAACCTCGTGTATGAGTGTGTGTGTGTGTGTGTGTGTGTGTGTGTGTGTGTGTGTGTGTGTGTGTTGCCTTGTGACTTCTTACTCTGAGGAAACGTGGAAAGGAAGTGACATACAGTACTTAAAGAAACAGCTTAACCTGCAGGAAGTGGTAGACACCGTGAAGACTGGATTTTTCATTCAGTACGACTGCACCGAAAAATGTCAGCAGTAACCAGGGAAGTTGTATAGGTCGGCGATAGAAAAAGAACGAGAAAGATAAGGAAAAATGAAACAGCCAGTAGGACTGCAAGCACAAGCGTGAGAGGGGGTGAACGTGAAGGGTCACGAACATTTAGAGTCACAGCTTCAAAGGGTTGTAAGCCAGTCATGTAGGATTAACCACAGAGGTGTTTTTGATGGGCTTTCCAAGGCTGCACGGCGGAAAATTGAAAAAGGTAGTCAAAAACCAGTGCAGCCTGTACCTATCACAACAATCAATAGATACTCTTTTCTTTGTCTTGAGGGAGAGGAGGCCATACTCCTGGATGGCTCCCAGATAAGCAGTCAAGAGAGATACTTTGGTACTGTATGACGAAGTAAGAGGGTCGTCAGGCTAAAGAGATTAAGAAAAGGTAAAAAAAGATAAGAGCCAGAAATCGGAACACTGCCATAATTGCTCAGGTTACAGGAAATGTCCCATTCATTAGGACTGGGTAATTGACAATGTATGAGGACAGCATTCTTTAGACAATGTATATGATGGATGACCTACAGTTCAAGGCTAATAGGGCTGATTTAATAGGGCGTCCTGCCTTGATCTGATGCCAGTGACCACGAACTGCCTAAAAGCATTGGCATCAATGAGAGGCTTGAAGACATGTGTGTCCCTACTAGTGTGCCGTTTGTGGACCCATATGGTATGTTATATGGGCGACCAGACCAATACCTGGCAGACGGAGTTCACTTAAACAAAAGAGGGAAGAAAATATTAGAGGACATGGTGAAGCAGGTCCTCTATCGTGTCGTAAGGTCAACACCTGTCAGAAGCGAGGGTCGTCCACTTGAAGACGGTCGTAATCCTGAGTTACCTTCTGTAGAGATGGCTGTCACGGGGTTTTTAAAATATCACGGTAGTTTTTAAAATAAATGCTAAATATTATTTAATTGATAATAATATTCAATAATACTAAAGACCAGGGACAATGATTGTCTTGCTAAATCAAGCAACGATTCTCTAAGAACGAGAATTTATAAACTTTCTCAACAGTACACAGCAGAGACTAATTACTCACAAATGCTGAATTAGTACTGTTAGCCTCTGGAGAAAGTTACTTCACCCCTGACAATAAATAACTAATACTAATAATAATATCAGGTTCTTGCTGATGCTTAACTCCTAGAAGGCACAACGGATTTTAAGTTTAATACAAGACTGGCATAAGTACCAATTATGAATGCAAATGTTTATGCAAGCTAGGAGCTATAAGAGAAATAAGCTTAACTGCGGAGAAATGAAACAAGAGTTTACATTACATTAAGCTCAAGCAAAAGAACTGTTAAATTTATTGATTACAAAATAAATTTAACGTTACAATTCAAAATCAAATTAATGAGATCGCACTCACTCACTCACACAAAAGCTAAATACTTACGCCTAGGAAAAAACACCTTAACTAAACTCTTAAGACTACGAAAATACAAAAAGGAAATACTGATCGATGAATGCTGTGTATCACCTAGGGGGTGGGAGCTTGGTTTAACTGTACTCAGTGGAGCTTGGGTGCTAGCTGACCTCTCACACTTCTGGAGCACAGGACCTCTCTCCGTCACAACAAACACTGGACTGAGTAAGTCGTGGGAAAAAAGGAAGGGAGCACTAGGCCGCATTTTTTAACGGTCGAGTGAGCGAAACGCGCCCAAAACAAATCGGTCATCGGAAGCGCTAATGTCTCACACAGAGACGATCACGTATGACAACGAAAAATTGATTTGACAAAGCTTCCGTCTGAATGAGCAGTTAACTGAACGATAAACAGTGAGTTTTCCACTAATAGTTCGTGGCTTCTCACAAAAGGGAAATGTCGCGAATTTGATTCGTGACATTACGCCCCTACAAAATTAAATTTTTTTTTTAGGGGAAAAAATTTGTGGATATATATATATATATATGTACACATCCTAACTCAGTCACACAAGATTCACACTGTGGTGTGTGTTCTATCCTGCTACAGGAGAAAGTCGCAGTCGCCAGTGAGCGAAAAAACCTCGTATTTACGTTAATAGAAGCAAGCTTGAGGGAAAAACTCCGTGACGACAGTGAAAATCCTGTACTCAGGTCAAACTGAGCGAAAAGTCGCTACATTTACACTGACAACTATTTGTTGTGTAGTGTGATGTATGTAATACACGGTGTAGGTGTGACAGTTGTAGTGTAACTGTACCTACGTTTAAATGACATAGTAAATAATAATATGGCGATGACGAAGGCAGAGGAGAAGAGGCGGCAGCGTGCGGCAGATGATCAGCTGGCCCGCACAGCAAAACTGCTACACCCATTGCTGTACCTGCAAAACCAATTGAGGTGGAGCATCAAAAGTGTCAATGAGACAAAATTTTATTATGTTACAATTACTCTCTCTGCCTAGCAGTCAGTGCTACGACGTACATTCGAGCTCGCCATTAATTATAGCACACGATTATGGTCGGCAAGTTGAGAATCCTTGTGGAAACTCGGGTCTTCCATAGCCTCAAACTGCACACGGGTCCTCAACCTGTGCCTTAACCTACAATACTTATATTAATATCGGGAAGCTGAGAATCCTTGTGCAAACTCGGGTCTTCCATAGCCTCGAGTCGCCTCTGCAGAGTTCTCTCTCGAACTTCCCCCTTAACCTACAGTACTTATATTAGTATCGGGGAGCTGAGAATCCTTGTGCAAACTTGGGTCTTCCATAGCCTCAAGTCACCTCTGCAGAGTTCTCACTTCCCCCTTAACCTACAGTACTTATATTAGTATCGGGGAGCTGAGAATCCTTGTGCAAACTCGGGTCTTCCACAGCCTCGAGTCGCCTCTGCGGAGTTCTCTCTCGAACTTCCCCCTTAACCTACAGTACTTATATTAGTACCGGGAAGCTGAGAATCCTTGTGCAAACTCGGGTCTTCCATAGCCTCGAGTCGCTTCTGCGGAGTTCTCTCTCAAACTTCCCCCTTAACTTACGGTACATAATATGTATGTACAGGCCCTGGACATAATGTGTCCTGTGGGGCCAATGGGCGAGACATCAGGTCTGCACCCACTTCACCACTACCCTGTCTCTCAACTGACTCGGAGATTACAGGTGTGGTTACGAACGGCACAGGAAGGGCATGTCCCTGATTAGTGGTGTTACTTTGACACACACTGCAGGAACGGACAAAACTATCTATGTCCCGTCCCATCCCTGGCCAGAAAAAGTCAGCTCGGATACGGCCCTGGGTCTTCCTTTTGCCCATGTGACCTCCTGAGGCTGAACAGTGACCCCATTGTAACACTGCTAGGCGGTACTTGGCGGGAACGACAAACTGCAGTCGAACCTTGCCCTCGGGTGTTCGTGACTCACGGTAGAGCCGTCCTTGTTTGCTAAGGAACTTGGCTCGACCTCCCCGTGAATACTTAATCACTCGACCCTTTTGTTTGTTCCACACGGCAGCAAGTGTCGGGTGAGAATGTTGTTCTTGTACAACAAGTTGGCTACACATCAGATCTTGCGGCGATTCAATGATCACTGGGGTGACACAATCTGGAGTCTCAGCCATGGCTCGTGTTACTGCAGCAGCCGAAGTCTGAGTAGCATCATCATCGGAGCAACTATCCTTGACACCGGAAATATTGCCGATGATGAGTTCAAATAAAGGTTCTGGTATGACAACTGCGAGTGTCGTACCAGTATAAAATGGAGATGCCACCTGGATACATGCCTCAGGGAACAATCTCACTGATCCATCAATAAGGTTTGCATGGATCTGTCGACCTGTATACTGCTCAGGCCGAACTAGACTCTGCTTGACAGAGCAACCTGAGGAACCATTATCTCTCAGGACCTTCACAGGAATGTCTCCCACAAACCCTGGCTGAACAAGGAAGGTACTGTCACCTGTGGGAGGGCCTGTGGAGGAAGCAGCTAGCCACTCATGAGGCTGCTGAATTGATGCGGCAAACGTGGCACCCTGGGAACTAGGTGTCTGAGGAGAGTTCATGGTCGGAGGGGGACTTGTGAACTGTTGGGAAGTACCTGTACTGGTAGAGATGGCACCACCGGGTACTTGTGGAATGAAGGCTGCATTTTCCTCCTGCCTCCGATACACTAATTGACCTGACTGAGGGTTACGTGGCTTGTCCTTGTATTGCTGCTGCTGCTTGGGGAACTGCTGCTGGTTGGGGTGCTTGTTGTACCACTTCCAAGCAGGCTGCTGTGTATTTTGCCCCTGGTCCTTCTGCGGTTTGCTTGGACCTTGGCCATTACTCTGAGAACGGCCTTGGTGCTGGGATTCAATCTGAGACGATTTCCCAGATTTATCAGGTTTTCTGTTCCAGGTGTTTTGCTTACGAGTTTGATACCCGTATGCAGTAAAGAATGCGTCAGCCTTTTCTGCCATTTGGCTGGCATCTTTCACCTGGCAGATCTTAAGCTGTGCTATGAGCTCAGCAGGCCACGACCTCTCTAGCTGTGTACGCAGCATAAGGTCAATTATCCCCTCACGCGTGGAAGGAGTTTCATCTTTCTCCATCCACTCATTTAAGTAAGCTGTGAGACGATCAAGGAACTGAACAGTTGTCTCCTTGTCTTGGAGACGAGCTCGCATGAACTGAACTTTGGCGTCGTCTACTGTGAGACCATATGCCTTAATGAGTGCAGCTTTCATCATCTCATATGTGAGATTGTCTCCACGAATTCTGTGGAGAATATCGAGGGCAGGGCCCTCAAATAGGCTAAGAAACTGAAGCCGCTTAGCTGCCTCATCCAGTTGATACATGTCTGCCATGTCCTCAAAACGAGCTATATACTGCTCGATTCGCTCGCTTTCCTTGTATGAAGGAAGCTTGATGCGTGGGGTAGCCAGGACATGTGCAGGGAGAACGCTCGTGGAGCTTGGACCAACTGCACCGGATGTGTCTGAAGCCAAGGAATCTCGCTTGAGCTTCAGCACTTCAAGTTCATGTTTTTCTCGTGCCTCACGTTCGGCACGTTCATATTCACGTTGTTCCCACACGTGTTCTAAGTCGAGTTCGCGCTGTTTTCGCTCGTGTTCGCGCTCCTTTTCGCGTTCCTCACGCTGTTCTCGCTCGTGTTCGCGTTGGATTCTACGCTCTTCACGAGCATCTTTCTCACGTTCTTGCTCGTATTTAAACCGGGAGAGAACGTAACTCTGTATTTTCTCTGGGTCTGTGAGACCCATATCTTTGGCTTCCTGTACATAAGCACTGGCTGCCATGATGCTAGCTTATTAAGCAAACGAAACTGAGTACTGACTGCTTCGCAAACGAATACTAATAAACACAAGTAAAGAGTATAGACACAAGCTAGTGGTGACCAGTCTTATCTAGTTAACTGGCAAAAATAAAACAAAATTTGCAAATAACTGAGAAGACTCAATAATTAACACAATGGGTACGGCGGGTACCCAGGAGCGAATAAAATCGTCTGGCGTTACCAAGAATAAACTAGAGTTAAGTACTCTATTGATTAATAAAGCAAAAATTCACTTACTAAATTAACGGTAACCACCAGTAAACTTGTGCCTATAAACTTTAATTATAAATACCTAAATATGAACGAGTGAGCACTATCTCGTGAATAGCTTTAGAGCTAGGAGCTAATATCCTGGAATGAGGTCGCCAATTGTCACGGGTTTTTTTAAAATATCACGGTAGTTTTTAAAATAAATGCTAAATATTATTTAATTGATAATAATAATCAATACTACTAAAGACCAGGGACAATGATTATCTTGCTAAATCAAGCAACGATTCTCTAAGAACGAGAATTTATAAACTTTCTCAACAGTACACAGCAGAGACTAATTACTCACAAATGCTGAATTAGTACTGTCAGCCTCTGGAGAAAGTTACTTCACCCCTGACAATAAATAACTAATACTAATAATAATATCAGGTTCTTGCTGTTGCTTAACTCCTAGAAGGCACAACGGATTTTAAGTTTAATACAAGACTGGCATAAGTACCAATTATGAATGCAAACGTTTATGCAAGCTAGGAGCTATAAGAGAAATAAGCTTAACTGCGGAGAAATGAAACAAGAGTTTACATTACATTAAGCTCAAGCAAAAGAACTGTTAAATTTATTGATTACAAAATAAATTTAACATTACAATTCAAAATCAAATTAATGAGATCGCACTCACTCACTCACACAAAAGCTAAATACTTACGCCTAGGAAAAAACACCTTAACTAAACTCTTAAGACTACGAAAATACAAAAAGGAAATACTGATCGATGAATGCTGTGTATCACCTAGGGGGTGGGAGCTTGGATTAACTGTACTCAGTGGAGCTTGGGTGCTAGCTGACCTCTCACACTTCTGGAGCACAGGACCTCTCTCCGTCACAACAAACACTGGACTGAGTAAGTCGTGGGAAAAAAGGAAGGGAGCACTAGGCTGCATTTTTTAACGGTCGAGTGAGCGAAACGCACCCAAAACAAATCGGTCATCGGAAGCGCTAATGTCTCACACAGAGACGATCACGTATGACAATGAAAAATTGATTTGACAAAGCTTCCATCTGAATGAGCGGTTAACTGAACGATAAACAGTGAGTTTTCCACTAATAGTTCGTGGCTTCTCACAAAAGGGAAATGTCGCGAATTTGATTCGTGATAATGGCACCTCATAGTGAGAATGCTCTGGTAGCATCCCCTCAGGTAGCGGGTGTATAGACATCTCATGTGGCAGCACCGACAACAGCATCAGCTGTTTCTGGAAACCCCAAGCCTTCGGGAAAGTTTGTCAGGCCAAAGGATCGGTCAGTACTGACTCCTTACATGTAGTAAATATCAGTGCTAGGTCAATTAGGAATAAGTTTAGCTAACTTAGAGGTCTGAGATCAACAAAGATGACGGATATAATAGCGATCACAGACTAGTGTATTTATAACTGCGGGGAGGGACTTTACTGTAGAATTCCACATCCCTACCTTTAGATTTTTTCATAGGGACCGATCTGATCGAGAGGAAGGGCGAGTAGCAGTACGTGTCTGGAAGTGCCAGTATCCTTATATAAGGAGAATCTTAAAGAGTTCTTTGGTTATGTGAATGAGAGAAAACCGATTAGGAACAAGATTAGGTCATTGCTTGATGCAAATAGAGTTATGCAAAACTCTGATCATGAGATGGCAGACATCCTGAATTCCCATTTCTCAACAACATCCACGAGAGAGGCGGATGATGACATTCCTGAGCCAGACATTACCCATGAGGGTGTGACTTCAGCGAATGTTCATCGCACTGAAGCCGAAGTGTATGAAAGGCTGGGGAAATTAGGAACCAACAAATCCCCCGATCCTGATGGAATAGTCCTACAAGTTCGTGACCAGGTAGACCCGCACCTGGCTAGTATCTGAGAAATCGCCGGGTGCTGGAGAAGCTCCATCAGACTGGAAGGAAGCTAATACGACCATTTCTATAAAGGAAGAAGGCCATTTTCAACGAGATTACAGACCAATTAGTCACACATCTGTTGTAGGGAGTGTGTTGTTAGACATAGTTGCAGATTGGATTGCAGATCAAGAGCAATCAGGTTACTGTATGACTCGAAGCATGGCTTTAGCCACCATCATTCGTATTTGATTTTGACTGAATTCCTCCACTGTACGCACTCTGAATATGGCCAGTGTTGGGCAATTGGCATTCTTTATTTGGGCTTCAGGAAGCCGTTCAGTAAGGTATTATTGTCTCTGAAAAAAAGTGGGCCAGCATTGGTGAAGGATATGGAGACCGTCCCTGCCTAACTGGACTGCGAGCTACTATCTAGACGGCCTCCAACACTTAAACTAGCACCGACCCAGTTTTTCGTAGTCACTAGTTCCATATCAATTTTAACTTGGTAGAGACCTTTGAGAGAATATAGCAGCATAACTATTAAGATGTGGGTCTGTTGGTGTAAGTTCTTATGGAAAATAATGTAGTGCCTATATTGCATAATGTCTCTTTCACGTGATTCAAAACAGTCCGACGTTGTACTCTGGATGCCGACACAGTTTGGCAAAGCAAGGCGATAAAGTTTTTAACCGGTGTGTGGGTGGGTGGGTGTAGGTGGTTGAGTGGGAGTGCATGTTGCCAAAATAGCTTGTCTTCAAATTTGGTTTGTAGGTAGCTTATACCTTAACCAACAACATGATTTTGGCGGGCGAATAGCATTCAGCCCCCGAATACTTTTGTTTCATTTCTTATTCTGTTGGCAATTGTGTGTTCTCTAGGATGCATCCAGTCCCACTACTCACACTGCAAATTTCTTTGCACTTACGAATGTATGATCAGACGAAATACAGACACGACTTCAGTGATCCTTTGTATACATCCCATCCGTTAATCACTGCAACCGTTTCTCTAATTAACCTTCGTAGAACTACTTTTAGCAACGTATAAACTATCCAGAAATCCAAAGGGTGCAGAAAGACAATAGACAGCAGTGAGCTGACGTAAGCAAAGCGGCGTAAAGCAAGGAACAATGGAGCATGAAGAAATGAGAATAATTTATTTCGTGAGTAAGCTCGAACAATGTAAGTTCATTGGCAATAATATGCCAAGTGTATTTTGTCATCAAACGTTCGTTTTCCTTTGCTTCTTATCAGGTCCTTCTAAGCAAGTAGGCCACAAAAGGGTGTGAGGGGTTGAAGGAACTGTTGAAGGGTGAGATGAAAGAGGAATTCATGGCGAAAGAGTAGAAGGCAGGGTTTGAGTGGAGGACACAGGTTGGATGGAGTGGTGATGCAGCGCAGGATATATCTCTCAGGTTCGGAATAAGTCATTATCTGGTGAGCTAATGCCACATTTCGTCGTGTAGCATTGCAATAAAATGCGGGTCATTATCAAGGTGGTGATTACAGGGAGTGTAGAAAGGGATGAGTGCTGATATAAGAGTGACAAAGAGAAAAGAAGAATGGAGTTAAACATTAATGCATCCCAGTGATGCATTCCAGTATTGCCTTGAATTTAACTCCCATATATTCTAGGAAGGTGTTCATATTTTTTTAGCTTTGATATCTTATCACGGTCACCAAATGGGATAGATTTGGAAAATGGTATATGTGGAGGGGAGAAAGTATAGGACCTATTTAAGGGCGATGGACCAAAGTAGGAGGATAGGTACAAATCCCCCACCCTTGGCTTTTCAGTACAATATGTTCTTACTCTTCGTTCCTCCTTTAGCGTTATGACAAAATATTCAGATATCTCGGAATTGAAACATTTCATTCATGAACCTGTGTAGCTGTTAGCAATCAAATCAACAAGCGTGCGTGAGTTTGTGTGTACGGCACCTATCTGCATGTCCAATACGTCTCAAGAACCCCCATTTGCATTCGTTAATGTGAGTGAAATAAGAAGTAATGTTGAGCATGTAGCCTGCCACTGACTCAGGATTTACTCATTATGCGCCATCTCATTTTGACTGTAGGATACGCATGGACTAGGATGGTACGACTCGGTGCCATTGTCTTTTCTGCGTAGCACCCGTCTAGCAGCCAACTTTCATCCCTTTTCTGTTCAACTCTCTAATGCAAGAGTTATCACTCCCAGTCCTTCATTTATGCAACAGGTCAACTCTGGAACTGTCTCCCTCTGTCTGTATTTCCTGCTTCCTATGATCTCCAGTCTTTCAAACGCAGTGTGTCCAGGCATCTCGAAATGATCGGATCTTGAATATGGCTCTCTCTTGTATTTGTATTTCTCTTGGAAGGAACAACAATTGCGGGCTCGTGGCCTTTGGTTCCCCCTTCCTCGCATAAAAAAAAAAAAAAATCCCCTGGATATAAACTTACACAGACTCAACCCGATTGGAGCGCCTTAATTACTCACTAAACCACCAGGCGCCATGATTTGGTTTATGGTTATCACCCAGCATAGGAAATGCTTTCCTGGTGTACAGGAAACCATGTGGCTTGTCACTCAGTGTAGAATCACTCGTAAACAGAAGGAAGAGGAAAGAAAGAAGGAAAGGAAGACAGAAGAAGGATGGAAAAGTGAAAAAGGCAGTCACCGGAGAGCAGCACTACATCAAATGAGTGGATGGTGAGCGCCCCCACCTACCACTAAACCAGGGCTTTACTCCTCTGGATAATATCATCAGACGATTTATGCAACAAGGCGTAAGATGCAACGATTATATTATTTTCCAGCTGATGTATTTCATCTAAAGGAATGTATCTCATCAGCATAATGTAATACGTAAAATACTTTTGGTTTAACACAAGCTGTCATACAGAATTGTAAGTTTGGGTTTAAACATTCGTCATACAAAAGAAATAATGTCTCGATTAAGAAAGGTAGATTATCGGAAGAGAGATAACAAAAGACAAGTCGGTGAGTGGGTTGGGTGGGTGGATAGGTGGACAGGGTGAGTGGGTATGTGAGTGGGTCGGGGTAAGCAGGATTGATGGGTGGGTGGGTGCGAAGTGTGGACTGGTGGTTGGGTGTGTAGGTGGGCGGGTCGGTTGGTGGGTGGGCATATTCTGTCGGTGATGAGTGTGGTGGGCAGATGAGTGGACTTTGTGGGTTGGTGTGTCTGCTACTATGTCTGGGTGTCTGTTTGCGAG
This sequence comes from Coenobita brevimanus, assembly GCF_032717465.1. Classification (NCBI taxonomy): domain Eukaryota; kingdom Metazoa; phylum Arthropoda; class Malacostraca; order Decapoda; family Coenobitidae; genus Coenobita; species Coenobita brevimanus. The sequence goes on from NC_137014.1 coordinate 14,171,656, forward strand.
TGTGTGTGTGTGTGTGTGTGTGTGTGTGTGTGTGTGTGTGTGTGTGTCTGTCTGTCTGTCTGTCTGTCTGTCTTTCTATCTCTCTGTGTCTGCGAGTGTATCTGTGTGTGTGTGTGTGTGTGTGTGTGTGTGTCTGTCTGTCTGTCTGTCTGTCTGTGTGTCTGTGTCTTTGTGTGATTCTGTATGCTTGTGTGTGTCTGTGTCCTTGTGTGATTGTGTCTGGTGTGTCCGTGTCTGTGTGTGTGTCAA